>NC_092707.1:230719927-231037981 GCF_047496885.1 Scyliorhinus torazame | reverse complement strand
AGAAGGCGGTGTCATGATATTCAAACACACACATCATGATAGACACACCAACAGACAAATCAGAACACACAACACCGCAACCAATCACAGAAAGATATAAAAGCACAAACACGACACCCGGTGGTCGGTATTAGCTGGAGACCAGGACCAGGACAGACCTGCTACACGACACACTCAGGGAGACAGCACGTGCAGAGTATCCAGAACGAACTGTATTATAAGAGTTAAAATAAAATAGAGTTGTACCACATACAACTGTGTTGGCTCATCTGTGCACCAGAGAACCCAACATCACATGGTACAGGAGTGGAGCGATACCTGCCGGCATACCTCAGTGTATAGAGACAACCAGCAGTGCCCAGGCAAAATGATAGAGCTCCCGGTTCCGCAGCCGCTCCAGTGCCACGGTGATTTCCGCGAAAACTGGCGGCGATTCCGGCAAGTGTTCGAATTGTTCCTGGTGGCAGCTGAACTCCAAGACCTGGATGATAGCGAAAAAATTGAATTTCTCCTCACCATCGCCGGTGCAAGGGCAAGAGAAATATTCACAAGGTTCAGGTTCTTCAGGAGACAGCAAAGGTACGACTGCCAGGCAGTCCTGGACAAATTCTCCAAGTACTGTGAAGAAAACGCAATCCAATCGGCAAGTAAAGGTAAGAAAAGCTGCAGTACTCACCTCGTGGCCGGGATCCCGGAGCCCGAATTCCCAGAGGCCGAAATCCCGGGCCTGAGAGAGGGCTGGGTCGAGGTCGGCGGCCATCTTGCTAAAGGTATAACGCTAGCACAGTTGCGCGAGCAGTGCGCAGAACCGGAAGTTTTGTTTGCGCATGCGCGAGATGCTGCGCATGCGCAGTCAAGAAAACGGCCATCGGTAAAGGAACAGCGATCTGAGCATGCGCAGTCGCTTCCTACGTGCTACATACCGAGCGTCAGGATGCCAGAGGCCCCAGACTGCACCAATTTAAAGGGGAAACGTCCCAAATCCAATTTAAAAGGGAAACGTCCCAAATCAAAAAAACAAAAATCTGTTAACGCTGTAAAACAACCTTCCCTCACCTGAAATGACAGCACATTGCCGCAAATTGACCCAGGAGATGAATTTGACCTCCGAAGAACCCTCCGACAAGCAGTTACCTACGCACAAGCCGATGATTCCGACCTCGAATACTTCGATGACGATCTTTACAGTGTTTCGGGACCTCGCGTGCCCAATGATAGCTCCGTGGTCCTATACGACTATGACTCGGACGAACCTTTCGTGTTGCACATTGGCGGCCCCCACATTGAATCCGACGCAGATGCGGATTCATTTTTCGGATTTGAGGATCTTCAATCCAGCAGATATGACGTCCCAACTTATCAGTACCGGATGATGCTGCAGCCTGACATTAACAGACAGGGAGCGCTGCAAGCACACGGAGAGCGCCCTGCTGCCACACAGAGCGTGGTCCACGTCCCGCTCAACGTTCCCGACTCTATGAAAGAAGACATGCAAGACTCCAGAGCGCAGTCCTCGCATGAACCAGAAGTGACTCCAGAGTCACAAGCCTCCACAGCAAGCTCGTGGACAGACTCCACAATTGCAGAAACGCAAGACTCCAGAGCGCAGTCCTTGCACAAACAAGAAGTGACTCCAGTGTCACAAGCCTCCACAGAGAGCTCGTGGACAGCCTCCACGATAGAAGCAACGCAAGACTCCAGAGCGCAGTCCTTGACCGAACAAGAAGTGACTCCAGTGTCACAAGCCTCCACAGAGAGCTCGTGGACAGCCTCCACGATAGAAGCAACGCAAGACTCCAATGTGCGGTCCTTGCAGGAACAAGACCATAAGGGTCTCCTGACCAACCAGCGACAGACGATGCAAGTCTGCCATGCTCACGTGAACAGCAAGAAGGCTATAACAGCCTACCATGCTCCACTACACAGCAGCATGACCATGACGGTCTCTCATGCTACAATGAAGGGCACAGCGCTGAAGACTGTTCAAGCCCAACTGAAGACAAGCCAAAGGAATCGCCTCTTCCAAGCCCGAAGAAAAAAGGTTTATGCGCTGACCTTCAGGATCATTATAGCCGAACAGAGATTAATAATGCTGCACGGTCACAGAAGGATGCTGAGGATTTGCTAAACAAATTAATTGAATGTTTAACTTGCAAGGAGCAGACTGAGAATTGCCAGTGTTTTAGTATGGATCGAAAAAATGGACAAGACATTGATCCTCAGGTAATGGAAATAACACAACCTGAATTATATCTACAGCAGGGACAAATGTCTCCCTTCAACACAATGCCGCAAAGTCCCAACTTCGGAGACCAGCAGTTAGTCAGTAATGACTCTTCAAACCTTGAGGGGAACATTAATTGCATTGAACCTATACACACTCCACTGATAAATGAGCAGAACATTGGAGCAAGAATCCTGAGGACACCGACACCGAGTAGCCAGATAACGAATTTAAAACCCGCAGCAGTTTCAAGTGAACCAAGTGTGCTTTCCACTAATGGTGAAGATGCAGATAAGGTCGACCCGATTATCCATTGTACCACACTAACCCCAGTGATTAAGCAGTTATGTATGGGGAGTATAATGTGGGCAATTGAGAACAGTAAAAGAGAGACTGTGACCATGCCAGTCCCAGCAAAATCAGACCCAGAGACCATGAAGGCATGTACATTAGACAAAGATACATATGAGGAACCTGAGAAGAAAAGTGAAACGGAATGTTCTTTGGAAAATAGTACAATGTCGATAGAAACATTGGATCCTATATTCGAGACCATACATATGGGAGAATTTGGGGGTAATAAACAAGGTTCTGCAATGTCTGGGGGAAGATTTAAAATTCCAAAGAAGAAAAGCCCAAATGAAGGACAACGGCAAGACAATGACAGTCCACCGACATGGTGTGCATCACCAGATGAAAATTCTGACAATTTACCCAACCCTAGTGAACAGCAAGCTGCTAATGAGGATCTATCCACGGGATGTGAGACGAGTGACGACAGCATCCCACTTCCCATGCAAAAGGTGCAAGGTGACAGACCTCGCCTAGTGCGTACCGAGGCACTCGACGATCACGGTGGGACCACTGACGACTGCGGTGGCGGCGCACCGCTTCCACCCTCGATGGCTCGAGCCTCTCCACTGGTTGGTGCATTCCTGCATGTTCCGACTCCAGAAGTGCAGCTTCAGGGAATCTCGGCTGCCTCCAGTGAACCTGTTGGGACTCCGGACGGGGAGCATCGACGGAAGGCAGACCGGACTCCAGATGGGGAGCAGCCAAGCGCCGACTCTGATTCGCGCACGCCAGACCTTGCTCCGGACGGGCAGTGTCGCGGCCTCGGTGATGGCACGCTCAGGGTGACGGCGGATGCCACGGCGACAGGGAATGGATCGCGTGGCAGTCCCACTGGGTCGGCAGTGGCGACCAGCACCGGCGGTCCAAGACGGACACACCAATTCGCGCCATCGCCAGACGTTGATGCGAGCAACAATTCTCTCTCCAAGGCGACATGCTTCGACGTTTCTCTGCGGAGTCGCCCTTCCGCCACAGCAGGTGGCCGGAACCAGCGTGCACGGTCTCGGCCAACTTCCACATCTGGCACAGTCATCGCCTTGCATGATATTAGTGATGGTGCTACTTCGATGGCAACGACCCATCGGCTACAAGATGCTGTCCACCACAAACATAAAAAGAAAAAAGACTCCACCTTGTTCCTGGCATGCAGGGCGGATGGATTGGTGCGTAGGCGCAATCAGCGAGCTTTGCGCCGCCTTCCACGCTCGCAACTGAACCGTACGCACACGCCGGATCCTCCACTTGTTCCCAAGGATGACTTCGTGGAGATGCCACGGATCATGCCCCTTCCATCGCCACCAGAACCAAACCACAGCCAAGGCAACACTAACAAAGATGTTGAATGTTATATTTGCACGAATGAAAAACCAAGCACTGCACGAAGTACAACAAATGGAAAAGTAGAGACTTCGGCAACAGCATCACCTCCAACAGTCCAAGGTGAACCAGTGTGACCCCAAATCTCCACAGCTGAACCGGCTTGAGGACCAGCCTATTCTTGAGGCGGTCACCCATTAGACTGGACTTATAACGCTGTTCATACGTTCAAAAAGTCAAACACTTCTGTATTATAACCTGTTGTTGTTTATCGTTCCAGATATCGTCTGACCGGACCACTGTTCAAGTTGTTTTTTTTCTCGCATTCATGTTTTGTTATGGTACAACCTTGTTAGTGTGACGCACCCGACATCGCCCCATGTAAATAGTTACGTCATATAAACACGCTGTACACAACACACGCACACACTCTTAGATGCACTCACGACACGATTATATTTATAACCACGTAGGCACATATCTTTGTAAAAAAGGGGGGATGTCATGATATTCAAATACACACATCATGATAGACACACCAACAGACAAATCAGAACACACAACACCACAACCAATCACAGAAAGATATAAAAGCACAAACACGACACCCGGTGGTCGGTATTAGCTGGAGACGAGGACCAGGACAGACCTGCTACACGACACACTCAGGGAGACAGCACGTGCAGAGTATCCAGAACGAACTGTATTATAAGAGTTAAAATAAAATAGAGTTGTACCACATACAACTGTGTTGGCTCATCTGTGCACCAGAGAACCCAACACAACAGGCGGAGCCTTCATGAATAACATCAGCCAGTACAGGAATTGAACCCGTGTTGCTGGCCTTGCTCTGCATCACCTGATTGCATCTCCTTCGCATCTCATCCTGCACCAAACTCCAGCACCTGTACTGTAATCTCTGGCCAAGTGCCTTGCACATTCATGCCACCAGCTACAGACTCCGTGTGTAACTTGTCTCCATCCGTCTCACCATGTCCTTTATGTGTCCCCTAGGAAAAGGCAGCCCATGTCAAGGGCGTGTCCCGAATCTCAAGGCTCTCACCCCCTCTGAGCAGAGGGTGATGGTGCTAGCCAGGGAGATGCAGGAGCGGGCTATCTCCAAGGCGGATGTCGGCATATGACAACCAAGTGAGCTCCCAATATAAAGTGATGTCCCTATCGCAAGTGAGTCACCCCTCTTCCCCAGACCACTCCTTCCCAAGATCTCACCATGTATCTTATTTTTTTGACTTGCAGTCTCACCATCAGACCATGCCGGCCCATCTGTGGTTCCTTGCCCCAGCCACAGCCCCAGCAGACCAGTCCATGGAAAACGCCAACTTCTCATCACTGCTGTCAACTTCACCCTCCACCACCGCAGAGACTATCACCTCAGTGGGACATTTTAGTGAAGATGTTCCTGGGTCACCTTCTGGTGCGCACATCACATATACTGTAACACATCAGGTGGAGGTCGGGACTCCCGAGGGAGTGGACAGTCAGAGGGCTGCCCGATCCGAGGAAACAGCTGCAGTCCAGACAGATATCGCACTTCTGGAAAGTATGATCCCACCCCTGGTGGTGATGCAAACGCAGAGCCAGGGTTTACAGGAGCAGGTTTTCAGCAACTTTCCAGCAGGTGCTGCTGGAGTAGTCCAACCACATTCAGGTGCATGACATTGTGCCGACAATGTGTGGTACCCAGGCCAACACTGTACGAGTGGTATCTGCAGTGGAAACCTTGTGTCAAAATGTCTCACCCATGGGTCAAGACGTTCGAGGTTTGGGACGCACCGTGCAGTCGATGGCTGAGGCTCAGGACAGGAGAGTCCAGTCACAGGCCGACATGGACATCGCAGAGGCGCTCCAGAGCTTGGCCCAGTCACAAATGGTCATGGCTGAACGCGTCGAAGCATTGGCTGGACGCTGACTGACCTGGGCCAGTCACAGAGGGATATGACTGAGGCGCAGCGTGACATGACTTGCTGAGGGACGTGGCCCAGTCTCTGTGCTCCATTGCTGAGGGCTTCGAGACCCTGTTTCAGACAAGGTCAGGCCTTCAGGACTGGCAGCGGCAGTGATTGTGGACCCTCCGGACCTAACTCCAGCTTTACTTCCATTCTATGGAGTAGCCCGGGGGCCATCAAGCCTGAGGGAGGAGGAAGTGATGGCGCCCATGACGGTGCCTCCCGCAGGAGAGGTGCTGGAACACCTCGGCACTTCTGAATCCCTTCCACCTGATGGGCAGCAGACAGAACAGGGTGGCACCTTGTCACCTGTGACACCTGAAAGTCGGCTGTCCAGGTCCAGACACTCCAGAGGATAGCTGTAAAAGGTATCTCAGGTCAAAAGGCAAGATAGGCAGATGTGTTCTCTGTGGGGGCAGCACGGTGGCGCGGTTTGTTAGCCCTGCTGCCTCACGGCGCCGAGGTCCCAGGTTCGATCCCAGCTCTGGGTCACTGTCCATGTGGAGTTTGCACATTGTCTCTGTGGGTTTGCGTGGGTTTCACCCCCACAACCCAAAGATGTGCAGGGTAGGTGGATTGGCCACGCTAAATTGCCCCTTAATTGGAAAAAATGAATTGGATACTCTAAATTTATAAACAATTTTTAAAAAGATGTGTTTTCTGGGGTCATACCTAGAAGGAGCAGGCCAGCATGATGTTAGAGACCCTCTTGGGGCTATAATGGAGGGCACTCACTGGACTGGTGCAGGCATCAGAAACGCACCTTCAGGACGCCGATGCACGGTCAATGACGCTCCTGCTTGCTGCATGGGCATCGTTATAACGATTCTCCGCCTCGGTCTGAGGCCTCCGCACAAGTGTCATTAGCCAAGACCTCAGCGGGTAACCCTTGTCACCCAAGAGCCAACCCCTCACCCGAGGGAGCGCCTCTAAAGTATCGGAGATGGACGAATGCGCCGAGATGTATGCGTCGTGCACGCTGCCTGGGTATCGGGCACAGAGATGCACGATGTGCAGCTGCTGGTCACACACCAACTGCACATTCAGGAAGTGGAAGCCCATCCAATTGACGAAGGGTACCCACTGATAATACTGTGCTCGTAGGGGCATGGACCTGGACCTGGGGCATGCCAGCGAAGGCAGTGAATCCTATTGCCCAGGCATCTACGTGTGTCTGGTCCAGACTAAAGTTTATATTGTCCTCTGCCTGGGCACATAGAGTATCCATCACAGTGTGGATGCACCTGTGTACAGATATCTGAGAGATCCCAGACAGGTCCCCACTCGACCCTCGGTTTCCTTGGTTAGCCAAAGTCTCTGGCGGCATAGGCAGTCCGGCATTTCCCGAAGGACAGGTGCTGATGGTATAAATGTGGCCTGACGGGACACCTCCTTTACACCTCCATCTCAGCCTGTTGGACAGCCGGCACTGGAGCCACACCAGCTGGCCCCTGCTCTTCTAGGGCAGACTCTTCTTGTGCCGGGCCCTTCCCGAGCAAGCCCTTTGCCTCCAGGCTCCGTAACAACAGCTGCGGCCAGATAGATGTCAAGTATTCCTGGCTGTACTCCGAAATTCATTCCCTGCAAGGAGGGGGGGGCGGGGAATAGAAGACATGTTAGCAAGATGAGCATTCTCTTTCCCATCCAAATCCAACAGGGTACATGGCAACCCCGAGATGCACTTCAGCTCCGCCCTCCACATGCCACCCACAAACCCACCCTCACCCCTCAACCAATACCCCCGATGTGTTGTCTTCCGCACTGCACCTCTGCCCCAGCAGTGAGTGTCACTAAGGAGCCTCTACCCTCACCGTCCGTCCCTGACAATAGGGGCACCGGTAGCTTCAACAACCTGTGTCAGCATTAGGCTCTGTGGCCCCTATCCTATCTCCCCAGCGGCATCTACTGTGTGTTTCCTCATTGGGTGGGCCATGTGTTATCCCAACATAGGGTGGCACCTGGTTGTGGAGAGGGTCACAGTGTGCCACCAATCACCTCCTTGCTTAGAGGCTTGTGTGTGGACAGGTCCTAAAGGTGGGGGTGCGCGAGGGAAGTGTGTGTCTGCTGGGAGCGTAGCTGCAGTGTGATGTGGGTCCTGGGCGTGTCCCACAGGTTGCGGCAACCTGACCGGAGACAGGATGGATGGGAGCAGGGACGTGGTGGGCAGGCAAGGCTTCGATACAGCTGGTAGCATTGTGGTGTGGGCTAGCTGATAGTTCAACTGTTGAGGCCTTGGCCCCGAGAGGAACAGTGTCCCAGGGAGGATGACAAAAGCAGATGCATATGTCCTTTTTTGGGGGTGAGCTCTACTATTTCCCTGCTTCCCCTGATTCTCCACTCAATCACGGTTCGTGTTCGTGGCTTCGCGAGGCGGAGAATTTTGCCCAAACTATAAGATGTCCACCCCATTGAGGTGTCACACCACTGTTCCTCAGAAGCAGATTGTATCCTGACTTCAAATATAGACCACAATTAATTTTACAGGCCATGGATCCATTATGTACGCAGGGAAGGTTCCTGATGAAAGTTAAATTTCAACTGCACTGCTGCACTATCTGAAGAAGTAAACGCAGGGCTGACGGGGTCACAGTGCACTGCTACCTGAGATATATTTTACTTCTGGTCCTTAGAAGGGTGACCACTATGCACCATTCTTCCCACAAATGGGTATTGGGGAACTTTCTGCCTCTGCCTCACCGATTATCTCCAAGCCTCTCCTGGAGGTGACAAGGGTGCAAGGCAAGGAACTAGGCTGACTTACCAGACTCTGCCTCTTTTGAGTTTGAGGTACTGGTGGCAAGGTTCCCATTTGAAGCATGCACAGAAAATGAACCTTATGGACTTCCTTCTCATTGTTCATTACCTGATGTCCGTTTGCTAACACTTTTTATGTTCTATGTAGGTTCAATTGCAAAACATCAACATTTTACAGATAAACACTCAATTTCCTATTGCTGAAGGTAGTTAGGACCAATAGAAAGGTGATATATATGTGGTGCAGACCTGAGTTTCTTTCCTAATAGGGCTGTCAACGAATACCTTGTAACTTTTTTTTACGATAAATTTAAAGTACACGATTCTTTTTTTTCAAAAAAAGAGGCAAGTTAGTGTGGCCTATACATCTACCCTGCACATCTTTGGGTTGTGGGGGTAAGACCCACGCAGACGTGGAGAATGTGCAAACTCCACATTTACAGTGATCCGGGGCCGGGATTGAACCCGGGTCTCGGTGCCGCGAGACAGCAGTGCTGCCCTAATACCTTGCAACATTTAATGCATAAGTTGTATTGAGTGATAAGATGGCAGCCCACCACCACCTTCTCAAGGGCAATTAGGAATGGACAATAAATCCTGGCACAGGCAGCAACACCCCACAACCCGTGAAAGAATAAGAAAAAAATAGTAAGCATCATATACTATGATTATGGTGGAGCCGCATAAAACACTGGTTAGGCTGCAACTGGAGCACTGTGTGTAGTTTTGGTCACCAAACTATTGGAAATGATTGTACTAGAGAGGCTGCAGAGGAGATTTACCAGGCTGGAGCATTTCAGCTATGAAGTTAGACTGGACAGGCTGTGGTTGTTTTGCTAGGTGCAAAGAAGGCCGAGGGGTGCGGGCCTGATTGAGGTGTATAAAATTTTGAGGGCATAGATATGGTGGAAAGGAAGGAATTTTTCCCCTTAATAGTAGGGTCAATACAGTGGGCATATATTTAAGTTAAGGGGCAGGACGTTTAGAGGGGATCTGAGGAAAATACTTTTCACCCAGAAGATGGTTGGAATCTGGAACTCACTGCCTGAAAGTGTGGCAGAGGGGGGAACCGTGGTAGAGACGGGAATCCCCACAACATTTAAGAAGCATTTAGATGAATACATGAAATGCCATTGCATACAAGGCTACGGACCAAGTGCTGGAAAATGAGGTTAGAGTGGATAGGTGCCTGATGGCTGGTTCAGATATGATGGGCCTCTTTCCATGCTGTAAAAATTCTATGACGCTCTGTGGCTCTATTTGCAGACTGCATTTTGTTAATCTGATGGCCAACTAAACACAAATATGGAAGTTATGCCAGGGGATACTGTACTTTAATCCAAAATTACCTGTACCTCACCACCTGATTGGGGCATGGCGACAAATTATTACAATTGGTTCATAGAACATAGAACATAGAACAATACAGCGCAGTACAGGCCCTTCGGCCCACGATGTTGCACCGAAACAAAAGCCATCTAACCTACACTATGCCATTATCATCCATATGTTTATCCAATAAACTTTTAAATGCCCTCAATGTTGGCGAGTTCACTACTGTAGCAGGTAGGGCATTCCACGGCCTCACTACTCTTTGCGTAAAGAACCTACCTCTGACCTCTGTCCTATATCTATTACCCCTCAGTTTAAAGTTATGTCCCCTCGTGCCAGCCATTTCCATCCGCGGGAGAAGGCTCTCACTGTCCACCCTATCCAACCCCCTGATCATTTTGTATGTCTCTATTAAGTCTCCTCTTAACCTTCTTCTCTCCAACGAAAACAACCTCAAGTCCATCAGCCTTTCCTCATAAGATTTTCCCTCCATACCAGGCAACATCCTGGTAAATCTCCTCTGCACCCGCTCCAAAGCCTCCACATCCTTCCTGTAATGCGGTGACCAGAACTGTACGCAATACTCCAAATGCGGCTGTTCCAGAGTTCTGTACAGCTGCAACATGACCTCCCGACTCCGGAACTCAATCCCTCTACCAATAAAGGCCAACACTCCATAGGCCTTCTTCACAACCCTATCAACCTGGGTGGCAACTTTCAGGGATCTATGTACATGGACACCTAGATCCCTCTGCTCATCCACACTTTCAAGAACTTTACCATTAGCCAAATATTCCGCATTCCTGTTATTCCTTCCAAAGTGAATCACCTCACACTTCTCTACATTAAACTCCATTTGCCACCTCTCAGCCCAGCTCTGCAGCTTATCTATATCCCTCTGTAGCCTGCTACATCCTTCCACACTATCGACAACACCACCGACTTTAGTATCGTCTGCAAATTTACTCACCCACCCTTCTGCGCCTTCCTCTAGGTCATTGATAAAAATGACAAACAGCAACGGCCCCAGAACAGATCCTTGTGGTACTCCACTTGTGACTGTACTCCATTCTGAACATTTCCCATCAACCACCACCCTCTGTCTTCTTTCAGCTAGCTAATTTCTGATCCACATCTCTAAATCACCCTCAATCCCCAGCCTCCGTATTTTCTGCAATAGCCTACCTTGGGGAACCTTATCAAACGCTTTGCTGAAATCCATATACACCACATCAACTACTCTACCCTCATCTACCTGTTCAGTCACCTTCTCAAAGAACTCAAGAAGGTTTGTGAGGCATGACCTACCCTTCACAAAGCCATGCTGACTATCCCTGATCATATTATTCCTATCTAGATGATTATAAATCTTGTCTCTTATAATCCCCTCCAAGACTTTACCCACTACAGACGTGAGGCTCACCGGTCTATAGTTGCCAGGGTTGTCTCTGCTCCCCTTTTTGAACAAAGGGACCACATTTGCTGTCCTCCAGTCCTCTGGCACTATTCCCGTAGCCAATGATGACATAAAAATCAAAGCCAAAGGTCCAGCAATCTCTTCCCTGGCCTCCCAGAGAATCCTAGGATAAATCCCATCAGGTCCCGGGGACTTATCTATTTTCAGCCTGTCCAGAATTGCCAACGCCTCTTCCCTACGTACCTCAATGCCATCTATTCTATTAGCCTGGGGCTCAGCATTCTCCTCCACAACATTATCTTTTTCCTGAGTGAATACTGACGAAAAATATTCATTTAGTATCTCGCCTATCTCTTCAGACTCCACACACAATTTCCCATCCCTGTCCTTGACTGGTCCTACTCTTTCCCTAGTCATTCACTTATTCCTGACCTACCTATAGAACACTTTTGGGTTTTCCTTGATCCTTCCTGCCAAATACTTCTCATGTCCCCTCCTTGCTCGTCTTAGCTCTCTCTTTAGATCCTTCCTCGTTACCTTGTAACTCTCCATCGCCCCAACCGAAACTTCACACCTCATCTTCACATAGGCCTCCTTCTTCCTCTTAACAAGAGATTCCACTTCCTTGGTAAACTCGCTCGACGCCTTCCTCCCTGCCTGACCGGTACATACTTATCAAGAACACGCAGTAGCTGATCCTTGAACAAGCCCCACTTGTCCAGTGTGCCCAACACTTGCAGCCTACTTCTCCACCTTATCCCCCCCCAAGTCACGTCTAATGGCATCATAATTGCCCTTCCCCCAGCTATAACTCTTGCCCTGCAGTGTATACTTATCCCTTTCCATCATTAACGTAAACGTCACCGAATTGTGGTCACTGTCCCCAAAGTGCTCTCCTACCTCCAAATCCAACACCTGGCCTGGTTCATTACCCAAAACCAAATCCAACGTGGCCTCGCCTCTTGTTGGCCTGTCAACATATTGCTTCAGGAAACCCTCCTGCACACACTGTACAAAAAACGACCCATCTATTGTACTCGAACTATATCTTTTCCAGTCAATATTTGGAAAGTTAAAGTCTCCCATAATAACTACCCTGTTACTTTCGCTCTTATCCAGAATCATCTTCGCCATCCTTTCCTCTACATCCCTAGAACTATTAGGAGGCCTATAAAAAACTCCCAACAGGGTGACCTCTCCTTTCCTGTTTCTAACTTCAGCCCATACTACCTCGGAAGAAGAGTCCCCATCTAGCATCCTCTACGCCACCGTAATACTGCTCTTGACTAGCAGCGCCACACCACCCTCTCTTTTGCCTCCTTCTCTGAGCTTACTAAAACACCTAAACCCCGGAACCTGCAACATCCATTCCTGTCCCTGCTCTATCCATGTCTCCGAAATGGCCACAACATCGAAGTCCCAGGTACCAACCCATGCTGCCAGTTCCCCTACCTTGTTTCGTATACTCCTGGCATTGAAGTAGACACACTTCAAACCACCTACCTGAACACTGGCCCCCTCCTGCGACGTCAAATCTGTGCTCCTGACCTCTCTACTCTCATTCTCCCTTACCCTAAAACTACAATCCAGGTTCCCATGCCCCTGCTGCATTCAGTTGTTCTGGTGAAGAGTGTTAACAAAATACACAAAGGATCCACATAATTAGCAGCTCAATAGAGCCAAAGGTAAGAAAGAAAACAAACTGATGACTGTAAATGGTAAATTGATCCCAAAATCCATTGGCCCGTTGAATGAATTGTGTTTTCCTATTATAACGGCACATATATGGTGCATTTTGCAATTGACAATCTGTTCGATATAAAGCCGGGAAGTCTATCAGAACACTTGATAAAATGTCAAACACATTTCCTTGATTAGCTTCCAGGCTTTATTGAATTAGTCTCGAAGGATTTTGTTACTGAACTTCTCAAGCATTCTGTCTGTATCATGCAGAAAATGCATTTCTTTCATTCCGACTGAAGACTTTTAAAAGGAGACCATGAATATATTTTGAAGTAAATAACTCGTTGATCCTAATTCAGCATTGTTCGTAATAAAGCAATTAATAACATATAATCAAAACTGTTTCCAGTGTACATCTGTCATGTCACAGCTCTCAATGGAATTGCACCTCAAAGGAGACACAGAGGAAATAAATTGTGATTGCCTCAAATAACTGTTATCTGTCAAATTAACCTTACTGATTGTCAAATAGTTCATTGACTGACTGCATCAATCAAAAAGAAGCCACTGTTCATTAGGCAAATAAGGAAAACTAGCAATCAGAAACAAGTTGCCACCTTGCAACAGTGAAGAGATATTTTTCCCGCAAGCTATCATTCATGAACCATTAAGTCACGCAGAACAAACCAATCTAGTTGCTGGAAGATTTTTACAGCAATTTGTTTATCAGCAATCTTGTTCCATTAGTTACATGAGTTTAAAACCCAACACTTAAGGCAGGAAACAATCCAAACCGGTATGTTCTCGAAGACTTGCCCTCCATCAGGAATCTGGAATGCCTTTGCTGGTGCCACAGTAATTATGCTGACTTCCTTTCAGATACTTTTAGCATGTTTTACATTTCAGGGCTTCCATTTTTTCCCTGCAATACAACATACCCGACTCTAAGCTACAGCTTCTTTCCTATGTTACGACACCCTGAGCTAGTACGCAGTTAATTCCAGCCCCACTTGACCCAGAGTCACAACACAGGTGAATTAACCAATAATTTTGATTAAAATATCCGAAGTCTTTGGCCCTTGGCTGCCCAATAATTACAGCCACCACGTAAACGTAAACACAATTACTGTTTATTTGTAACAAGAACTATAAGGAAATATGTCACAACTATAACTGGTTAACTATTGTCTAATTCCTAATTCCCCACTTTAACTTGCTCCCCACCCTCTACACACACACACACAAGGCTGACACACACAGAGGGGGAAGAAAGGGCTATAAAATCATAAGTAAAAGAAAAAACAGTCTTTGTTTCAGATGGTTGTTTTCAGCACCTTACTCCTCTTCTCATCTTGCTTTGTGTTTGTGGTATTTATTATAGATTCATTCATGTCTCTGTAGTTTCAGAAAAAACACACTCACAGTCGTCATTCTGGAGGGAGAGAAAGTTCTTGTCTTTGCCTGCAGCTTGTAGTAGTTTTCCTGTAGATTCATTAATTCAGGTTCTCTGCAGTCCCAGGAATACAGTTTTTCTGGCGAAAACACAGAGGAGAGAGAGTGAGAGACATTGGGCGGCATTCTCCGTTCCTGCGGCTAAGTGCCGGCACCAACTGAGAATCCGTGGTGCTCCATGACGGGAAAATGGCATGAATCCCTCACCAATTCCGGTACTGGTTGGAGTCAATCCTGGCACAAAGGAAAATGGTTGTGGTGGCTAGAGGTCAATCATCTCAGCTCCAGGACATCACTGCAGGAGTTCCTCAGGGTAGTGACCTAGGTCCAAACTACTTCAACAATGACCTTCCCTCTACCATAAGGTCTGTTCTCCAGTCTTCAATTCCTTCCTTAAGAATTATGCCCAGAATTGGACACAATGGGCATAATACAGTGAATGCATTGCGTTTGACGTGGATCCATGCACACCGGGTGAATAGCGGGAAAGACCAAAAAATAGTGATTCACGCTGGGCGTGGACCATTTTGCAATTCATCCGACCCGCTCCCGATGGCGAGTCCTGCATCACGTCAAAAACGGCAAGAATGAACCCTCATTTGCATTCATTTCAAACTCATCAGCAAGATTGAAGTCGAATGCAGCGGCCTCTGGAAATTACCCAGCGGGAAATCACGTGGGCGTCGTTAGTACCCTTTTCAATAACATGGTGGTCGAGGGTGAGGGTGCAGGGGATGGAGGTGCAGGCAGGCCCACTGAGAAGATCAATGTGACAGAGGCTTCACATACATGAGGTGTGACATGTTTTAATCGTAAACATTTTACTGCGACAGATTTCCATTCCCCCTAGCTACAGATAGTGGCCCACTCAGTGTTCCTCACTCTTCTTGATCTTCCGTGGTCTACTGCTACATTTAGGTGCGCATCAAAGATGGAGGCAGCTTGCTGTTTCCGTGCCCTGTGGTCTTTGATGCCCTTGGCAGATGTCCTCTGGAGGGTCTGTAGCTGGGGAGACCATGTCCGACTTATTGGTGGAACTGTTCTGCCCGCTGCCCTGGAGATGCACTGGTGTCAGGAGGAGGGGATTCAGAATAAATGGAGACCGCCATTGTCTCCTTCGTGGCAGGCTCTTGGTTGGCCTCCAGTGCTTCTTCCTCACTAACGATGCCTGTAGGGTCCTGGGGGACTCCATGGGATGGCGGGGCGGCTGGAGTGAGCTCCTAAGGCCTCTGAGTTATCTGGTGCTGCCTTGTGGAGGCTCCCCATTGTCTGCACCCTGGTGTCAATGCCATCAGCAATGGTCCTCAGTGACTAGGCCATGCTCTCCAATGCCTCTACAATGTCCATCTGCATCTGCGACACGTCCCTCAGCAACTGGGACATGATGTCGAGGCCCTCAGCCATGGTCATCTCAGAATGAACTATGCCTTGGACATGGCCACTCAAGATGCAGACGTCCTGCTCCAGGTTTTCCACTGCGGTTGAGACCCGAGAAGCGTTGGTGCCACGCATTGTTGGCACCATCTCCTGCAGTCTTTGGGACTCCTCCAGTTTGCCTCACAGTCACTAGAATGTCACTGGCACCCCCTCTTGAATCTCATGGCTGTGTCCTATCTTCTGCCTCAGCAGAATGGACATTGTAGAGGCATTGGAGAGCATGGCCCAGTCACTCAGCTTGCCCAGAGGCTCGACATCTGACTGAGACCCAGCTGAGTCCTGGGATCCAGCAGACCTCCGACTTGTCTCCCTTGGATATTCCTGCCTCCACCTGATGTGCATCAGCCACTGTGTGGTGCTCACCAGATTGTGCCCCAGAAGTCTGTTCACTAATGTCGCCCACAAAGGTGTGTGTCTCTGCTCTGATGGAAGGTGGAGGTGAAAGATGTGATGCTGTGCCAGTGGCCTCCTTGGAGCTCTGCTCCGAGGTGTTCTTTTGGATTGCAGAGCGGGAATGACTCCGGATTGCCCGTCCTCATCAAATGGAGCTCCTGCGAGACAATGGGCATGTGGTCAGTGAATGCGAAGGATCATTTTGTCTGACATAAACAACTTACTTGAGACAGGTCATCTGGGTGAATGGGCAGTGGATCTTCACCTCTGCAGTACAGGGCAAGGTCACTGTCAGTGACTGCTCTCTCCTCGGACAACTCTGCAATCTCCAGGGCGTGGTCTTCACAGGGGGTGAGGACTCTGATCTTTGCGACCACCCCTCCACCCGCCGTCATCATGGCCCTTTCCTGTTTATTATGGGCTATCTTCTCTTGTGGGGACAAAGAAAGGGCATTGTGAGCTACACACTTGATGGGTCAGGGGGGTTCTAGAGCAGATGGCATGTGTGGGCACCACTCCTGGACATGTAGGGTTTGTGCTGGTGGGTAAGGTGTTTTGTGGAACAAGCATGAAGGTGAGATGAGGGGAGGGTGCGAAGTGTCAGCCAGCCATTTCTAGGGTGGGGTTGGAAATTTGAGGGGTGACAGGCTGAACTAATGCCAGGAGAGAGGTGGAAACTTATTCTTGCTGCTCATTGGAGTTGGTTTGTCTTCGTCCGAAATTGGACAGTTGTCGTCCTGGTCATGCTGCCCGTAATAACAGCCACAGCCTCTGCCTCCCTGTCAAAGAAGTATCAAAGCTGTAATGGAAATGTTAAAGCTGCTAAAGCTGTCAAGTTCCAGGTGTCAAGTGCCTGCGTGAGTTGGCATGGTGGAGTAAGGGCAAAGGGTGGTAGGTGGAGGCCATGGATGGATTTAAGGTGTACAGGGGCCATAGGGAGTTCTGTACTGGTGTGAGTTGACATAGTTTGGCATGGATAGGGCAAAGGGAATATGTAGGGGGTGAGGGATGAAGGCTAGAAGGTTATTTTTTGTTTTAATCTTTTATTTATTTTAACACAATGCTGGAACACTGAAATAGGCCTTCCACCCATACTATCTCTTGTCCTGGCAGCCTTCACACTCACTGCAGGCCGGTCACCCTATTTTGCTCCCATTTCTGGTCGCCACTCACCCTGACCAAAATTTCAACCTGCTACTTGATGTTTTTAAAGGTTGGGTTTGCACAGCTGGGCAATCTCCCAACTTTGTGCATCTGACCCGGAACAGAAATCTGGGCCTTTTGACAAGGACATGGGCAGCAGGTGCATGAGAACACCAATACCTGCAAGTTCCTCTCCAAGTCACTCACCATCCTGACTTGCAAATATATCACCATTCCTGCACTGTTGCTGTGTCAAAATCCTGGAACTCCCTCCCTAACAGCACTGTGGGTGTACCACCTTCACCTCATGAACTGTAACGGTTCAAGAAGGCAGCTCACCACCATCTTCTCAATGACAATAAATGCTGGCTTCGGTAAAGACACCAGCATCTCATGAAGGAATTAAAAATAACACAGTTTGGGTGAGAAACGCTGCTTTAGTGGACAGCATAGAGGTGGGATTAACATATGATGAGTTAATGAGCACTAGGGGATTGCAGCCAGGACAGGGAAAAACAGGAGACGGGTACCATCTCCCCAGGGGATGAGGTTGCACATGAATGCTGCTATGGAGGACTGAGATGAAAGTTTCAATGGGGCCTTGTACAGGAAAAAGTTGGTAGCCATGAACACCAAAATACGCGGTGGATTGGCAGATTCAAAAGATTGTTGCCCTCAAAGAACATGAAGGAGTTTGGTCCAACTGGGGATTGTGGAAATGGAACATTTGCCCTCTTTTTGCTTTCCTAATTTCCTTTTTGTTTTCCTTTGCACTTTTTGTACTCATCTGGGTTTTCTGCAGCATTGAGCTCTTGGCACCTGACATAAGCTTTCTTTCATGGCTACTCTGTACGTCATGGAATGGTGTGTGGGGAGGGGGTCTAGATTTGTCAGTCTCACCTGTTTTCTTTCTGAGAACATATTTCTTCTGAACCACCTTTACAGCCTCCTTGAACACCTCCCACTACTTTGCCACTGATTTACCTTCAAGTAGCTGTTTCCTGTTTATTTCTGCCAAATTGCATCGCAGCTTAATCAAATTGACCTTTTCCCAATTTCAAACTTTTACTTTTGGTCTACTTTCACTCTTTTCTATAACTATTCTAAATGTAATGGAATTTTGATCACCACCACTAAAATGATCTAGAAATTTATTCTTAAAACCAACTACCCCCTCCCCACCTCTAATACTGAATTTTATACTTAATACCAGCTTAAAAGAGTTGCCCTGAAAACATTTTAAAGAATTTTACACTCTCTGAACCTTTTACACTGAGTTTATCCCAATTGATATTAGGATAGTTGAAATCCCTTTCTACTCCTGTACTTTTGTCCCTGCACTTATCAGCAATTTGATAACATATTTGCTCTTCTATCTCCCTCTGACAGTTTGGGTGAGGGTCTGTTATGGACATGGGATGTAGGATTAATTTCTTCTCTCACCATCCATTTGCAAAAGAAAGGTGTTATGATTTTGATTCCCCCCTTTATAACCCCTCAGTTTTGGTATGATCCAGTTTCTATTAATAACCCGTCAGCAAACCCAAGGGGTATTTTATTCACACACACTCAAGCTCGAGAACAATGTCGCCTCCTATTTCACTCATACAATAAATGAGAGGGGAAACAGAGGCATGAATATTCACAGAATAAAGACCACCAAATAAATAATTATTGTTTCATGTGAGTCCAGAATCAAAGTCTGACAGTGTATTTCTTCACAGAGCTTGGCAGACTGAAGAGTGATGCTGGATAATTAATTTTTTTCAGTCGAGCTGACTCCCATGATGGGATAGTCACGTAGAGATGAATTAGCCTTGTACGCACTGTGGGACAGAAGTCCAGTATGATCGAGGACCAGGCATTCACCTCGACCAAACCCTTGTTCTGAGTTGCTGCTTGCTAGATGGAAGATGGCAGACTGATTGGCAATACAGCAAGACAGTGTTGCAGATTCCTCCAGCTATAGGGGCCATGTCACATGACTCCCACCTGTCCACTTTGGCTTTGACAAAGGCTGTATATTCTTTTATCTAGGCTTGTCAGATGGTTCATGTTTGAATTTGAAAGGAGAGGTGCAGGGTACTTTATCCTAGAAGACTATTAGTCTCCGTTCACAAAACCTGGCTTCGGAGTTGTCAATGGCCTTTGTACAGTTTCCTTTGAATTAAGTGTCTGCTGCTTACAGGGCTGTTAGCTCCTATTGTGCAGGTAGGCATAGATTCAGCCTTTTCAAAGTAATTGTCCAGTTTTTTAAATTTTGGGAAGTAACCATGTTGATATATATATCTCATAAAAACATGAAGTCTTAGTTGCAATAGAGTCTATGGTGCACTCCCAAAAATGTGATTGCTTCTTTTGTTCCACAATTCTACCTATGTGTATTCATTTGATTCTCCTTTTGAGCATATCCCCCATCTTCACCGCTGTGATTGCTTCTTTATCCAATACTGTGACTAGCCCCCCCCCCCCCCCCCCCCCACCCCACACTCACTTTGCCAAGCTACTTTCAACTCTCCCCAACCACACTCCCAGCAATATATTTGTCTTGGCCCTGTTGGGGTACAACATGCTTAGCTTATATGGATCCCAACTCCCTCAAAGAAAGCCCCCAGAGCCCCAGGATTCTAAAACCCCACCCTCTTTCACCATTTCTTCAGTAATGCATTCTGCTACAATACCCTCTCCTGTATGTACTCAATAATGCATGATGCTGTCTGATTCAGAGATTATTTCTTTAGTGCTCTTTCTACTATATTTCCTATCTCCCTGAAATTCTCCCTTATGGCTTCATCCCTCTTTCTACCTATGTCATTGACACCAATATGGATCTTGACCTTTATCTGTACACTCTCACAATGCAAACAGCCACTCAGTAACATGACCCCTCAACGGGAAGGCAACATACCATCCTGGAATCACATCTGCAATAAAAGCTTGTCTGCTCCCCTACCTCTTGGGTGTCCTATCATTTATTACCTTCCTAACCTTCCTCCTCCCTCCTTGCAGAGCTGAGCCACACGTGGTATCACAGACTGGATTCTGTATCCCTTGGAGGAACCATTGCCCTCACCAGAATTCAGAACTGAATACTGGTTGAAGAGTGAGATACCACCTGTCTGGTCCTGCTTGGCTGGTCCAGAAGCAAGTGATCTATCCTACTTTCATTCTCATGGATGCACTGCTGTGACATCAACTGCTGCTCAGTCTCCAAAACCCAAAACTGAAACTCCTCCAGTTGATGTCATTTCTTGCATATGTAGTTGTCCAAGACACGGGACATCTCCTGAGTTCCCACGTGGAACAGGATGCATATTTTTTCAGGCTATTAACTAACTCAGCAAAATAAACTTAAGACAAAATAAAATTGCAGCTACTGAGCTAACAGCTCCATACATTTAAAAAAAAATAATCATATAATCTTTATTGTCACAAGTCGGCTTACATTAACACTACAATGAAGTTACTGTGAAAATCCCCTTGTCGCCACATTCCGGCGCCTGTTTGGATATACAGAGGGAGAATTCAGAATGTCCAAATTACCTAACAAGCATGTGTTTCGGGACTTGTGGGAGGAACACACGGAGGAAACGCACGCAGACACAGGGAGAACATGCAGACTCCGCACAGGCAGTGACCCTAGCCGGGAATCGAACTAGGGACCCTGGTGCTGTGCAGCAACAGTGCTAACCACTGTGCTACCGTGCTGCCCTACATCTACATCCATTGTGTAGATGTTCCATTAGGTGTTTTTATATTTCTCCTCAGTGCTTGCACTCGGTTCCCTCCAATCAGATGGTAAAATTACTAAATGCACAAAAAGTAAAATAGAGAAACTTTTAACATATAAACCTACCTGACAAACCTTTTGATTTTGATGCTCCTGCCTCTGTGTTGATTGTTGTGTTACTGTGACGTCACGTTTTGATTTCTCGATCAATGCAGCACTCTTGTCACATTGCATTGGTGTGTCAAGTCAGTAGTCAAACCAATGGTTTGGGATGTGAACTCACAACATTCTTACTTAGAGAGGAAAGTGCCATCACTGAGGCATGGCTTACAGCTAATGTGATGGAATGGCAATAAGACTGTAAATCTGGAAGGGTGAGATTAATTGGGCTAGTATGTTAATAATTTTGAGGCAACCATTTGAATTCACACTGTACTAAATAAAAATACTGTGGGTGCCGGAAATCAGAAACTAAAACAGAAAACACTGCAGGTGCTCAATGTTCTGAGATGACCCTTTTTGTCTGTGGATTGTGGATGTGGTGTTTTATTACTAGACTATAGTCACACTATAGTATCTGCTAACAATTGTTTATTAGGCCTACATTGTTGCTCTTTTTAGCCTTAGTCTATTGGCTCTGATTACGTCACCTTTGCTCACGAGTCGCCAGGTATCTTTATGATACCGCCACGTGTTTCAAGTTCAGGTTCTGATTAATAATACAGCACACCGCTTAGTAAGGATTAAAACAACGGTCATTTATTATATACAACAAGCAATATTAATACCCTAATACTACTTTCTATATAATAAACCTATCACTACTGGCCAATACTTAACTTAGGAAGAGCCCACCAGATCAGGGAAATGAATGGCTTGTCCAATCAGATCTGGCCCGCGGGATTCAAGAGGCTGCTACAGGTCGGTGGCTAGGTTTCTCTACCGGATAGTGATCGCTGGATTCAAACTTACTGTTGCCGGTTGCGGTTCTTGCGAAGGTCTCGAGCAGGCGAAGAGGAGAGAGAGAGAGAGATCTGAACTTGGCCCCTCACTTTTATAGGGCCCAGGGGCTTCCCGCTTCCCGGGGTGGCCCTTGACCCTGAGTCCCAAGTGATTGGATCTGTCCCCAATCTCTGGGGTCGATGTGTCCAATGGTGAGGCGATTCCTCGATCGGGGGGGTGGTCGCTCACCTGTCTTTGTTTCGGCCACTGCAGGCGCCGACAGGTCTGGCCCAGTATTCAATTGCTAATATGTTGCAATTGTTCCCGGGGATAGCCGATTTAACTGTGGATGTCTGAATAGATTGGCTGCAAACAGTCCTGAATGCAACTGCGAATACCTGGGTTGATGGGCCTTTGATAGCCCTGAGTATCGATCTGGGCTACCTTCCCAGAGCCGAATATGCAATACTGTCTGCAGCTGCCTGCTTGTGTCTTCTTAGCTGCTTTTCCCAGCAGTCTTTCGGGTTAGCCATTTTAAACTGGGTTTTGGCCAGATTAATCGGAACGCAGCCATTTTACGTGGCTACAACATCTAAACAGGTAACAGAGCAGACACATTGCTCCTGAGCATAGTGTTCCAACCTTTCTATTGAGAGTCATCCCATGTCTGACTAATGTTAGTGATACATCATCATCCACGCTATCCGTTAACATAACCCATCTATTAACCCTTTATATTACACTCAGCAGTTCAGACAGTATCTGTGAAGAGGGAAACAGAGTTAACGGAAGAATTTTAACATCAGGAAATGAGTGTGTTTGGCTCGGGTCGGAGGTTAAACTGTTACAAATCAGAATGTCAATCCCAACCCGTTTAGTTCTACTTTTAATACAGGCAGACAAGCAACCTTCTTCCAGGACAAAAGCTATCAATTTAAATATTATAATTGTGCTCTCATTCATCCACCATTCCAAATTTAACTCTGGCCAGATGAACATCCTGAGCCACTGGTAACACGCTGACTAAAGGGAGCTAAAAACTGCAAGATCCAGGATGTAAATGCCTTTCTACTTACCTACTGGATCCAGCTTAACTTTCTCACCAAAAGCACCCCTACCACCAACCCCACTACCTGCAGTCAACCCTTCCAACCTCCCACATGGATATTTATGGCATCTCTAAGTTGTTCTAGTTTTGATGAAAGGTCAAGGGTTGGATTCTCCTCCGGCGGGATGCTCCGTTTTGCTGGCAGCCCGGTGGTTTCCCGATGGCTTGGGGCTGCCCCACAATGGGGAACTCCATTGACCAACAGGTGGAACGGAGCGCCCCGCCGGCGGAGTGAAACAGAAATGTGGCGCAGCGGGGCGGAGAATCCAGCCCCAAATACCTGAAATATGCGGATTCTGTTGTTCCCTCTCCACAAATGATGCCTGCCTTGTTGGGAATTTCCAGCATTTTCTGTGTTCAACCTCAGACCGAATCTGGGTTTAGATTCTCCGTTTCAGCGGCTAAGTGCCGGCGCCAGGGGAGCATGTGTTGTCTTTTACGACCCAAAAATCGGCGTGAAACCCTCACCGATTCCAGGACCGGTGAGGGGCTAGCACCGGCGCCGGGTTAAACTCCCACCTCCCGCTTCGAAAATGGCCAGAGAATGTCAGGGTAACGGCCCGCACATGCACACGGCTGATAGCCTGCAGCGGTCGCGCCGTACAACATGGCACTGGCCGTGCCTGGACCCAACCCGCCATCCGCGACCTCACAGCCCACCCGTGGCCACCACCTGGCCACCCCACACCAGTCTTCCCCCCCCCCCCCGCTCTTGCAAAAGCCCCCCCCCCACCCCCCTTGGTCAGCGGCACGGATCCTGGCCGAGTGTGGTGGCGCTGGACACAGTCCGCAACCGCAACACCAGGTTCCCGCATGGCTGAGACCACACACCGTCGGACATTTGCCCCATTGGGGGCGAAGCATCACGGGTGGGACAGCTGATGACATGCCAACGCCATTGCAACGGCGCGTAGCGCATGTCACGATGACGCCAATGTGGAGGAGGCAGAGCATGGCTGACCGGTGTCAACTGGCGCCTACCCCAATTTCGGCGTAGGAGCCCATTCTCCGCCCGATCACCGGGCACGATTTCGGCATCAGGCAACGGAGAATCCCGACCCTGATATCTGAAAGTGGTAATGTAGAGTAGAGGGTTGACATCAGAAGCAAATATGATGGTGCTGTCAGGTCACATGACTGAGAAGGAAGAAGGAGAAGAAGCTCCAACCTTGTTTCGAGATCCAAGTGTGTAGATACTTGCTGTGAATAAAGAGCAATGGTTTTGAGAAACTGCAGAGTCTAGCAGTGTACCTTGGGAGGCGAGGTTATCCTCAAAACTCCCGCTTGGATCCAGACCACACAACTAAACATCCTGGCAATGAGTAAAAGACCCAGTGATCATCAAACAAATGATACAGTGCTGGCAATGTGTTGGGTTCCCAAAACCCAACCTTGACAACAAGACTTGTAACAAACAATACTTGACACTTGACCCTTTTGTAGCCGTGTGATCGCGTCATTACAAAGCCACTCAGTCTACACCTCCCCCGTTTAGTTGGAACAACCGATGGCACGAGGTGTAACAGCGTTCGCAAATGGAAACTGTGTAGAGACCACTTTGTACAGACAAATTAAACAGGCTAACAATGCATAACTACTTACATTTGGTGATGCAGGGATTTAAATGTTACAGATGGCATAGTTCATCGCATCTCCTTCCCCCTGTCTGACATTTGTTCTTCAAAAAGACAAGATTCGAAGACAGTTCTGGACTACATGGTAATATAGTTCTGGAACCTTGGTTCAGTTTGTTCAGGTGCCCTCAGTGTGTGGTTATGCCAGTTGGTCAGTGTGGAAAATTTGGAGAAAGTCATCAGTGTGCTCGGTGGGTGCAGGGCTCGCTGCATTGCCCTCTGGACGAGTCTGCACATCCACTGGTGTAGGGGGTCTGTGTTGTAAACTGGATGATTGGAGTGCTGTAGTATCTGTTGGTGCTTGTTCTGATATCTGTAGGAGGTGACGGCGGTTCCGTACGTCTGCGGCTACCATATAACTGTTCAATTGCAGGGTATGGCTATGAACCACCGCCAAGTGGCCACATGTGATCTGAACTTTGATCATTTGACCGGGTGTTAGAGTGCCGAGTCTGTGGGCATCTTGATCATAGTGCGTTTTGCTTTTCGATCTGCGTTGCTGGAGGGCATCATTCATGTTGGTTTCAAGTTTGGGCGGCAGCAGAGCCTTAGCAATACGAAACGTGGTCCTGGGGCGCCTGGAAAAATAGTCATTGTGCTGACAAGGGCAGGCCCTGTTGCAGTAGATTTCGCAGTCTGAGGATTGCAGCATCAGAGCAATCCCTTGCACATTTCTCTAGAAGTGTTTGGCTGAGCGAACTGCCCATTCTTCCAGACCGTTGGACTGTGGGGGCTGCTCGTGATGTGCTCAAAG
Source organism: Scyliorhinus torazame (assembly GCF_047496885.1). NCBI lineage: Eukaryota > Metazoa > Chordata > Chondrichthyes > Carcharhiniformes > Scyliorhinidae > Scyliorhinus > Scyliorhinus torazame. Next base: position 231,012,340 of record NC_092707.1, on the reverse strand, counting down.
ACCCCTGTGTGTGCAAAGGTTCGACATTCAGCGGAGACAAATTGCGAGCATTATCTGTCATGAGTCTCTGTGGGATGCCCTGTGTGGCGAAGTGTCTCTTATGGTTCTCGTCGTGTGTGACAAGTAGTCTAGTTCAAGCCACCTGGAATATGAATCAACTAAGACTAAATGTTGCTTCCCACTCCACTCAAAGATGTTGGCTGCTGTGAACGACCAATGGCAGTGGTTTCTTTTGCTTGATACAGCTGGAGCGCATTGCACGCTGCATATCTGGAAACTTCCCTTTCCACGTCTGCATACACAGAGGGTCAGCATATGTCTGCATACACAGAGGGTCAGCATATGTCTGCATACGCAGAGGGTCAGTGCGGTGATCCCTTGGCTCTGTATCTAGTTGCCCTGGTGAGGTTGTTGGGTGTAATATCTCTGGAGTGCAGCATGGATGCAAATCACTGGCCACACAGTATCAGTCCATCCTGGACAGTAAGTTAATCTCGGATGGGCACGTCCAGTTGATAATAACAATAATCTTTATTGTCACAAGTTGGCTGACATTAACACTGCAATGAAGTTACTGTGAAAAGCCTCTAGTCCCACATTCCGGCGCATGTTCGGGTACACAGAGGGAAAATTCAGAATGTCCAATTGACCTCACATCACGTTTCTTTTGGGACTTGTGGGAGGAAACCCACGCAGACACGGGGAGAACGTACAGACTCCGCACAGACAGTGACCCAGCTGGGAATTGAACCTGGGACCCTGGCGCTGTGAAACCACAGTGCTTAACACTGTGCTACCATGCTGCCCGAGCAAACACAGTGGTGTTTCCCCCGCCGATTTTTTATTTTTTATTCGCTGTCGCAAAACTAACTTCAGCAGTCAGGTACCAAGTTTATCCAAATATGCCTCAGAATTTAAAGGATGCAGACAGGAAAAATCGAATGATAAACACTTGGCTGATGAGTCAGCTTCATTTAAGATGGCGGCCAGCTCCCCCGTGCCTTTGACGACTGAAACTCTGAGTGAAATTCTTTTCACTGTGCTTGAGAAATCCCTGAAACTGAAAAATTCTTTGGAAGAAAAGGAACCCATGCCTTTGGTGATGTCAATTATCAAGGCCATCCAATGAGGATTTACCGAGGCTTAAGTGCAGATCTGGCAAAGAAGTGAGCAGCATTTAACAACATCAAGTCAACGCTGTACAAGAAAGGAGTAGGCCACGGGTTGATCCACCCTGCCCATCTCCGCATCACACTAAATGGAGATAATTTCTTCTCCTTTCCAGACAGGGCGAATGCTCTCCTTCAGTGGCACATACTTGATACCTGACTGGGTAACTGTTGATTGCCTCGGTAGGTTTTGTGGAGGTTTTGACTGGTAGTTATGCGTTTTCAATACCTGGTCATTGTTCTCTACACTTAGAATCACAGAATAATACAGTGCAGAAAAGGCCCTTCGGCCCATCGAGTCTGCACCAACGCATGGAAAACACCTGACATGCAGACCTAATCCCATTTGGCAGCACTTGGCCCATAGCCTTGAATATAATGAGGTGCCAAGTGTTCATCCAGGTACTTTTTAAAGGATGTGAGGCAACCCGCCTCTACCACCCTCCAGGCAGCGTATTCCAGACCATCACCACCCTCTGGGTAAAAATGTTTTTCTTCAAATCCCCCTTAAACCTCCTGCCCGTCACCTTGAACTTGTGTCCCCTCGTAATTGACCCTTCAACGAAGGGGAAACAGTTGCTTCCTATCCACCTTGTCCATGCCCCTCATAATTTTGTACACCTCGATCAGGTCACCCCTCAGTCTTCTCTGCTCCAGTGAAAACAAAGCAAGCTTATCCAACCTCTCTTTATAACTTAAATGTTCCATCTCAGGCATCATCCTGGGGAATCGCCTCTGCACCCCCTCCAGTGCAATCACATCCTTCCTATAATGTGGCGACCAGAAGTGCACACAATACTCCAGCTGTGGCCTCATCAAAGTTCTATACAACTCAACATGACCTCCCTGCTTTTATAATCTATGCCTTGATTGATAAAGGCAAGTGCCCCATATGGCTTTTTTATTTTTTAAAATAAATTTAGAGTACCCAATTCATTTTTTCCAATTAAGGGGCAATTTTGTGTGGTCAATCCACCTACCCTGCACATCTTTGGGTTGTGGGGGCGAAATCCACGCTAACACGGGGAGAATGTGCAAACTCCACACGGACCGTGACCCAGAGCCGGGATCGAACCTGGGACCTCGGCGCCGTGAGGCCGCAGTGCTAACCACTGTGCCACCTTGCTGCCCTCCACCCTATTAACCTGCCCTTCTGTCTTCAGAGATCTAAGGACAAACACTCCAAAGTCCCTTTGTTCTCAGAATCAGGCCATTCATTCAATACTTCCTTGTCACATTACTCCTTCCAAAGTGTATCACCTCACACTTTTCAGGGTTTAATTCCATCAGCCACTTTTCTGCCCATTTGACCATCCCGTCTATGTCTTCTTGTAACATAAGAAACTCAACCTCACTGTTCACCACCCGGCTTATCTTTGTGTCAACCACAAACTTACTGATCCTACACTCCCACATAGTCATCAGTGTCATTTATATAAATGACAAACAATAGGGGTCCCAGCACCGATCCCTGGGGTACGCCACTGGACACTGGCTGCCAGTCACTTAAAGTGACCATCTGTCATCACCCATCTGACTCCTACACCTAAGCCAAATTTGAATCCACCTTATCAAGATACCCTGTATCCCATGTGCATTTGCTTTCTTTGCAGTCTCACATGTGGGACCTTGGCAAAAGCTTTGCTGAAATCCATGTAAATTACATCAAGTGCACGTCCCTCATCGACACATTTTGTCACATGCTTAAAAAGTTCAATCAAATTTGTTAGGCTTGACCTCCCTCTGACAAAGCCTTTCTGAGTATCCCTGATCAAACCTTGCCTCTCCCTGTGAGATAGATCCTCTCCTTCAGAATTTTCTCCAATAGTTTCCCTACCACTGACGTGAGACTCACTGCTTGTAGTTCCCTGGCTTGTCTCTACAACCTTTCTCAAATAGTGGGACCACATTAGCTGTTCCCCAGTCCTCTGGCACCTCCCCCATGGCCAGAGAGGAATTAAAAACTTGGGTCAGAGCCCCTGCAATTTCCTCCCTCGCCTCCCACAGCAGCCTGGGACACAATTCATCTGGACCTGGAGATCACTAAAGATGAACTGTTGAATGTGGATCTGTGGACTGGTTTCTCATCTCGAACCATGTTGTTCTGGGCGATCATGTGCATGAAAGCCTGGATTGGTCACTTAATATGCTCAAAACCAAAGGCTTGTTTGACTGTGAGGATGCAATTGAGCTTTTTTTATGTGCCTATAATATGCAACTTTTCAAAGGCATATTTCACAACGTATTCATATGTTGGGGGACACCCCTCTAATGAGGTTGTTTCGTCAACGAATGTGATGTGAAATGGAATACTTGCTGATCATCTTGTTTTAAATGGTGAGCTGAGGATTTGATTTACTGTTTTATTTCATTAAATGTTTATTTTCACATCGTTCAGTTTTTGTTCGAGCGGTTTGCGAGTGGAGTGATTGTTCTGGGGAGGGAGCGGGATGGGAGGGTTTAGTGACTGAGAGGGGGCTGGCAGTAAATGAACATAGATTTATTTACACTATTCACAAAGGTCTGCATAACACAGCGTATCACTCTCAGTACTATCCCAGCTGGGAGGACTAACCACATCAGGCTCTGTTGTAATACTGCTTTTATGTTTGCTCATAACAAGCCCCAGGTTGGCCTCTGCCCCCTACCTGGGAAGCTCGTACTCCACGAATCCCATGGCGAGATCAATGATGTCTCCGTGGTCCTTGTGGGGGGTTATGACAGAGAGATCTCTTATGCTGACAGTAACCAATGATCTTTTTGTATTTGGTCATTCTCACTGTGTAATGGATCCTCTTGGCCTTGTCTCCTTTTCCTTTAATTTCTCTGATCTGTTGTTAAAGTTTACACATGATTAGCTCAGGTGGCTGGGGTGGTACGGGTTCTCAGTAAGCTTAGTTACTGTTAGGGGACGAATGGCACAGTTTCGTATGAGTAGAGACTAAGTCAGATTATAATCATTGGAGTTTAGAAGAGTGAGAGGGGATCTCTTAGAAACTTATAAAATTCTAACAGGATTAGACAGGGTAGATTCAGAAAGAATGTTCCTGATGGTGGGGGAGCCCAGAACGAGGTTTGAGGATAAGAGGTAATTTTTTTAGGACTGAGGTGAGGAAACATTTCTTCACCCAGTGAATCTGGTGAATCTGTGGAATTCGCTACCACAGAAAGTAGTTGAGGCCAAACAGTTGTGTATTTCAAGAAGAAATTACATATGGCTCTTGGGACTAAAGGGATCAAGGGATATGAGGGGGAAGGCGGAATCAGGGTCTTAAACTTGATGATCAGCCATGATCAGAATGAATGGCGGCGCAGGCTCGAAGGGCCAAATGGCCCACTCCTGCTTCTATTTTCCATGTTTCTATGTAAAGTGCTTTCACATCGCAAAAGCCTTAACACTGATCTTACATTCGTTCAGGAGACACACCTTCATGTTAATGATCGAACCAGATTACGTAAAGCTTGGGGACAGCAATTCTGATGAACTAAAGAATGCACTTCTCCCCATTTAAATAAAATCTCAGACCTTCAGGGACATCAGTGATACACTTTTTCGATCCCCTGCAGTGTTGGTGAACGTCTATGCCCAGAACTGAGATGCCACGAGATTTATTACATTGCTTCTATCCTCCCCTCCCAATGTGGACACCCACCATTTTATTTTCGGAAAAGATCTAAATTGTTTCACAGATCCAGGGCTGAATTGATCAAGTCCAAAGACTTTCACTCTCTCTGAGGTGGACAAGACTCTCTCAGCATTTATGACTCAAATGGGTTGTGTTGACCCCTGGTGTTTCCTCCACCCAGCCACAAGAGACTTTTCCTACTTCTCGCATGTCCATGTGGCTTACTCACGCATTGATTATTTTCTTTTGGCTGGAGCTCGTCTCCCGTCAGTCAAAAGAGCTAAGTTTCCTGCCATAGTTATTTCAGGCCATGTGCCCCACTCCCTCGATCTGGCTCTTATGTCCAAGACTGGAGAGTCCGCTCCTCATGGGGATTGAACTCATCCTTACGGCGGTTTAGCTCAGTTGGCTGGACGGCTGGTTCGTGGTACAGAGCGAGGCCAATAGCACGGGTTCAATTCCCGTACTGATTGAGGTTATTCATGAAGTCCTGTCTTCTCAACCTTCCTCCTCACCCGAGGTGTGGTGATCCTCAGGTTAATTCACCACCAGTCAGCTCTCCCCCTCAAAGGGGAAAGCAGCTGATGGCCATCTGAGACCATGGTGACTTTACTATTTGACAAAGGCTTTTGTAACTTCATATCCTCTGGCATAGGTGATTTTATTAAAATAAACACATTTGATTGCACCACCCCGTCAGACCCTCAAAGTGGTTCTCCGGGGGAACAATATTTTGTTACAATGCATCTATTATCAAGCAAAGAAAATTAAAACAAGAATTGGTGGATTCAATTTGGAAGCTGACCGTCAATATTCTATTAACCCCACCCCTGAGCTATATGCAGACAGGCTAAACGTTCAGACTCAGTGTGAATTCTTTTCTACAAATAAAGCTGAGCAAATGTTACAACGGTCCAAGGGGATGCTTTATGAATACCCGGACACCCTTTGGCCCACCAACACAGGCGCCTCTCAGTTTGACTCCCAGATCTATGCCTCCTCCCATAACCCTACTATTGACCCAAAGAATTCCTCTAGTGCAGAATATAGCCATCTGGGATGGCCACTTACAAAGGAAACATGGATACTTGCAAAGACTCAAGGGAAATATGGCCAATACAGCATTCAGGTAAACTCAGAGCCTAAATGTATATTTGCTAACAGAGAACCAGACAGTATCGAAACCCCTAGCCGATTTGCATTCTAATGGCCCATTTCCCCAGGACAAAGGACTGGTACTCAGGTATCAGATACAATTCCAGACACATTGGCACCACTCCCTTCACCCAGGAAGGCCAAACAGCCACGGTCAATGACCGCTCAGGGCACGCCCAGCCATCAAGGCACACGCCCCTTTATTGGCTCAAATCGAAGGCAGTAATCAAAGCCTGCCAAATTATTGGGTCCAAAGCTAAGGACCGCCCAAAAGAGCGCAAAACCCCAAAGGATAAAGAGAGACACTGTCATGTGTTCGAACACTTTTGGCCCTGGCCCACCGGCACTCTTCGGCCCGGCCTATAACTGAAGCCAACTGCAGCACCACGACCAGAAGCAAGTTCAAGATCAACGATCGCTACCAGACGGGTGAGCCCAGCAGAACCGAAGTCACTTCTCCAGACCCAGCCACTCCAGATCCGAACAAAGGCCTTGTTCCTCTGCCAAAGCCGGGTGCCTGAAGTTAAGTACAGGTTGTTGTAGTGATAGGCATAATTTAGCTTGTAGTGTTTTTATGTTGTATGTGTAAGTTAATTTTGTGTGTAAATAAACCATTATTGAACTTGAACTAACTAACTGGTTGTTGGGTCTTTGATCAATATCCGGTTGAACCTTGTGGTGGTATCATCTGATACCTGGCGACTCTGAAAAGCAACATCACTCAATATTAAAAAGGACATCAATATCAATCCACATCAATATTTAAAAGGGCGCCGTATTGGCGCCTCTGGTGCAAATTGGCAACAGTTATTGGCGACCTCTGACGGGACTCGACCTAGAAGTGATTTTGTCACTCCCAGAGAACCCACAAAACGTTGAATTACAAACCCAATTGGAAAAGTGAAAGAAACCACAAGTGTAAGACCTGTATTGATCAAACCTCCAAGATTCGGAAGTGTGTAGTAATTTGCATGCGTGCTAACAGGGATATAAGGTAAACTTTTTAGATTGCTTAAAACTATCGGGAGTTTTGTGAACCGAAAAATAGCTAAGGCCATACCCGCTGTTTGCATCGCCGCCTTATTCCCCCCTGTCCCAAATTTATGGTAGGGAAAGAGATACCAGTAGAAATGGCAGCAAAGACAATACATCCACAAGAACCCGAGGTCGCAGCGACCAGTAGAGCAGAGCAATGTCCCATATGGGAAGAGGAACTGAGGAAATACTTAAAGGAGAAAGGATGGCCCCTTTGGTCCGAGTTTTGTTCAAATGAAGAGTCAGGTCCTGGTAGTATAGGACAAACTTGGTGGGACAACCTAACCGAGATACACAAGAAGCGTTTAGGGAAAGTTCGTAAGCCGATGGCAATCGTGTCCTGTCTGGCACAATTGTGAGGCACAGGGGAGGTCGTGAGGACGATCCGCAGACAGCTTGTTAGAGAAAGAGGAGAAGAGTGAGGGAAACATTAGCAAGTGTGAGAAAGTTAATGAGCATCTCCGAGAGCAGCTAGCAGCAAAAGACAAGGAGATGGCTGGTGTCAAACGGGCACACCAATCTTGTTTAGTCCACCTAAGCAGCTTTCAGACACAATACGATAAGGCCTACCAGGATTCCCAACGTGCAGTCTTGGTAAGAGAAGAGACGGAACAACAGGTAGAACAGTTAAAGAAGCAATGCGCAGACTTGAAGGCAGCTTTACCAGCACTCCACAGTTCCACAACGGAACAAAGCAGAGTTCAGTCGACCACGCCAAATGCAGGCAGCAAATTTCAAGGTTACAGCCACTGCTCTCAGTCCAAAATGGTTTCAGAGACACCTTTGGACCAAATTTAGACCAGGAAGATGTCCCCGATTGGCAGGAACTCAATGAAACTGCCTATAGATACCAAAAATCACAATAGAGTCCCCCAGGCCCCGAAAAGGAAAGCACCCGCACCACCGACTGCACAGGCAGCACACAACCCCATGAATCCAGTCACCACACAGCGCACGTCACAGGATCGCGAGGAGCCCGATTTCGTTTACACCACCCCATTATCCATCACACAATTGAGAGATGCCTGCGCCAAAATTGAACCATTCCAACCCACAGCAGACCCACACCATTTCTTTGAGCGAGTAAAACATCAGACAGATATGTACGGTCTGGCCGAACCGGAGGAAGTGAAACTTATAGTGATGAGCCTTGACCCATCCGTTAGTTCAGCACTACCTGATCCACAGAATGTAGGGGGAGGAAGCTTCCAGGACATGAAGGCAGCTATTTTAGATGCAATTGGTTTTAACAGTGGAGATCCCGTAGAAGGTCTAAATCGCTACAGACAAAAGAAGGGAAAGCATCTGGCTGCATATGCAGGACGCCTTTGGATACACTTCAAAGCGGTATTTGGAGATTTAGTCCGCGCACACTTAAATGTCAAAAACACAACCAAATGGACCCATATATTAGTCTCCCACGCCACAGAAGCAGGTCAAAAAGCCTGTGCGAATTATGACCTCTCAGACGCCACACATAACGAAGTGTGGGTTCTGAAGAAATTCTCTAGAGCTTGGGAACAATCCCTACATAAAAAGGCAGAGCAGGAGAAAGTAGAAGCAAATATGAATCCAGTAAGGACACATCAGGGCCCCGCATGGGTAAACAAAGGTAGACATGACGGACAGCACCCCAGCGCACAGGCACCACGAGGATGCTATAATTGTGGATATATGGGACATTACACCCACGAATGCAATGCCCCCCCCGAACCAGCAACGGAATCAGCAAGCGAACGCCCCACATAGGAACAATGCCAGGCCTATACACAGTATTAGCACCCGCCCAGCCAATGCTGCCATAAATAGCATAGATTGACGGTGTTCGGACTCCCCAACCTGGGTCTGCAACACATTCTGGGACAAGTCAGGTAGACCAGTAGTCACAGGCACAGTTCGGGGACACCCCGTAGAGTTCCTTTGGGACACAGGAGTGTCCCGCACCACTTTAAACTCCTCCACAATGTTTCACTGAGATAAATGGCCCACTACAGACACTATCACTCTTAGCGGATTTACAGGGCATATCCGGCAGGGATATATTACGGCCCCTGTAGATATCCAAATCGGGAATGTTAATGCCAAGCACCCCGTTGTTTTAGTAGATTTGCCCCGAACAGCAGAACACATTTTAGGGATCACTTCATGAGTTCACACAACCTTTCCTTTGACCCCGTGAATAAGTGTGTTTGGAAAATGGCTAGAGCAGTGAGAGCGCCCACCACGCTCACAGTAGGAGACGACGAATACAGAATCTGCTCAGTGGGAGATTATTGGTTTGATCCGCAAGCCATTAGTACAGATAGGACAATTAAAGAGGTCCTAAGGAAACACAAAGCATCCTTTGCCCAGCACAAGCACGACTGTGGAAAAATTCCGGGGACAATCACCATTCCAGGTGCTGATCCCAAGCCCCAGAAACAATACGACTTCCCACAGCAAGCCGAGGGAGAGATTGCAAAAGTAATTCAAAGTTTGCTAGACCAAGGTGTAATTCGGCCCGTAGCCTCAACAAACAATGCCCCAATTTGGCCCGTAAGGAAACTGGACGGTTCATGGAGACTGACCATCGATTACAGAGAACTCAATAAAGTAACTCCATTAGCAGCCCCCACCGTTACCACGAGTCCCGAGACAATGCTAAAGCAGAGACTACAGTCAAGGTATTTTATGGTACTGGACATTAGCAATGGCTTCTGGTCCATTCCATTAGAAAAGAATTGCCAATACAAATTTACCTTCACGTTCCAAGGACAGCAATATATGTGGACAGGCCTTCCACAAGGTTTCCACAATTCCCCCTCCATTTTCCACCGACAATTGGCAAATGGATTATCAAAATTTTCCCGACCCGAATGCCTCATTCAGTATGTGGGCGACTTGCTCCGACAAACTGATACTAAGGAAGGGCACATTTCACTTCTTTCCGAATTATTAGGTCTCTTACACTCAATTGGATGTAAAGTCAACCCGAAAAAGGCCCAAATCATCAAAGAAAAGGTCTTTTATTTAGGCACAGTCATCACGCACGGAAAAAGAGAGATAGAGCAAAAACGGATTGATTCCATTGTTAAATTGCCCTTGCCCCATAATGTCACTGCACTCCGGTCATTTTTAGGACTGGTTGGTTACTGTAGGAACCATATAGACAGTTTCGCCAACAAGGCAGCCCCACTTTCCAAGCTCCTACAAAAGAACGCCCCTTGGGAATGGCTTCCACAGCACACGGATGCCATTGATGCATTAAAACGCGCACTAGGTACAGCCTTTGCAGGTACTAGACCCACGCTCCCCATATGCCGTAGAGGTAGCGACCACCGACCGAACCCTATCGGCCGTCATACTCCAAGAAAGGCACGATCGTTTAGGACCAGTAGCCTACGCCTGACGAGTTTTGGACCCAGTGGAGCAAGGATTTTCAGCCTGCGAAAGGCACTTGCTTACAGTTTTTTTGGGCTGTTCAGTACTTCGCATACATCACAGGCCTCAACCCCGTAACAATTTTAACCAAGCACACCTCAACGCAACTACTGTTAGATGGTAGGTTAAAGGACGGTTCAGTCAGCCAGATTAGAGCAGCGTGCTGGACCCTACTCTTACAAGGCAGGGACAACACAGTAAAACGGACAAAGACACACACATTTTTTGCAGATAATTTGCAGTATGAAGGGACCCCACATGAGTGTGAAATCATCGCAGCCAGGCACAACATAGATGGCTCCTCCACCATTGATAATGGAAAAAGGATTACAGGATGTGGTATGTATGTGGAAGATGCGCAGGGATGCGCATTAGAGGGGATATCGCTAAAATTACCAGGACATTTAGAATCGCAGGCAGCCGAGTTAGCAGCCATCGCATACATAGTGCAGCACCCAGATTATTTTCCGACCCCCGCAGATATATATTTGGACAGTTTATATGTCTGTAACTGTTTGACGGAATTCCTGCCCCTGTGGGAATCTAGAGGATTCATATCTGCCGACGGTAAACCCCTACCGTCAGCGCCATTACTGAAGCAAATTCTTGAAACAGCTAAAGACCGCAAATATGGCATAATAAAAGTCAGAAGCCATCATCGTTCGTCCCCACCCGGTAGCATAAAAGCAGACGCCCTAGCAAAGGCAGGATCACGACATGGTCACTTTTGGCAACCCCCCCCGAGAGTGCCCCAGTACACGCAGTCCAGGTCTCACAAGATTTAGCACAGGCCCAAAAGGTAGACGACACTCTTCCGCAAATTTTCAACGGTAACTTCCCAGCCCCCACGACAAATTCAAGGACACACTGACGGTACAGGACGGAATTGTATTAAAGAATGGAATTTATGTGGTCCCCACCCAGGACAGGAACCAGATTATTTGTCAATTTCATGACGGACACGGATATCAGGGGATAGAAACCACCATTGCCCACTTAAGACCTTTGTGCTGGTGGCCCAATTTAAAAGCAGACGTCACACATTATATTGAAAATTGTTTAATTTGGGCTCAAAATAATCCAGACAGATACTCCAGGAAATGTCAGTTAAGACACACCCACCCTGTTATTGGCCGATGGATGAATTTACAGCTCGATTATATTGGTCCCCTCCCCCCCCCTGCAGAAATGGTTTTAAATATGTGTTGGTGGTGATCGACTCCTTCACAAAATGGGTGGCAGCATTTCCCTCCAGGACAAACACGGCTAAGGCAACAGCCAAGATTTTAACACAGCAAATATTTACACACTGGGGACTCCCCCGCAGCATTGAATCGGACCAAGGTTCACATTTTACAGGAAGAGTGATGCAGAACGTTTTGACGATTTTGGGGATAAAACAAAATTTCCATATTGCCTATCACCCACAATCCAGTGGTATTGTGGAACGTATCAACAGAACCCTAAAATCCTGTATCAGGAAATTGGTGCAACAGCACAACACTACATGGGACACAGTTCTCCCATTTGCACTTATGTTTATTAGGAACACGGTATCCAGTTCCACAGGTTTCACCCCCCACGCCCTTATGACCAGGCGATCCATGAAAGGAACTGAATATTTATTAGGACTTGATTTGGCCAGCCCCACAGTCACCGCCCTCACCCGCGAAAAAGCAGTCCAACAGGTAATGGAAAATGTTAAGGCAGCCCAGTTCGCTACAGCTGTCCAACTAGGTGCTAGGAAGAAGCAGAGTTAAGGCCTGCTTTGATAAAACAGTCCACCCAGTAGAGTATACAGTTGGTCAGCAGGTGATGGTTTCCCTATATAACCCCAGTTCATTCCTCTCCCTTAAATTTGCAGGACCCTACTCAATTTCAGACAAAGTAAGCCCCTCGGTATATAAAATAAAGTATCCTAATTGAAAGTCAGGATGGTTTCATATCAACCAACTTAAGGTATATGGAACCCAGTGCAGCCATTCACACATCTCCCTGGCAATAGCAGATGATTACTCCCCGCCCACTGACAACCTGGCCTGACCCTCCCCCAGCAGGACAGCACGTTCACAGACCCGACCTTGTCCTCGCCCCCAAGGAACGACTTTCCACCTTAAACTTGATCCGGACGCTAGCGACAGCGCTCCAGACTTACTTGAAATCAATGACAATGGCACAACCGCCCAGGCCCCAGTCGCTCCAGCCCCAGGGACCCCGACCAAGATATGTTTGGCCCCTCATACCCCCTTTCACTGCCACAACCAGAGCCACCGCCACCACCTGACGATAGAAATTTGCCCTTTGCAGCTACCGCCCCTTCTGACCAAAGAATTCCCCATTGGCACCGCGATAACTCTTGTTGATTGGTACGGAACGACGATTCGGATCCCACGCCGGCCCACGCGGCCACGGCACGAAAACGCCAGACACGAGTTTGGCAACCGGGAGATGATGATGACTCAGAGTCTGGCTCCCATTATGGTAACCCCTTTGCGATGCTTTTTGATATGGAACCCTGAGGTGTCCAGGTGATGAGAAAAAGGAACCGATTGAGATTCACGGTGTCCTATTTTCTGATGGAGCCTGCCCACCTTTCTTTCTCGAATTTCTTGATACACTTTATCCTTCCGGTCTTGAATGTTTCATTAATGTCACCCGTCCACCAAATTTCTTGATGCAGTCATGATTACTCGTCTGCACATTGTCGCAGTCCATATGTTACAAACTCTTTCCACTCATGTAAGGTCACCCAGGCAGTGGAATAACGGCAATAATCCCGCCCTGTCTGAGGTCCCCCTATATATTTGGTCAGCCAAGCTCGGGTAGTGGAGCAACGGCACTGATCACCGCCCTACCTGGGGATTCCACCCATTCTTGCCCTGCCGCGGCTCATACGCACCCCATGTTCCCATCACTGATTTTGAAACATTTTTAAAAACTCTTTACTGTCTCTAGCAGGTCTTTGTTTCCCCTGATCTGTCCCTTTTTGTGTGTGGTTTAAAGAATGCTCTTTGCCACAGTCTCTGCACACAACTTTGGTTTTCGGCGACCTTTCGTTTGCTAACCCCAACTACTATTTACATGTTCAACACATTTGGTTGAAACAAAATTTGCTGCTATTACAAAACTACCTCAGCGCTGGACGTAGAAATCGTCCTCCCACTCAACGCATCGACCACAAGCTGCACTTTAACAGAATGTTCTTTTTGGATGTCTTATCTCCAAAATGGTTGGTTTGAAAAAAAATGAGGGAGTCACACATGGTGACAATTCTAATGGGAAATTGATATTAAGGAGAAACAGACAGACAAACGAGATATTAAACAAAGGTAATAACAGATATTATGCTTGCACTTCCTGGAATATATGAGGATACAAGGAACAAAAAAGACAAGATGAAGACAGAACTGATGGCCTCCATCATGATCATCGGTGGATCACTACAGTCGCGCGCGTCGATGGCCCCTGTAACTCACACCACACTGGCCCCAAACATGACCATACAATATGAAACCACTAGCCCGGACACCACACCTCCCATGAAAATAAACACTGATACCCCCACATGGTGCGATAACATTGTAAGATGGTATTCCCTCTCATACATGGTAGAAGCCCTATTAATTATTGCAATACTCTGCAGTGTCGTTCAGACACTTAGACTTCGAAAATGGCAAAGGAGAGCCTCCCGCTCCCCGATATATACACTACGAGCCCCTTTGTTGGACTTCAACAGACCCCACACTCTTTTTGAACCCTTTTCTGATAAATAAAGTTCGCATTTCGGTAAATGTAATAAGATAAGTAGGAATGTGATGCTGCCATTGTCTAAATTTTTTGTACAGTAATATAAGTTATTTTTGGTTATTAGTTAGCAGTATAAATGTAGTTTAGGTAAGGACAGTTAGAGGTTCCCCCTTTGTGTAAATAAGTTAAATGTGTAATGATTAAATGTTTTATAGTGCCCCTTTAGAATTTATGAATGTGTGATGTATTAAAAACTTAGGTAAATGCTCCAATACATAGAGTAGTATAGAAACTGTCCTTGACCAAAGAACAGATGAAGGATCAGTATTGTGATCCACCACGCTTCGCTTTTAGGATCAAGAGGACGGACTGTAGCCATCTGGGACGGCCACTTACAAAGGAAACATGGATACTTGCAAAGACTCAAGGGAAATATGGCCAATACAGGATTCAGGCAAACTCAGAGCCTAAATGTATATTTGCTAACAGAGAACCAGACAGTATCGAAACCCCTAGCCGATTTGCATTCTAATGGCCCATTTCCCCAGGACAAAGGACTGGTACTCAGGTATCAGATACAATTCCAGGCACGTTGGCACCACTCCCTTCACCCAGGAAGGCCAAACAGCCAAGGTCAATAACCGCTCAGGGCACGCCCAGCCATCAAGGCACACGCCCCTTTATTGGCTCAAATCGAAGGCAGTAATCGAAGCCTACCGAATTATTGGGTCCAAAGCTATGGACCGCCCAAAAGAGTGTGAAACTTCAACGGACACTGTCATGTGTTCGATCTCTTTTGGCCCTGGCACACCGATACTCTTCGGCCCGGCCTATACCTGAAGCCAACTGCAGCACCACGACCAGAAGTAAGTTCAAGATCAACGATCGCTACCGACGAATGAGCCCAGCAGAACCGAAGTTACTTCTCCAGACCCAGCCACTCCAGATCCGAACAAAGGCCTTGTCCCTCTGCCAAAGCCGGGTGCCTGAAGTTAAGTACAGGTTGTTGTAGTGTTAGATGTAATTTAGCTTGTAGTGTTTTTATGTTGCATGTATGAGTTAATCTTGTGTGTAAATAAACCATTATTGAACTTGAACTAACTGACTGGTTGTTGGGTCTTTGATCAATATCCAGTTGAACCTTGTGGTGGTATTATCTGATACCTGGCAAGTTTGAAAAGCAATATCACTCAATATTAAAAAGGGCAACCTTATTGGCACCTCCGGTGCAAATTGGCAACAAGAAGGAGGCCACTCAGCTTTATCGAGTCTGCATCGACCTTCTGAACGAACACCCTACTTAGACCCACTCTCTCGTAACTTATCCTCTATCCCCGTAACACCACCTAACCTGCACATCTTTGGACGCTAAGGGACAATTTATCATCGCCAATCCACCTAACCTGCACATCTTTGGGCTGAGGGAGGAAACCGAAGCATCCGGAAGAAATCCACGTGGACACGGGGGAGAAAGTGCAAACTCCACACTGACAGTCACCCAAGGCCGGAATTGAACCCAGGTCCCTGGCGCTGTGAGGCAGCGGTGCTAACCACTGTGAAACCATGGATATTAACTCGATCTTTGCTTGTTTTGGCTGCAACTGTTATAAATAAGAATGCCCCTCGTATATCATCGCAATGGCTGACTTTTTAAATAATTTGGACATCCTCTCTGTGGCTGCAGACTTGGGCAGAGACCTGACGATCCTTTGAGTCCGGATGAGATAACAAACTGTATTAAATCAATGCAAAGTGGCAAGGCCCCAGGCTCCAATGGCTTTCCTATTGACTTTTCTAAAAACCTCTCTGCTCAACTCACTCCCTTGTTACTAGTTATGTTCAATGACTCATTATATCAAGGCTCTCTACCCCGATACAGACTCAAGCTTCCATCTTGCTTATACTCAAAGCAGACAGAGACTCTGCTGAATGTGGTTCATACTGGCCTAACTCTCTTTTAAATGTGGGCGTAAAGCTGTTGGCATGGCTTTTAGAGCCTTATATTCCTGATATAATATCTGATGAAGGGGCACCAATTATTCTCCAATGTAAGTCACCTTCTTGACATTATTCTTTTGCCAATGCCCCGACTGACCCTGAGGTTGTTGTCTCTCTCTGGGTGCAGAGAGCACCTTTGGCCGGCAGGGGTGGGACTATTTGTTTAAAATTTTGGATTAATTTGGGTTTTGCTCAAAATGTATATGTTGAATTCGCCTTCTCTATACCTCCCCCACTGCAAGTGCGCACACTAACTCTCTATACCCAGGCAACAATCTGGTCCACATCCCATGTACCCCCTCCAGTGCAATCACCTCCTTCCTATAATGAGGTGACCAGAACTGCGCACAGCACTGTAGCCTAACCAATGTTCTGTACAGTTCCAACATATCCTCCTTGCTCTTCTAATCTATGCCACGACTGATAAAGCAAGTGTCCCATATGCCTTCTTAATTACCCTAATAACCAATCCTGTCACCTTCAGGGATCTGTGAACAAGTATCCCAAGATCCATCTGTTACTGTGGGCTTCCTAGTGTCCTGCCATTCATAGCATACTCCCTTGTCCTGTTTCTTCAAGCACTTATCAGGCTTAAATATGTCCAGTGGGTTTGGGGAAGGGGGGTGGGGGGAAGGTGGCGAAGAGTACCACAACTGTGCAAAAGTAGGTCACTTCAAAACTGTTTGAAAATGCTGGCAGCCTGTAAAAAGAGGGAGAACATTTCAAACATAGCCGCCTGCAAGAAATGGAAGTACCACAAGCAAAGGAGCTAAACTCCTGGAGGAAGTTAATGATACTGAAAACAAGCATTTGATTATTAAAGTCAAAAGAATCAAATGTCCACAAAGTTTCAAACTAAACACAGGAGCTGGGGTTTCTGTTTGATCAGATGAAGTCAAAAGACTGAAACCTCACTGGTCACCATGCCGACAAAATGGGGTTCAGGAATGGTCACAGACACAAAACCAAACGGCTTTGTAAGTATCTGTGTGGATTTAACAAAAGTAATCAAATCAGTTGAACGTTGAAATCCACCCAATGCCCTCAGTGAATCAGTGTCTTGCTAAACCAGCCACAAGTACTTTATTGCCTTGACTGATAATTGACCACTGATACTACAGATTCTAAAAATTAGTAGTATCCTAACCCTTACAATTAACGGAAACAGAACAATGATAAGCCCTGAAAGGAAAATTAGATTGGCAGCAAGGTGGGCATGCAAATGTTTGTCAAACTATAGTATGAGATTGCATTTTAGACATCTTTCTGCACATGAAAGAAATTGTGAAGATGCCACATAGAATACAGCAGTTCAGTCTAATGGTCATAGCGACAACACTTAAACTTAATATTCTTCAAAGGCTTCACCAAGGTAATCTGGAATAGCAAAATGTCATGCGAGAGTATAGCAATCAGTCAGGTGGTCAGGCATTGTAGTGATCTCTATATGTGCATGTACACAAGGGGTTAATGTGTAATCAGTAGCACCACATGATCACTAGAGGGCCGCACCAACAGGGGTATAAAAAGCAACTACATTGGGTCTCTCGCTCTCTCTTGGGTGCACTGTGACCAGGGCAATAGCAGACTAGTTCAGATGGCTAGCGGAGTTACGTATAGTTACCGTAGTTAGATCTTGTTAACCTTATCACTAGTATAAAAGTTAAAGTAAAGAACTCATACAATTATTGTTATAGTTACTCAATAAACCTTTTGTTACTACTGGACGAGTTTGAGTCTTCTTCATCGAGATTCAGAAGACCTCATCACTAACCAAGGTTTGAGTAGCACATGTTACCTACCACACAGGTAACAAAACAGGCATTACTTGCTGTATAGAAGAAATGATTTCTAACTGTCTTATTTGTGCCATAAACAACCAAGAACAAAAAGAACCATTATTACCGTTTACTTTTCTATCAAGGCGTGGGACTGCTTGGAATGGAATTCTTTGAATTCAGGCAGAAAACCTTGCTTATTGTCTGTGATGAACGTAGGAATTTCAGAGAGATTGTATTGTGTGAATCTTGTGCAGGAAGGGTTAAAAGCCTGGGTGAGCGCGTGTCTGCTACAGTCATGTTTTTAAAAATCCTGGGTTGAAAGGCAGCTAGGCTTTTTGCAGAGCGAGGTGCAAATAAAGCATCGCAAAAGTTGGGCGAATGGAATTTTGTTTATATAAATGAGGCTCCCTCGGTGTTTAGTTTTATTAATATAATGTAGCTAACGGGAGGAGCTAAGGGCTGAAGCCATTTCCATTTAATGCACCCCTCGTCGCTGGGAAATTACAACAGAAATATTTAGAGTTAAAGCAGTTATATCACAAAGTGTACACAGAAATAGAACCTGAGTGCACAACAAAGTGTTATTACATTAGAAATATTAACCCGTAACTCCCGGCTACTGGCAGGAAGCCACGGGCCGCTAATTCTAATTGAGAAATCTGCACATTTACCTGCACTCGGATGATGCGACAAACCTCCCATTCCCTTCGGCAGCCACCAGCACCCTCATCTACGCAGGCTCCAGCGTGACGCAGGAGTGCAGCACCGCCCCTCTAAAACACGTCCGACTTGGAAAGGCCCATTGAGGGCAGGCATTTACATAGCAGATTTAGATAGAAAATATGCAACTTTTTTTACAAGTGTTTTAACGGTAAGTAGACTTTTCTTTTTACTCTTTCTTTTAAACAGGCATTACTATAATAATAATCTTTATTGTCTAAAGTAGGCTTGCATTAACACTGCAATGAAGTTACTGTGAAAAGCCCCTGGTCGCCACATTCCGGCACCCGTTCGGGTACACAGAGGGAGAATTCAAAATGTCCAAATTACCTAACAGCACATCTTTCGGGACTTGTGGGAGGAAACTGGGTCACCTGGAGGAATCCCACGCAGACCCAGAGAGAACGTGCAGACTCCACACAGACAGTGACCCAAGCAGGGAATCGAACCTGGGTCCCTGGCGCTATGAAGCAACAGCGCTAACCACTATGCTATCATGCTGCCCCACGATTGTTGATAATTCCGTTAAAGTAATTTTTTTTATGATGAAAGATGATTATTTATAAGTGAACATCGGTTTTGTTAATTGTTTTAAATTAGTGAGACTATTTAAATCTGCACGATGTTATAATGTAACTTCGGCCCACGCCAGAATCGGGAAACGTGACTGGGCGGAGAATCTGTTCTGACGCCAAAATCGCGGCGGGTACCGATTTCATGAAACATTGCAATTCTCCGTTGCCTCGACAGCGGCATCAATGTGTTCCAGAACACATGTAGAGTAAACACCGTTTGGATTAGTGGGCCCAGCCCCGTGTTCTCCGTGTCATAATATCCATTCATGTACATAATGAGATGCAGACAGACAGTGATTGACACACAGGATAACCAATGAACACACACAACACATAACAACCAATCACCAGACAGGACACCACCACGATAAAGCACACAGGGCATTAAGACTCTCTCTCTCTCTACAGGACACAGCTACTGAGATAGTTAGAGTGCACAAGCCAGTGAGCACCATCTCCATATGGTAGAGAGTTAGTCTGGTCAAGCCAGTAGGAGGTTATCAGTTAGATTGTTAGAGTGTCAACTCACAGCAGACTATGTACAGCAATCAGGAAGTTCAATAAAACAGTGTTGGACCATCTACTGTGTCAGAAGCCTGTTTCTAATTTCACTGCATCCAGTTGCAGTCAACGTTGAACCAACTTACTTAACACATCACTCCGGGGCTTCCACGATTCTCCGCCTCCAATGGGCTGAATTCCCGATGGCGAGGTTCACTGGTGCTTTTTCACCAGATGCCCCCACGGTGCCAGGCACTGATGGGGCTAGGAGTGTGAGGATAGGGGGGGGGGAACATTCAGGGGCAGAGCCCGCAGTGCCAACCGGGTGCACCATGCAGCCCATTGGACCTGGTTGGGCACGGGGGTATACATGCTAACAATCTGGCCTTTCCATCCTCTGCAGACAATGGATATTGGAATTCAACTAGCAATGGTGGCCTTCCTGCTGGTCGCTGCAGCCTTGGGGGATGCCCTGCGGATGTACGAGCTGGAGCTGCTCAAGGAAGAGGAAGCTGCAGCAGTGGAGCGTACACCAACGGAACAGGAGGCAGCAGCTGAGGATAGAGATGGGGGGGTGGGCAGCAGGTACAAAGGAGGCGCTGCATGAGGCCTCACTTGCAGTGGCATCACCTGTCATTCGAGGACTTGCCAGACCGGGCATGCCCTCTAAGACTCGGGCTGAGCAGGGAAACAGTGTGACATATCTGCCAGATCATGGCGCACCTGGCACCACGGGGGTATGGGGGAGGCCATCCGCTCCCGGCCATCAAGTTGATGGTCGCCATGATCTCTTACGCCATGGATCTTTCCAGGCGCCGAGTAGGTACCCTTCTGGGATCTCACAGACCTCGGTGCACAGGTGTATCTGCGCCGTCATGGAGGCCCTGTATGTGCAGTTGGCACAATACATCCATTTCAATGTGGACCAATGCCACCAGGATGCCCAGGCAGCGGGGTCACTGCCATCGCCAACATGCACGGGGTCCAGGGGGGTGATCAAAGGGATGCATGTTGCCCTACACTCACCTGCAGATGACAGGCCACTCTACACATGTGTGACCATCAGCTGCGCATCATGCACATCTGCGCCCGATACGCAGGGAACGTGCACGATGCCTTCATCCTTGCACACTTGACGATTCCTGACATGTTCGAGACGCCTCCCCCACTGTGGTGTTGGCTCCAGGGTGACAAGGTTTACCTACTGCGGTTGTGGCTGATGACGCCTGTCCGGAGGCCACAGACCAATGCAGAGACCCACTACAATGACGCCCATGCCGCACCCAGGAGTGTGATCGAGCAATGCTTTGGCCTCCTGAAGATGCGTTTCAGGTGCCTGGACTGGTCTGGTATGATGCTGAGAGGGTTGCCCACATAGTGGCGGCCTGCTGCGTCATCCACAACATCGTGCACCAGAGGGACGGCGTGCTGGAGGAGGAAGATGAACACCAGGCCTCATCCAAAGAAGAGGCTGTGGGGGAGGGCATGAATGGACAGGACATGGGGCCCACGCAGGCACGGGAGGCTATATGACATGTGTGCCAGGGCCAAGGCGCTACGGGATGCTCTGTTCACCTCCAGTTTCACCGACTGGGGGGGCGGGGGATGGGGGGACAGGCCAGGGGCACAGACACCGTTTCCCATCCCCACACCCCACCATCCCGTCCGCCCCTGGCCACCTCCCACCTGCAACTCCTCCATGATACATACGTGTCGTACTATGGGGGTCTGGGCCCTGGGTAGCAGTGCCAGCGGGTCTGGTCCATGGGATGGAGGATGATGACAATCTCTGGGATGAGCTCTGGTGCTCCACATCGTTTGGTAATGTCTGACCTCTGCCCACGGTAGCACTTTCTACTGTCCACCTGGGTTATCCCTGCATGCGAGCTGGCCAGTGCATCACACAGTCCCACCAAATCCCTGGGGTGACGGTGATGGGGATGGTTGGGAGGGAGGGTGGGGAGCCCAGCCAAATCGCAACATCTGCCCATTTCCCCCCCCCACCCCCCCCCACACCGCCAGCCCTAGCCCACCCCTCACACCCATCTGACAGAACACCAAGTCAGGTATTTATTTTGAACAAATACATAAAGTCTGTGCACTCGCCCCCATCACTATACTTTAAAAAAATAAATTTAGAGTACCCAATTCATTTTTTTCCAATTAAGGGGCAATTTAGCATGGCCAATCCACCTACCCTGCACATCTTTGGGTTGTGGGGGTGAAACCCACACAGACATGGGGAGAATGTGCAAACTCCAGACGGACAGTGACCCAGAGCCGGGATCGACCCTGGGACCTCGGCGCCGTGCGGCTGCAGGGCTAACCCACTGCACCACCATGCTGTGCTCCCTATCATTATACTGAGCCCTGCGCCCATGCCACCTTAACTGGTGTCTAACTTTCTGGCCTTACTGGCCCTAACACTATGCCTATATGGTACCCCAGACATTACCGCAAGACTGGAGGCGACCTGCTGTGATTCCCGCCCTGCAACCTAGGTTTGCATTGCCGGCCGTATTCTGGGGCGAGCAGGCCTGGGTGCGCCCGGCTGCTGCTCGGTTGTCCCAGATGGGGGTTGCCGCCCTGTTCTGCCCGCTGCCCACCAGATGCACCAGGTTCAGGAAAGAAAGGAGAGTCCAAAGCGCTGCGGTGTTCCGGCACCTCCCCTGCAGGAGTCACCAGCACGGGTCCATCACCTCCTCCTCCCTTGGGGTGCCGGTGTCCCCCGGACTACTCCATGATGGGGGGCGAGTGGAGCCATTCCCTGAGGCTCCCGCCACCTGGCACTGCCAGTCCTGGAGGCCCACTCTGGTCTCGACCAGGGTCTACATGCTTGTGGCCATGGAGCAAAGGGAGTGGGCCATCTCCATCTGAGATTGCACCATGTCACGCTGTGACTGTGCCACCATCTTTTGGGTCTGTGCCATGTCAGCCAGTGATTGCGCCATTTCCCTCTGAGACTGGGCCACCTCCCTCCTTGTCTGCGCCACGTCAGCCAGCACCTGGGCAATGTCGCCGACGTTCTCAGCCATGACTCGCTGTGACTGGGACACGCTCAGAAGTGCTGCTGCAATGTCCAGGTGGTTCTGGCATGCGGCTGCCTGTGAGACGGCAGCCCTGTCCTGGGCCCCGGCCAACATCTGCACAGAGTGCCCAAGGCCTTGGACATGCTGATCCATATCCAAAACTCTCGCCCCCAATGCCACCTGTGCGGTGTTGGCCTGGGTGGCATGCATGGTTGGCACCACCTCCTGCTCTTGCACGCGGTTGGACTCCTCCACTGTGCCTGCAGGTGCTGGATGCTCGCCGGCAACCCCTCATATAGTCCCTGGCTCTCCACTATAGATGGGACTGTCCATTCCAGAAACCCATCTGGATGGCAGCTAGTCCCTGGAGTCGGCCCACCCTCTGACCATCCACTCCCTTGGGAGTTCCTATCTCCACCTGATGTTCCGGAACAGGTGAAGTGCCCAACCGTGGTGAGTGTCGCTGGAATGGTTGAGGATTGTAGACACCTGTGATGGGAACTCTGTGTCATCCCCGGACTCAAGCTCCGGGTTGTCCTGGGTCACAGGCATAAATATGGCTCCCGTTCGTGTCGGTGTCCTCGCTGCTGGTTGGCATACAGGGGTGCTCAGGTTGTGGCACTGGCTGGGGGCTGGGGACACCGGATGGACCCACCCCATCACCAGCAGGTCCTGCAAGACACAAGACAATATGCAGGATTAGACCGTGGGCTGAGAGGGGGTTGGTGGAGGCGAGGGTGGTGTGGGGGTGAAGGTAAGGGTGGTGTGGGGGCAAGGGTGTTTGCGGTTGAGAGTGGGGGTGAGGGTGTTGTTGTGGGGGTGAAGGGGTGTGGTGGTGTGGGTGAGGGTGGTGTTGGGGGGGTTTGACACATGTGTCATGGGGACCCGCAACTCAGCAGGGTTTCACTTTGTTGACCGACCTCCACCCCAGCGACTTCCCTTTCCTCAGTATACCAATCACACCCAGGGCCCACTGCTCGGCCATGGTGTGGGGCCACAGGTTCGGCGGTCCCCTTCCAGTGCTCTCCTGCTTCCAGTGATTAAGGACGGCTTTCTCCTTGTGGAGGGGGACAGAAAATGACAGTGCCAGGATGGGAGTTTGGCCACCCTCCGGGTGTGGGGGGTGGGGTTGGTGCCAGGGACACAGTGTTGCCTACTCACCCTGGCCGCTCTGAGGAGGTTGTGCAGTTTCTTCCTGCACTGCTAGCTGGTCGGGATGCTGTTACTGGTGGCGCTGACTGCCTCTGCCACCTGTGCCCAGGTACAGCGAATGGCAACGGCTGGCAGCTTCCTTCCCGGGCCAGGGTATAGGGTGGCCTGCCTCTCTGCCACGGCGTCTGGGAGATTCTCCAGCTCGGCATTTGTGAAACATGGGGCTGCTCTCCTTGCTGTCATCTTGTTGGCTGGGATGGTGTGTGAGGGGAGTAAAGTGTGAATATGTGGCTGCAGCTTGTCAGCCTCCCGAGTGTCAATCTCAAATCTGGTGAATTCGGCCCCGTTTCTCATCTGAATCGATTGTGTTCCACGTGGAGCTGGTGCTAGCCCCTCAACGATCGCTCAATGGGTCTAGGTGCGGCGCCAGTTCTGCTATTGTGGAAGTCCACGTATCCTGGCCCGGGTTTATTAGTGTTCATAGAATCACTGCAGTGCAGGAGAAAGCCATTCAGCCCATAAAGTCTGCACTGACATTCCGAAAGCGTACTCTACCCAGGCCCACGCCTCGACCCCTCGCATCCCCGTAACCTCACCTGACCTTTGGGACAATTTAGCAAGACTAATCCACCTAACCTGTACTTCTTTGGACAGTGTGAGGAAGCCGAAGCACCCGGAGGAAATGGCGGTGGCACAGTGGTTAGCCCTGCTGCCTCACAGCACCAGGGACCCAGGTTCAATTCTGGTCTTGGGTGACAGTCTATGTAGAGTTTGTACATTCTCCCTGTGTCTGCGTGGGTTTCCTCTGGGTGCTCTGTTTTCCTCCCGCAGTCCAAAGATGTGCAGCTTACGTAGATTGGCCATGCTAAGTTGCCCCTTAGTGTCCACGGATGTGCAGGTTAGGTTCTGTGGATAGGGTGGAGCAGTGAACCCAGGTAGGGTACACGTTCAGAGGATCATGATGAGGAAATGCCGGCATTGGACTGGGATAGGCACAATAAGAAGTCTTACAACACCAGGTTAAAGTGCAACAGGTTTGTTTGGAATCACTAGCTTTCGGAGCACAGTTCCTTCATTAGGTGATCACTCCTGATGAAGGAGCTACGCTCCGAAAGCTAGTGATTCCAAACAAACCTGTTGCACTTTAAGCTGGTGTTGTAAGACTTCTTCCTGTTTCAGAGGGTCGGTGCAGACTTGATGCAAATGGCCTCCTTCTGCACTGTAGGAATTCTATTGTTCAATTCCATGGTTCTCGGAAACCCATGCAGACACAGGGTAAATGTACAAACACCACACCATCACCCAAGGTCCAAATTGAACGCGGGTTCCTGGTGTAGTTAGGCAGCAGTGCTAACTAGTGTGCCAATTCAAGAGCAGCACCGACATTGCTTCTCCGCCTTTTGACCCAGATCAAGTGTCAGATCAAGCCCAAGATGAGGTGCAATGCCTTTCCTTATCAGCATTGATCTTGTGTGTCTTCCTTGCGGAGTTGATGAATTGGGTTCAATTTGAATTTGAATTGGTTTTTGGAGCAAGCAATAAAATGGATTCAGGGCTTGCCCTGTCCACTCTGCGCCTTGGCTTTGTAACTTTAAAGATGCGATAATAAATAAATAAATCTGTTCTACCTAGTGTGCCACCTTGTTACTTGTGTTAAATATGTTTTCTGCCTTGTTTACTTCAATTATCTTATTCATTTATAATTACATCCTAATTAAATGTTGTGTTGTGTTGGAAGTTTGTAAAGTTTAATGGAAAACATTTATTAACAAAAATAATTTTATAAATAGAAAACTTTGAAACCAGTTGTTAACAGTTGAACAATGACATGAAATTACCTCAACTTTTACAAATTTCATACAATAAAATAGATTTTCTCACTTAAACACAACGGTCAATAAAATATGTTTCCCCGCATAAACACAATGGTTCTGTCTATTTGTAAAGTGGAGGGAGGGAAGAGGGGGGAATGGGAGAGTTTTGACATATCAATTGTTGACTGGCAATGTCCAAAAGCAGCAGCTGCTGAAACGCAGTGTCCTGGCACACTCTGACATCATTTTGTGATGTACTTTGGCAGTACATTCTTAGATTTGGGTAATTGATTCACTGCAATACCTGTCAGACAGATAGTTCACATTCGCTTAGAGGAGGCTTGCATATATAAACTAAGGGATTAAACTTTGATAAAGCATTTGAAGTAATCACTGAGGCTTCTAAGGATGAACATTACATCAGGGAGACTGATCAACAACTCAGTTTAAAATACATTGCAAAATCCAAATGCACTTTTGCTCTGAATCAGCTGGGAAGACAGGCATGCTAACATTAGTGTCCTTGAAGGAGTCAATAGCACCAGTATTGAGGCCCTAATCATCCTAAACATTGCCCGCACTTCGGGGTTGTCACACCGCGCATGTGCGGCGCACCAACGACTTATGTCGTTGGCTGGAGAGGAAGTCACGCGCCAATGTATTACTGAGGAAATTGAGACCTTTACATATTATTTATTTATTCAGGCAGATGAGAAATGGGCAGAAGTTCATCAAATAGTATTACCGCTAGGTTATAGCAGGGTTTTTCAAACTGTAGGTCACGACCCGCGGTTGGGTCGCAGGCGGACGTCAGAACTAAGGGTCAAAGTGTTCTGAAGCCATC
The DNA here is from genome assembly GCF_047496885.1 of Scyliorhinus torazame. Classification (NCBI taxonomy): domain Eukaryota; kingdom Metazoa; phylum Chordata; class Chondrichthyes; order Carcharhiniformes; family Scyliorhinidae; genus Scyliorhinus; species Scyliorhinus torazame. The sequence continues at coordinate 230,985,774 of NC_092707.1, read as the reverse complement.
AGCCGCTAACGCAGTTTCCCAACATTAGCATTCAGAAGCATCTAGGGAAAAGCCTGCCTAAAATGTTAATTTAGTCCTCTAGAAGCAGCAATCATTTGGCGGATTCCCTGTACGCCTCACGGTCCCCGCCGCCCCCCCCCCCCTCCCCCCCCCCCCGCCCAACCCACAAACCCCTTCCCGTCGGCGGCTCCACTTCGAAAGCCATGTGCCGCGAGTCATTTGGGGGATTCCTCAAACTCTCCTGGTGAAAGCTGCAGCCCGAGATTTTGCCCAGACGTGGTCCATCTGTACTTCCACCCCCCTGGACATGGACCCCATGTGTTCTGCCCCGATGCAGATCAGTGGTCTGGTGGATGACATCAAGGGGACCATTCTCCCCCTCCAGGATACCGTCCTGCAGCAGAAAGAAACAATCATGAAAAATAAGGAGACAATCAGAAAACTCACTGCCAAGCTCAGCAGATCCGAGATTCAGAGTCTATCAGAGCCCTCAGTTAGTGAGCCCAAACCTGGACTGGGATTCTGTATTCTGGGATTCTGGGGTATGTCAGTTATGTCTCTATGTAGCCAAATAGCTTGAAAATCTTCTGCAGATCTTCTTGCTGTGTGGTTGCTGCTGAGGGGCCAGAAGCGTGTGTCAGCGACAGCATGGAGGCACATTCAGTGGGAGGGTATCGGCTGCGATTTCAGCAAGAGCTACATCATTGGAGACAACAGTCTCCATGAAGTGACTGCAATGGCATGTCTTCTGGTTGGGGAGACATGGGCACATCACAATGCCACAATTGAATATGTGTGAAAATTAGGAACCTTTAGAGATGGGAGGACTGCTTGGCAGATGCAGTATAATGTGGATAAATGTGAGATTATCCGCTTCGGAAGAAAAAATAGGAAGGTAGATTATTATTTGAATGGGTGTAAATTGAGAGAGGTGGATACTCAGCGAGACCTTGGTGTCCTCATGCATCAATCGCTGGAAGTAAGTGCAGTACAGCAGGCAGTAAAGAAGGCAAATGTTATGTTGGTCTTCATAACAAAATGTGGAGTTGCAAGCGTTGGACTGGGGTGGGCACAGTAAGAAGTCTTACAACACCAGGTTAAAGTCCAACAGGTTTGTTTAGAATCACTAGCTTTCGGCGCGCAGCTGATGAAGGAGCTGCGAAAGCTAGTGATTCGAAACAAACCTGCTGGACTTTAACCTAGTGTTGAAAGACAGCTTACTGTTCATAGCGAGAGATTGAGTATAGGAATAGAGATATTTTACTGCAGTTGTATAGGGCCACACCTGGAGTATTGTGTGCAGTTTTGGTGACCTTATCTGAGGAAGGATGTTATTGTTCTCGAGGGAGTGCAGCAAAGATTTACCGGGGGCGGGGGGGGAGACAGAATCAGGGTATTGAACTTGATGATCAGCCATGATCATAATGAATGGTGGAGCATGCCCGAAGGGCCGAGTGGCCACCTCCTGCTTCTATTTCCTATGTTTACTTGAGAGCGTTCATGGCAATTACATCTTGGGGATCTTGCAGATTCTAGATGTGTTTGAGGGCGAGCAGCCTCTGGAGGGTGGTTCCTCAGGTACAAGGGGTACCGAATAAGGAGGTGGATGATGATGCCAGTGTGAAGGCCATAAACTGAGGCAGAGGCTCATGTTTCAATGTGCGTGCCAGTCGAGCCTGAACACGTCAGGAGGTGCCCTCCAATAGAACTCCCAGAGCGGGTCCCGTATTATTGTGGTCTTATGCGCACTCCTTAGTTTGGCAGTGCAGAGGGGAGAGATGGCAGAGCGCCACCTTTCCTCGGTTATGGAGGAGGTTGAGGAGGGGGGCACGGGACAACCCACGGAGAGGAGGACCTTGGGCCATGGTCAGGGCCCACATGTTGCATCGGGCTAGGGGCACCCTTATGACCTCTAGGTTTGAGGACGAGAAATTCCAAGGGTGAGGATATTTCCTACCATCTCGTCATTAACGTGGTGCCCGATTCCCTGGGCAGGGCGCTAATGCCATTGGCTAAAATCTGCAGGAGAATGATGATGACTTGCATTGAGGACAGAGCGATGCTCCTCTTATCCTCAGCAATATATCTGACTCCTGCCTGTCAGAGAGCTGAATGCGTCCTGCCAATGAACAGACTTATAATGCAGTTCAGAGATGTGGGATAAGCTCTCATCTGCTACAGCCCCTGGCGAGGTCAGGGGTCCTGTTGTGGTCCTTTCTACACTTAGTCAGCCCATGGCATCCCCATCACTGGAGAAGAGTTGCTATGAGACCCTGAGCTTCTAAGATGCTGGGGGTGGGTGGGGGAATCGGGGGATGGATGAGGGGGCTGCTAGCAGAAATGCATCTTTACTGAGTCATCAGTGTGAGAGGTAGGAGAAACATAGTGCTGCAATTCTCACACTGCAAAAGGATGAAGCATGGGGGTCCGCAGAGCTCAGCGCCTGAAATGACAAGGAAGAGGACCTGCTGGTGAACAAAGTGATGTATTTTTACGCATGCTTTTTTATAGTATTGGTTTATCTTAACTAGTATCTCTGCTCCCCCATGCCCATGAGGTGCCTACAGTTTCTTATTCTTCCTCGCCCACCCAGAACATCTAGATGTTTCCCCAGGATTCACAGCTGAGGTTAAGATGGCCTGCTGCCTTCTATGGTCTGTTGCCTGAGAGGACTTTGGCAGGTATTCCCTGGGGGGCCTGGACTTTGAGGGCCCGGGCCTACTTTCGGTCTGCACAGGTGTTGCTGTGCTTCCCTCCTCGGTATGCGGGGCTGGGGTGTGTCGTTCACAGGGAGTGGGGGGGCATCAGATGTGCTGAACACCCTCAGGGTTCCCTAGATGGAGGACCCTGGGCTATGCTCCTGCCATTCCACTTCCCTTTGGGCGCCAAGGGTGCTCCTGTGCTCTTCCTTGGGATAGAACGGTAGCTAGAAGTTCCACCATCCTTTGGTCCAGACAGTTGTGGATTCCCACCAGTGCCTGTACTCTGCTGCATTGCAGCATGGAGCACATGCCCTCAGTCATGGAGGTCATGAGCTGAACCATGGAGCGGACATTCCCCGCTTTGGAGTGCACGTCCTGCACCAAGGTCTCCATTGCGGATGCCACCCGGCTAACACCTGGGCCCAAATACACCGACCACCTGACCATCCCTTTGATCTCCCAATTGCCCCTCCCAATCCCCACAACCACTCCTGCCTGACTCCCCAACGACTGCCCCGACCCAACTATCCTTCCGACCCCCCCACCATCCAACTCACTCTATCCCCTCACCCACTTACCTGCCATCTTGCTCCCACACACATACCGTACATACTTACCTTTCCTCCTTGGCTTCTCAAATGGCTTTTAGACATTTCAACATCACAGAATATGCCAGCTAGTGTCGTACAAAAAGGGGCATGCGACTTGGCTTCTCCCAACACTCCTGCACTACGAAGAAGGACTCCCAAAACAGGCACATTCCACCTATCTGAGGAGGTCACGTTCGGAAGGCCACGTGAGGAATATGGAGCTCTAATGTACAGTAAGTAAATAAGAACAGAGTTGCAATTGGACAATGACTACCACATCTTAGAAGGTGTGGCCCCTTGTCATTACGAACAGAATGGTTGAGTCATTTTTTTCTCCTACCCTGGGAACTAAAGCTTTCAGAATATAAAGTTGATGAGCCCATTTAGTGATGAGATTTGCTGTTCCACTAGGGATCTCGGTTCTAGATGAATCCAGTAAGAGGTAACTGGCGTAACTCTCACTTCCCGTGATGGTGAAAACTTGCACAATTAACATTTATCTCGGCCTAAAGGTGGGCAGTATAGTTAGACAATGTAATTGATGCAATCTCTTACTTTCCATGCTGAGTAAAGTTTGTGCTTGTAACGATATTCTTTTACATCAGCTGGAAGGCATGAAAAGATAAATCAAATTTTCTTCTAACAAAGGGAACCTACATCTATTGAAGACACAGAAAGTCTCCTGAAAGATATGCCAAATACTATCTGAGACATGTTAAGTTGAAGCTAGTCAATCTGGGAGACATGAGTAGCAGAAGTATTCCTTTTTGTATGTTAGTCATCTAAATGTCCTTGAAGGTGTCAAAGTTAATGGGTTGGATTGGATTTGTTTATTGTCACGTGTACTGAGGTACAGTGAAAAGTATTTTTCTGTGAGCAGCTCAACAGATCATTAAGTACATGAAAAGAAAAGGAAATAAAAGAAAATACATAATAGGGTAACACAAGGTACACAATGTAACTAGATAGCACCGGCATCAGGTGAAGCATACAGGGAAAGAAGTGTTAATGAGGTCAGTCCATAAGAGGGTCGTTTAGGAGTCTGGTGACAGTGGGGAAGGAGCTGTTTTTGAGTCTGTTCGTGCGTGTTCTCAGACTTCTGTATCTCCTGCCCGATGGAAGAAGGAAGAAGGAAGTAAAATGGAAGAAGTAGCTCAGATACCTAGACAAAATGGACAATTTCTACTCTCTTTACGCATCAATCTTTCTTTTACCTGTCCTAAACAGGATAGCATGCTTTCCCTGAGGTTCAGCCCTTAATCATAGAATTTACAGTGCAGAAGGAGGCCATTTGGCTCATCCAGTCTGCACCAGCCCCTGGAAAGAGCACAATACCAAAGCCCACACCTCCACCCTATCCCCGCCATCCAGTAACCCCACCTAACCTTTTTGGACACGAAGGGCAATTTATCTTAGCCAATCCACCTAACCGGCACATCTTTGGACTGTGGGAGGAAAGCGGAGCACCCGGAGGAAACCCACGCAGACACGGGGAGAACATGCAGACTCCGCACAGACAGCGACCCAAGCCAGGAATCGAACCTTTGACCCTGGAGCTGTGAAGCAACTGTGCTAACCACTGTGCTACCGCGTTGCCCAGGTTAATGCTAACCCATTATCACTGTAGGAGTGGTCTTGTTTAAATAAAGCTGATTATTGTTTGATTTGATTTGAGTCCCCAGCATTCGGTTTAACGACCAAATCCATTTTGTCTGGATACAGCTGGAATTCCCCTTTGAGAACACATTTAAGGAAACTCAGAGGGCATTTTCTCTACATCCCAGAGGTAAAATGATATAATCTGCTCAATACTCCCTATAGTACTTTTCATGTACCTTGAAGATAAATGATTATACCCTTGTTGATGTCAACCTCAGGAGTTGCTTCAACACAGGTGGCCAATGTCGAGAACCACTCCGCATATCAATAACTTTGGCTGATCCCACATCCTGCTTAAAAATACATTTTCAGTGTTTTTTTCCACAATAAATGTAGGTCTTATTAATAATACATTAATGTATTAAAGATGCAGCAAGGACTGGAGATTTGCCACATAATCTGGTTTTATTTCATGTAGGTATGCAGGATATGCTTTGGAAAACAGCAAAGTCTTTACTTCTGCCCTGGCTTTATGACTTTATGATTTAATATTGATATGGATATGCATTGTCGCATGAAAGGAAATAAGATTATCATTTCAATGTCCCTTGAATGTTGTCTGTTGTTTATAACAATTATCAGCCTTTATAGGAGAAGAATTTATGAAAGTTGGTCTATCACAGCCACACAATTTCCAAACATGTGGAAATGTGTAGGTGTTTGTTAATCAGTGGCTTTTCAGCAATTAAAGTACTCAACAAGAAATCAGCTGCAATCAATCACATCCTGATGTGTTGATCAGAAAGTGTCATGTTATAGTGATATAATACCGTGGGCTTATTTACTGTACAAGACACAAGACAATGATGGCTCATTGTGAGTTAATTTATTAAGACGTGACACATGACAACAGTTATCCTATGTATAAAGCTTGAAGACATCAGGGGCGTCATTCTCCGACCCCCCAGAGGGTCGGAGAATGGCCGTTGGCCGCCGTGAATCCCGCCCCCGCCGGCTGCCGAAGTCTCCGAAGGGAGAAAAGTCGGCGGGGCGTTAATGGCGCCGCAGACGTCGGAGAATGTCACGGGTCTGCGCAAGGCAGCCGATTTTCGGCATGCCGATATTCTCCCTTCCGGATGGGCCGAAGTCCCTTCGACGTGATGACCGTTCACGTCGACGTGAATCAAACCTCCTTTTCATCGGCGTGACCCTGTGCTCCAGGGTCACGCCGACCAGCGTGGAGGTGAGTGAGGGCCTGGGGGGTTGGCCGCTGGGCAGGCGATGGCGTGGCCGCAGTCTGAATGTGTGGGGAGAGGTGTGTCTCGGGTTGTGTGTGTGTGTGTGTGTGTGCGGCGGGGGGGGGGGGGGGGTGGTTAGAGTGGGCTGGGCTCCGGGGGAGTGCCGGGAGTGGGGTCCGTGCCGGGGAGGAGGATGGGGGGTCCGTGCCGGGGAGGGGGATGGGGGGTGGGTCCGTGCCGGGGAGGAGGTTGGGGTCCGTGCCGGGGAGGGGGATGGGGGGTCCGTGCCGGGGAGGGGGGTGGGGGGTCCGTGCCGGGGAGGGGGATGGGGGGTCCGTGCCGGGGAGGGGGATGGGGGGGTCTGTGCCAGGGAGGGGGATGGGGGGTCCGTGCCGGGGAGGGGGGTGCGAGGGCAAGTGAGTTGGTCCACCTGGCCAGGTGCCAGCCTCCAACAGTTGGACCCATGCGGTCCATGCCACCTGGCTGGGGGGAAGGTGCACCCTTCCCCACCCCCCCAACCAGGCCGTCATGTTTTCCGATCATCCAGCGATGTTGGCCGCCGTGGCGGCAGCCACGAATGTCTATGTTGCCCTGGATGAGGAGGAGGAGGAGGAGCGTGCCAGAGAGGTGGCGCAGGCTGCCGCAGAGGGGCAGGCGGCAGCCGCTCAGGCTGGAGGGACACCTGACCGACAGGACGAGGAGGGGGAGGAGGACGTCGTGGCCCCACGGCGACGGAGGCACCCGAGGGCGCCCCATGTGTACCGGCCCCGGCAGTCATACCAGGACCTCACGGACCGGGAATGCAGGAGGAGACTCCGGATGAGGCGGGAAACCGTGGCACACATCTGCCACCTGCTGGCACACCTGTCACCGCGTGGCACTGGTGGGGGACACCCTCTCCCCGTGTCCGCCAAGGTTACGGTGGCCTGAACTTTTATGCAACGGGGTCATTCCAGGCACCGAGTGGGGACCTGTCCGGCATATCGCAGACATCGGTGCATCGGTGCATCCGGGCAGTGACAGATGCCCTATATGCCATGGCGCACCGCTACATCCGCTTCCCTGTGGACCGGGCCAGCCAAGATGCCCGGGCCGTGGGCTTCTCTGCCGTGGCCGGGTTCCCCATGGTCCAGGGCGCGATTGATGGGATGCACGTCACCGTGCAGCCACCTGCAGATAACAGGGCCGTGTTCAGCAATCGGAAGGGGACCTATTCGATGAACGTACAGGTGGTCTGCGACCACCGCATGATGATCCTGCAAGTCTGTGCCCGTTACCCAGGCAGTGTACACGACTCATATGTGTTGTCGCGGTCATCCATCCCCAGCATGTACGAGGGACGCCATCCCCGGCTGACGGGCTGGTTGCTGGGCGACAGGGGCTACCCATTGCGATCGTGGCTGATGACGCCTATACGGAGGCCACGCAATGAGGCGGAGAACCGCTACAATGATGCCCATGTAGCGACAAGGGGAGTGATAGAGAGGTGCTTTGGCGTGCTGAAGATGCGTTTCAGGTGCCTGGACCTCTCTGGGGGCGCCCTCCAGTATCGGTCAGATAGGGTCGGCCGCATCATTGTGGTGTGCTGCGTCCTGCACAACATAGCCCAGCAGAGGGGCGATGTGCCGCAGGCAGAGGAGGGCGGAGTGGAGGAGCAGCAGGAAGAGGAGCAGTCCTCCCCAGATGAGGGGGATGGGGGCAATGGTCAGGGCAGACGGAGTAGACACAGGCGGGTGGCTGCCCACCGTTACCGGCTGGCCCAGTGGGCACGGGACAGACTGATAGCCGCCCACTTCACTGACTAGATGGGCGTGGGAATCGGGTAGTATGGCCACAGACCGCACACCATGGCAACAGCCGACCACCCACACCCCCCACCCATCCACCCACCCAGCACACTCACCCCCCTCCCCAACCCCACCCACCCCACCCGCATGCACACCACCCCCCCGCCATTGCCGATCCACCTGCGGCACAACGGGCCGGGCTCGCACAGTTGCGGGTGGACGCGTGTCTATTGCAGGCCATGGAGGATGATGACAACCCGCCCTGCGGTGAGCTCCTGGCTCCACATCGTTGGACTATGTCTGACCCATGGCCACAGTACCACCATCCAACCGGACCATCCCTGCATGCGGCTGTGACACTGCAGCGCACGGTCCCGTCCTCTGCCCGGGGGGATGTTGATGGCGGCCCAGGGGGAAGGGGGCAGACTCACCTGGGGCTGAGGTAAGACCACCCCTCACACACACACTTGCGCTCAACGTACATGACACCCCCGCACGCTTTGGACAGAGCACAAAGGCAGCTTCTGTAGGTGTAATATTGACTTTAATAACCAAACGAGTTCATGCACGTGCCCTAGCCCCTAAAACTCATCTGTGCCCTGCACCCGTGCCAACTTACTCAGTGTCTAATTGTTTGGCCTTACGGGCCCTTTGACTACGTCTACGTGGTTCCCCAGACGGTACAGCAGAACTGGAGGTGGACTCCTGTGATTCCTGCCCTCTGACACTGGATCCCTTTGGCGGCCGTTTCCTGGGGCGTCCTGGCCTAGATGGGCCAGGCTGCGGCCCGGGCGACTGGGATGGCGAGCTGCCAGCCTGTCCTGCCCGTTGCCCACCTGATGCACCTGGGACAGAAGGGGGGGGACTCCGAGGTGTCGCGGTGTTCCGGGACCTCCCCTACAGGGGGACCCGGGACGGACCACAGAACCTCCTCCTCCCTCGGGGTGCCCGATGGCCCCCAGGCCTCTACATGGGTGGCGGATGCGAACGGACTGGCCATCCAACGCCCCCCCGACATCTGGCGCTGCCAGTCCTGGAGGCCCGCGCTGGTATCGACAGGGGTCGGCAGGTTTGCAGCCATGGAACCCAGGGGGTTGGCAAACCCTGTCTGTGACAGTGCGACGCCGGCTCGCACATGGCCACTGGCGCCGATGCCCTCAGCGATGGCCTGCAGAGACTGGGCTACGGTGTTGAGCGCCTCTGCCATCTGGCGCTGGCACTGGCTCATGGCCTCCTGTGAGAGGGCAGCCATGTCCTGGGCCACAGACGCCGCCTGCACGGAAAGCCCCAGGCCTCGCAAACCGTTCCCCATGTCTGACAGCGTCGCACCCATTGCCTCCACCGCGGACGCCACCCGTGCGATGTCGGCCTGGGTGGCACGCATGATGGCACCACTTCCAGCTCCTGGACGCGGGTGGACTCCTCCACCTGCGACTGCAGTCGCCGCAAGCCGGCCGTCACCCTCTTCACTCGTCTCCGGGTCGGTGGTTGCATCGGATCTATGGGTGGGTGTGGAAACTCCAGGAACCCGGGATCCATCTGGGCGGCAGATGTTCGCTTGGGCTGGGCTGCCCTCCGACCGCCCGGCCCCTCTGCTGCTCCTACCTCCACCTGCTGTACCGGGACGGCTGTGTTGTGCGCACCAGTGAGTGTACCAGACGCCTCATCACTAAAGTGCCCAACCGAGGTGAGTGTTTCTGCGATGGTGGAGGGTGTTGGTGACAGCAGTGGCGTTGTGTCGTGCTCTTCGTCCCACTCTGAGTCCATGGCACTTTGGGGTGGGGGTTCGTCTCCACCCATCAACTCAGAGTCACTGTCCGGTATTTCGTCTTCCTGGGTAGTGCTGTCCCGGGTAGGGGTGTCCTGGGCAGTGCTGTCCCGGGTAGTGGTGTCCTGGGTAGTGGTGTCCTGGGTAGTGGTGTCCTGGGTAGTGGTGTCCTGTGGCTGCCCCCCTCGTCGCTGGGTGGTCGCACCCGCACGTGACGGGGGTGTCGTCTCCCTGTTGCTCCAGGTCTCTCTGTCTCCCGTGGCGTGCGAGGGGCATCCTGCGGGCGTCGCATGCTGGAGGGTCCGGGTCTCTCTGTCTCCCGTGGCCTCCGAGGGGCATCCTGCGGGCGTCGCATGCTGGAGGGTCCGGGTCTCTCTGTCTCCCGTGGCCTCCGAGGGGCATCCTGCGGGCGTCGCATGCTGGAGGGTCCGGGTCTCTCTGTCTCCCGTGGCCTCCGAGGGGCATCCTGCGGGCGTCGCATGCTGGAGGGTCCGGGTCTCTATGTCTCCCGTGGCCTCCGAGGGGCATCCTGCGGGCGGTCTGCATCTGCGGGGATGGGTGCCTGGACGTTTGGTCCTGCGATACACAATGAAGCATGCATGGTTAGACACGCAGGCAGTGATCAGGTGATATGGGGGAGGGGGATATAGGGGAGGGGGGATATGGGGAGGGGGGGATATGGGGGAGGGGGGGATATGGGGACGGGCTGTCGGTGGCTCACTTGCTAGTACGCCCCCGACCTCTGCATCAGCAACCTCCCGGTCCTCAGGTCCACCAGTCAGTTCCAGGGCCCTTTCCTCGTGTTCGGTCAGTGGCCTCTCATCAGCGGGGCCTCCTCCAGTCCTCACATGCTCCCTATTGTTGTGTGCGCGCTTCTCCTGTGGGGGGGGGGGTGGGGGTGGTGGCAGGGGCAAAAGGCAACAGTGTTAGGCAGGTATATGAATGCACGCCATCGGTTGCGCGTGCATTGCAGAGGTTAAGGTTAGGGCTGGATTCACTTGGGGATATGGGGGAGGGGGGATATGGGGGATATGGGGGAGGGGGGATATGGGGGAGGGAGGATATGGGGAGGGGGATATGGGGGAGATGGGGAGGGGGATATGGGGAGGGGGGATATGGGGAGGGGGGATATGGGGGAGGGGGGATATGGGGGAGGGGTGTATGGGGATATGGGGGAGGGGGGATATGGGGGAGGGGGGATATAGAGGAGGGGGGCTATGGGGGAGGGGGGATATGGGCGATATGGGGAGGGGGGATATGGGGGAGGGGGGATATGGGGAGGGGGGATATGGGGGAGGGGGGATATGGGGGATTTGGGAGAGGGGGGATATGGGTGAGGGGGGATATTGGGGAGGGGGGATATGGGGAGGGGGGATATGGGGGATATGGGGGAGGGGGGATGTGGGGGAGGGGGATATGGGGAGGGTGGATATGGGGAGGGGGGATATGGGGAGGGGGGTATGGGGGATATGGGGAGGGGGGATATGGGGGAGGGGGTGATATGGGGGAGGGGGGATATGGGGAGGCTCACCCTGCCTGCTCTGACAAGGTCGTTCACCTTCTTGTGGCACTGGGTGCCTGTCCATGGTGTCAGGGCCACAGCGGTGACGCCCTCTGCCACTTCCCTCCACAGACGCCGGCTGTGGCGTGGGGCAACTCTGCGGCCGTGCCCGGGATACAGGGCGTCCCTCGTCTGCTCCACTGCGTCCAGGAGCGCCTCCACATCCCGTGACTCGAACCTCGGGGCTGAGCGCCGGCCAGCCATCCAGTCGGGTGTTCCGGTCGGGTGTTCCGGTCGGGTGGCGGGGAGCAGCGCAGCCTTATGAGCCGTCACGCCATGCGGCGCATATGACGCTGCACAGCATCAACCACGTGCGCAAGCGCGGATCCCGTTAAGTCGCTGCTGGCCCATTTCGGGCCGGAGACTTTCGACCCATTTTTACGACGTGACGCAAGTCGGATTTGCGCCGTTTTTTGCGCCGATCGGCGGACTTTGCGCCGATAACGGAGAATTTCGCCCCAGAGTTGTATGCTGTGCTCTGCCCAAAGCAAAAGTGCAACAAAGACAGGATTATGTGGCACATTTCCCTTCTAGTGATGCCATGCTGCTATCCCTTAAAGGCATATTACAACATCCCCCTTTCTTCTTAAAGATACTTCGACATATTACAACATCCCCCTTTCTTTTTAAATAAACTTGTCCCCTTTCAAAAGACGTATAACTGTTAACAATACATAATCATGTTTAGTTACCATGACGTAAGTGCATAGAACTGATAAATCTTTGAGTTCCTCAAGTGTAAAGATAATCTGTGGGTATGCCCAGATCTTGTGATGGCAACCTTGTCTGGCCAACACGCCATTCAAATCCCATTTTCCAGCACTTGGCCATAGCCTTGTATTCTATGGCATTTCAAGTGCTCATCTAAATACTTCTTAAATGTTGTGAGGGTTCCTGCCTCTACCACTCTTTCAGGCAGTGAGTTCCAGATTTCCTCCATTCTCTGGGTGAAAAGGTTTTTTTCAAAGTCCCTCTGAACCTCCTGCCCATGACCTTAAATCTGTGCCCCCTGGTATTTACGTAACAAAGTTATATAACAAAGGTGAAAAGCTCCTTCCACCCGATCTATGCCCCTCATAATTTTATATATCTCAATGAGGGGTCCCCCCTTAGCCTTCTCTGTTCCAAGGAAAACAACCCCAGCTTATCCAGTCTCTCTTGATAGCTGAAACACTCCAGCCCAGGCAACATCCTGTCGAATCACCTCTGTACAGTCTCTAGTGCAATCACATCCTTCCTATAGTGGTGTGACCAGAAGAGTACTCTAGCTGTAGCCTAATAAGCATTTTGTACAGCTCCATAATAATCTCCCTGCTCTTACATTTTATATCTCAGCTAATAAGGCATGTATCCTATATGTCTTCTGAACCACCTTATCTACCTGTCCCGCTCCCTTCAGAGATCTTTGGACATGCACCCTAAGGCCCGCTGGTCTTCTGTACTTCCTCGAGGCCCACCATTCATTGTGTATTTTCTTGCCTTGATAGTCCTCCCAAAATGCATCACCTCACACTTTTTGTCCTAATTTCTGCTCACAATAAACAAAGATATTTTATTAGCTTTCCTAATTACCTGTTCCATCTGCATTAACCATTTGCGATTCAAGCACAAGGCACCGAGATCCCTCTGCATCTTAGAGCTCTGCAATCTTTTACCATTTCGATAAGAAGTTTATTTTTCCTTCTTCCTGACAAAATGGACAATTTCACATTTTTCCGCATTATACTGTGATATCCCTTGGTAAGCTCCTTGTGCCCTCTTCACAATTTACTATTCTACCTATCTCTGTGTCATCAGCAAAGTTAGCAACCCATGCCATCAGTTTCTCCATCCAAGTCATGTAAATAAACTGTAAAATGTTGAGTCCCCCAGCACTGATCCCTGTGACACACTTGTGACATCTTGCTACCAAACAATGACCCACCGATGCCTACCCCCTGTTGCCTGTTAGCTGGCCAGTCTTCTCTCCATGCCAATACGTTACCCGCTGCACAATGAGCTTTTATTTTCCACAATAATTTTGATGTGGCACCTTACCGAATGCCTGCTTCCACTTGACACAACTCTTTGATCTTCCTGAGACACTGATATTCTGACTTTTGGAGATAGCTTATCGCCTGTTTATACACCGTGTGTGACAGGTTTGACCTGCTCAGAGCTGCACCTTTCTGTTCATTCCCTCTCTCCTGTTGAAAGGAAGGTCCACAAGCAGCAGGTTCTTCATCCTGTTATTGGTGCCAATACAGCTGAAGGCACCCTTGTTGCGGGGGCTGCTGCTCGTGGTGACACTGATCACCAGGATTCTCACACAGCATATGCAGCACCCATGCTGATGTGATCAATCCGAGCTGCAAAAACCCTCCCAAATGTGGATGAAAACACAAAGGTAACCTCTCAGCACAAGTGCTGTGAACGAATCATTTCACTCGCGCACCGAAGAAAGTACAAAAGCAGGAGGCTGCTGGAAATACTCAGCAAGTTGCAGCATCTGTGGAGAGTGAAACAGAGTTCATGACCGGTATTCTCCGGCCATTGGGATTCTCTGTTCCTGACACCCCGCCCATGGGTTCTCTGGCAGTGTGGGGTGCCTTCAATGGGAAATCCCATTGACAAGCGGCAGGAGTAGAGAATTCCCCACCAGTGAACGTGTACTGCCAAGAAAGAGGCGGCTGGGGGACTGGAGAATCCAACATTTAATAATAATAATCTTTATTATTGTCACAAGTAGGCTTGCGTTAACACTGCAGTGAAGTTACTGTGATAATCCCCTAGTCGCCACATTCCGGCGCCTGTTTGGATACACAGAGAATTCAGAATGTCCATTTCACCTAACAAGCACATCTTTCGGGACTTGTGGGAGAAATCTGGAGCACCCGGAGGAAACCCACGCAGACACTGGGAGAACGTGCAGACTCCGCACAGACAGTGACCCCAGCCGGGAATCGAACCTAGGACCCTGAAGCTGTGAAGTAACAGTGCTAACCACTGTGCTACCTTTCAGATCTATGAGGGTTAAAGTGACAGGTCACAGGCTGGAAACTCAATACTGTTTCCTTCACCACACAGGCTGCCAGACCTGCAGAATGTTTACACATTTGCTGTTTGCATTCCCAGCAAGAAAGTTAGCTGTGAGTACTAAGCACTGAATTCTGACTTTATATTTCGCTGTCATGGCTTTCGCCGCCTCGGAGCTGCGTTCTCACCTCGCTTTTACTGCTGAGTTTCAGGAAACGTCAGAAGCTCATGAAGCTAAAGGTAAACTGCAAAACTCTAATTGAGCAATTAACATATCAAAACTGCGAACCCTTCTCTCCCAACGTGGGGGTTCACATATGCAGTTTAATGCATTGCAGACAAATGCAGAAGCTGACGGAATGGTGCAGGCTTCCCAACACACTCACGTTTTTCCTGGATTTCAACCTGCACTACATCCAAACCAACATTAAAACTCCCATTAGCGTCTCACCAAATCTCATTTTAAGTTATACCGCATGCAAAAAAATGTAACTCACCAGGGCACTTAAACAAATAGCCTTTCATAACACAGAAGAAGTTGGCCTTCAACATGTCCTGAAGCACTTTACTTTAGATGGGCAAACATGACAGCCTACTTGCACGTCAATATCACAAGCTCACACGAATAGTAAATAAACCCATCACCAGTTCACTATGGTTTATGCATTGTCTTAAAGGCTGAAGCCACAAAGGCCGGCGGTGGTACAAAGAGAGAGGGGATGCACAGGAAGTGGAAGTTAGGGGGGGGTCACATGACACGAGTGTAGGAGTAGCTGCTTTTTGTGAGCTTTGGCGCCCTCGCTTATAATCCATCATTTATCCTGATTGCCTGACATTTAGCTACTTAATCCTTGAGTTAATACTTGCTGTTATGTCTCTGGAAGATTTCGCAATTAGTATTGCTCGGAAAATTCTGAAAAACGTTGAGAAATCCGTCGATAAAAGGGGACAGCCGGATTCAGCGAGGTTGGAGCCACCCTTTCAATATGGCGGCCTGATCCTCGGGCGGTCTCTCGAACATCGCTCTCTGGGCTTCTCTGGGAAGTGGTGAAAATGATGATTGCTGACATCAAAGGCTTTGTGTGTTGACCAAAATCTCTGTGTTCATGAAGTCGAATTCAAAATACCACCATGAAGTTTGATGGTACAAAGGAGACAACCCTGCTCGTGGAACAGGATGCCACTTAGAGTCAGAGTCATAGAGGTCTACAGCACAGGAAAGGCACTTTGGCCCACCACATCTGCACCGCACAAAAACAACCACCTTCGTATTTTAATCCCATTTTCCAGCACTTCGCCCATATCCTTGGCATCCTTGGCATCGCACGTGCACATCTAAATACTTCTTAAATGTTATGAGGGTCTCTGCCTCCACCACCCTTTCAGGCAGCGAGATCCAGAATCCCAACACCCTCTGGGTGGAAAGGTTTTTCCTCACATCCCCTCTAAACCTCCTGCTCCTTATCTTAAATCTATGCCGCCTGATCATTGATCCCTCCAACAAGGGAACAGGTTTCTTCCTGTCTACTCTGTCTGTGTTCCTTATAATTTTATACATCTCAATCATGTCCCCCCTCAAGTTCCTCTGCTCCAAGGAAAACAATCCCAGTCTATTCAATCTCTCTTCAGAACTGAAACTCTCCAGTCCAGGCAACATCCTGGCACCCTTCCCAGTGCTATCGCATCCTTTCTGTGGTTTCCAGAACTGAACACAATACTCTAGCTGTGGCTTAGCCAGTGTTTTATTGAATTGAAAATTATTGCCAGCACCCCTTCTATTTTCTCCCTTGCCTCACTCAACAGCCTGGGATACATTTCGTCTGGCCCTGGATATTTGGCTACTTTAAAGACTGCCAGCCCACTCAGAATCTCTTTTCTTAATATATTAATTTCTTTAATTTTATTACAGTCCTTCTCCCTGATTTCTGTACCCACACTATCCTTCTCACAAGTGACAACCAACACAATATTCTTTTAGAACCCTAATTACATCCTCGGGCTCCACACACAAGTTTACGACTGTGGTCCTTAATGAGCCCTACTCTTTCCCTAGCTATCCTTTTACCCTTAATGTACTTGTAAAACAATTTAGGATTTTCCTTGATTTCACCTGCCAGTATCCTTTAATGTTCCATTTTTGTTCTAAATTTATGTTCCATAGAACCATAGAAGTCCTACAGTGCAGAAGGAGGCCTTCTGGCCATTGAGTCTGCATTGACCCTCTGAAAGAGCACTCTATCTAGGCCCATTAGCTCATCATATCCCCTTTACCTCACCTAACCTGCATATCTTTGGACGCTGAGGGCATGTTTACATGGCCGATCCACCTAACCTGCACATCTTTAGACTGTCTTGCATGTTCTATATGTTTCTAGGCTTCTGCTGTTTTGCACCCTCATTTGCCATAAGCCTTACTTGTTCTCCTCATCTAATGTTGTATATCCCTTGATATCGGAGTTCACTGGATTTGTTGGTCCCACCTTTTTTGGAACATGTTGGTCCTGCACTCTCCCTATTTCCTTCTTGCATGTGTCCCACTTTCTGTCACAGATTTACCTAAAAGTCTCTGCTCCCAGTCCACTCTGGCCAAATCATATCTGATCTTATTAAAACCCAGTTTAGAACATTGATCTCAGACCCATCCTAGTCCTTTCCCATAACAATCTTGAATCTAACGAAGTTATGATTACTGTCTGCAAAATGCTCCCCCACTGATACATCAACCACTTGCCCGGCCTCGTCACCTAAAATTAAGTCCAGGACTGCCCCCTCTCTTGTAGGACCTTCTACGTACTGGCTTAAAAATTTCTCCTGGACGCATTTTAAGAATTCCGCTCCCATTTAACCTTTCATGCTATGACTTTCCCAGTTAATGTTGGGGAAGTTGAAATCCCTCACTATCATTATCCTCTTATTTTCACACTTCTCTGAAATTTGCCTACATATCTGCTCTTCTCTTTCCCTCAGACTGTTATGGGGCCTATAGATCACTCCCAACATTGTGATTGCTCCATTTGGTTTTTAAGTTCTACCCATAAGGCTTCATTTGACGAACCCCTCCTTACTGCTGTAATTGATTCCTTGATCAAAATTGCGACACCCCCTTCTCCATTACCTCTTTCCCAGTCTCGCCTGAAGATCCTATATCCCGGAATATTGAGCTGCCAATCCTGTCCCTCAGTGAGAGCAATGGCATCATACCCCCATGTTTAAATTTGTGCCCTCAATTCATCTGTCTTGTTCATCAGACTCCTTGCAGTAAAATAAGTACCATCCAACCATCCAATCTTGCCAAACTCCCTTGTGACTTAACTGGTCTAGAACTTCTATGCCTTCCTGACTCACTTGAATTCGCTTCTAATTTTGGCTGTGCATCACCCCATGCTGAACTTTCTCTCAGGATCCCACCACCCTGCTAAGTTAGTTTAAATCCTCCCAACAGCATTAGCAAACGTCCTTGCAAGGATGCAAGGATGCTGGTCCCATTTCAGTTCAGGTGAAACCCGTCCACCTTGTACTGGTCCCACCCTCCCCAAAAATAGTCCCAGTGTCCTTGAAATCTGAAGTCCTCCTTCCTGCACCATCTCTCCAGCCATACATTCATCTAAACTAATCTATTTCTATACTCACCAGCATGTGGCACTGGAAGTATATAGAGATTATTACCTTCTGGGTCCTGTTTTTAAATCTACTTCCTCACTCCCTAAATTCTGCTTGCAGGACCTCATCCCTTTTTCTGCCTATATCATTGGTACCAATGTATACCATGGTATATGTGTCACTTTGCCCTCCCCCTTCAATAGGTCCTTCTTGCCTTGGCAGAGGCAAGAATTCAATCCTTGGAAACCCGGTTGAGGGCATGGCGGAGGTCCTGGAGGAATTGGACAACCGAGAAAGAATATCCGAATCGTCAGTCTGCCGAAAGGGGAGGCGGGTAAGACCCCTGTTAAGTTCTTTGAGGACTAGCTGCCACGTTTTCTCAAGCTGGATGTGAAAACTGGGCGTTTTAAATTAGAAAGGGCGCGTTGTATCCTATCTTTGAGGCCAAGGGATTGTTTTCATCACAGGCCCCTAATCATTTTCATAGAATTTTCTTCCACAATCTTAAAGACTGCCGGAAGGTCCTTGGAGATGGCACGGTGTGGTGGGACCTGGCTCCACGAGAGAGTGAGGATTTCTTGCACTCAAGACTTCTCGGTGGTGATGCAGGCCAAGCGCCGGAGCTTCGATGAAGTTCGAAAGCAATTCAAGATGGTTGGAGTGAATTATGATATGCTTTATCCTGCAACACTGAAAAGTGTATCCAACAATACTCTTAAGTTGTCCAATAACCCAACTATTGCTTTGACCTTCATTCAACCCATGGTGGGGGGCAAGGAAATGGGTTGATGGTTTGCAGTTCAGACTAACTCGAGCTCTAATCTGGACTCTTTCCATTATTATATGTGCACTGATTGAGTGTCTTCTGCTTCTCCTAGAATGTTTCAGTGACTTGTATTAATAATATTAGCGTTTTTACAGTTGTTTTATCATATTATCTCAGCTTAGTCACGGTAGATACGCTAGGTCCTTTTTATCTGCCGTTTTTCCTATTATCTGAGTTTTAATCATGGCAGAACCAAGTTGCGCCATTGCCCGAGGTGTGGGTGGTTGTGGATACAGGGCTCCTTGGATGGATCTAAAATGGGGGAAGGGCATTTGATTCCCATTCTCCTGTTGGCTTTTTCCTTCTCCTCATTCTGGAGAAAGTATCCAGATGCTGTGGTCGAGGGGTTAATCCAATCAGTCCTCAGTATTAATGAGGAATGTTTTAGGTTATTATGGGAGGGTTTCTTTGTTTTTGATTCTATCCTACTCTGGTGCAGACAGGTCTTCTATCCATGAAAGGAATTGTTTGGGGATACTTTGTTGCCTGATTGTGGCGGGAAAATCCACCTATTCTTTCCCATGACCTAATTAATGGTGGCAGCTAATCTCAAAATGTGCTCACAGAATGTACGGGGTATCCACCCCACTATCAAATGGTAAAAGGTAAAAGATTCTCTCGCAAGAAAGAGAAGGTTAACATAATCCTATTACAGGAAATTCATTTGGATGATGGAGAGCATTTAAAATCAAAGCGAGAGTGGGTGAGACAGGTTTTCTTTGCATTTTTTTCATCAAGCAGTAGGGGGAATGGCAATCTTTATTAATAAGAATGTTTAGTTTAAAGTTGAAACTTGCACCAAGGACAAGGAAGGTAGATATGTGATTATTAGAGGTGCGGTGCATGGGAACACTGTTTCATTGTTAAATGTTTTCGGCGCCTGAATTATTCCCCCGGAGATCATCACTCGGGTTTCTTTGGATTTTGTTTATGTAGCCTCGACGATTGTAATTGCCATCTGAAACCCCTGATGAATAGTTGCCTGAAACCTCCATTGCCACCATCCCCCCAAACGAAACCCCCCCCCCCCCAATTGCTGCCTTCTAGGGCGTAGCTTCCGCCTGTGAGGAGACGGGTTTTGTGGATGTTTGAAGGACTTTACACCCTATGGGTAGGTACCTTCAGCCCCGTCTCAATGCCATACTAGAATTAATTATTTTCTGTGCCAAGGACGATCTCACATGTCCCCGTTTTCTTGGAATTTCCATTTGAGGGTTTTCACCCTTGAGCGAGAATGTGGAAGTTTGATGCCTCCCTGATTAGATATCTATCATTTACTACACAGTTTTAAAAAAGTTAATTTTTTTCTCTCGGTTAACTCAACACCAGATATCTCTCCCACTATCTTGTGCGAGACATGTAAGGCGTATGCTAGGGGGCTGATTACTTTGTTCATTGTTACAAAAGGTGTGAATTGCCTTTTATACCAAAGAGAATGTTGTTTATCCTTCAAGAAAGAGAGGGTCAACATAATCCTATTACAGGATATCTACCATGAATGGGTTAAGGTTGACGAGGTTGTCCTTTGTCCCCTTTGTTGTTTGCGTTGCCCATTGAGCTACTGGCAGAGGTCATTAAGTTGGATCCCTTGATAGGATGTATGAAGCAGAATAAGATTATACTTTATGTGGATGATGTGCTGCTGTTTTTGTTGAATCCTAGTGTTTCGGTCCCAGCTATTATTGGAGTGGTGGACAGCTTCAGTGCATTTTCAGGTTTGAATATTAACTTTATTAAGTCAGAGGTCATGCCAGTGGTGGTGGTGGGGGAGGAAGCTGAGGGGTAAACCACCGCCCCTTGCTGATTTTCCCTTTAGATGGCCCCCCATGGGGTTTAAATATCTTGGCGTTTTCATTCCCCCTTCCTTTCGACAACTATATGGAGCTAAATTGCCCCAATTATTTGTGGCTATTACAAGGGATCTTACTCGGTGGTCAGCGCTCCTGATTTCTTGGCTTGGAAGGATCGCTCCAATTAAAATGAACGTATTGCTCAGATTGTTAAATCTATTACAAGTGCTGCCTATTCTGCTGTCGGCTAGAGTGGTTAAAGAAGTTCATCGAATGATTAGTACAGTTATTTGGAATAAAAAGAGACCTCAACTTAGTTTGACTAAACTTTAGTTACCAGGTGCTGGGGGTGGAGTGGGGGTTCCCGAATATTAGGCTGTACCAGCTAGCATCACACCTAAGATTTATCAAAGGCTTGATTAGAAAGCATCTGCCGTCTATCTGGCTTGACATTCAGGAGGCAGAGGAGTCAATGTTCCCTCTACAGGTCTTGTTGTTTTATGGTAACATTAAGCGGGCTCTGCTAAGTGTGATGATCCTATTATTATTAATGCTCTTCGAGCATGAAGGTTGGTCCACTAACTAGAAGGTTGATCTAAACTGATTTCCATTCACTCTCTTATCCACGGCAGTCCAGACTTCCCACCTTGTCTAATTAACCATGGATTTGATACCTGGAGAGATAGAGCTCGGAGACAAGTTCAGAGAAGCCTCCTTGTCATCCTTTAAGCAGCTATCTCAACAATTTGACATCCCAAAACAATCCTTTTTTCAGTATTTACAGCTGAGAGACTTCATCCTTAATAAGATTTCCCTGCATTTTGACTCCTCAATTTCCCAGGTGGAAAGAATCCTGATTTCTGTGGAGTTTAAGCAATTGATTAGTAAGTTCTGTGCTGTTTTGAACTCCAGGGCCTGTATCTCCCTGCAGGCATGGGAAAAAATACTTAGCTATCAATATTGATGAGGAAACATGGGTTAACATTTGGGAATATGCTGGTTAAAATTTGGTTTGCAATAAGATCAAGGAGACCCAGTTCAAAATACTACACTGTACACATATTAAGCCTTGTCTTAGACACAGATTTGATTCTGCTTTATTCCAGATGTTCCTAAAGTGCCAGGTAGTCAAGTGTAATTATATATATATTGTCTACAAGCCTGCGTCAAGATTCAATCCTATTGGTCAGGTGCGGTCAGAGAACTGGAGATGATATTTTTTTCCAATTAAGGGGCAATTTGGCGTGGCCAATTCACCTAACCTGCACATAGAATCATAGAATTTACAGTGCAGAAGGAGGCCATTCGGCCCATCAAGTCTGAACCGGCTCTTGAAAGAGCACCCTGCCCAAGCCCACACCTCCACCCTATCCCCATAACCCAGTAACCCCACCCAACACTAAGGGAAATTTTGGACACAAAGTGCAATTTTAGCATGACCAATCCACCTAACCTGCACACCTTTGGACTGTGGGAGTAAACCGGAGCACCCGGAGGAAACCCACGCACACACGGGGAGGATGTGCAGACTCCGCACAGACAGTGACCCAAGCCGGGAATCGAACCTGGGACCCTGGAGCTGTGAAGCAATTGTGCTAACCACCATGCTACTGTGCTGCCCCATTTGGGTTGTGGGGGTGAAACCCACGCAGACATGGGGAGAATGTGCAAACTCCACACGGACAGTGACCCAGGGCCGGAATTCGAACCCGGGTCCTCAGCGCCGCAGTCCCAGTGCTAACCACTGCTTCACCTGCCACCCCCCTGGAGATGATTTTTGATAAGAGTCTAATACTATATTTTTGATTCTGGTTTTCCCGGATGGGAGAATTTTGGATTCTAATGAAAAATACCTATGTAGTATCTTTGCTGCTGGTAAGAATATCTTATGCCCCTGGAATAGTGACAAATATCCTCCCACTCAAAATTATCAGAGGCTCATTATGGAATGCAGCCCCATGAATTTTTTAACTTCTGTTCTCAGCACTAAATCCGATGCATTTCATATAGTATGGAACCCCTAAATCCACAGGCTCCACCATGATTTTTCGAAGCTTTCCATGAGTTAATTTACTTTAGTTTAACTCCATTTAATCCATTTCAAGTTGTTAGTCTGAACCGCCATACTTTGGGTGTGCGGCCTGTATTGTGATCCTTCTATAATAATATGATTTTGCCTTCTGTTCCCACTCACAGTGGTATATTGTTGTTGGATTGATCCGGTAATTAAACGAGTGACTCTGGTTCCTCAACTGTCCCGTTGCGAATCTATTCTGTACTGCTTCGCTTGTATTTATGTCGGCAATAATCTGTGTTCAGTCTGTACCTGTTTTGCATCAATTCTTCTGTTATTTGTTACGTTTGTTATTACAGAAGAAATGGGGGAAAAAATGAATAAAACTATGGGCACGATTCAGTGGCCAGAGAGCGAAATGAAGCCGGTGAATAGCACGACAGGCCAGAAATGAGAACCGCGCCGCCATCAAACCATTTGCAATGCAAACGGCCTGCTCCCATAGGCGAAATCGGGATCCTGCTTTAGCGTAGCAAGAGACCAATGATCAAAACTTAAGTCCTATTTCCATACAATTAATGGGAGCCACCCCATATCCAACAGCCTCCCATGATCCAACGGCCTCCCCAGCAAGTGCTACTCCTTTTTAAGAACTCTAGGAGTTGAGTGGCCATCTTTGCTCACAGGCAATGAGCCTGGGGGCACTGAGCATGCTGTCCATGTGCTCGAAGGGGCATGGGGGTCAATTTGGGGGGGAGCACTCTGCTGGGGGGGGGGGGGGCAACCATGCGCGGGTCCTCTATACCAACCCCTGGATTGTGTGTTGCCGTTCCTGGGGCAACCCTATTCCCTGCCTGTCTGCACCACTAGCCACTGACCGCGGAAGGCTCTGGCCATGCGTCTGAAGGCTATTGCTAACAGGGAATTGGCAATCATGGTCAAGTGAGCACTTCACACACCCCATGTGGATCCCCGTGGGTGTGCGGGCCATGAAGCATGTGGGGCTCATGGCTAGCATCCCAATCACACCCGGATGCATGGACATTGTGCTTGTACACGGCGCAGCAGTCAAGCTCCGAAAACCCAGGGAATGTCCACGGCCAGGCTTGTCGATGTTCTGTTCGGGTGTCTGGGGCGTAGGGTGTGCAGTCCAGTGAGCAGCGCCCCGCCCCTCTCCGGCGGCCAGGTAGGCGTAGGCAGGGCGTATCAGGTGTGGGGGCAGGGCGTATCAGGTGTGGGGGCAGGGCGTATCAGGTGTGGGGGCAGGGCGTATCAGGTGTGGGGCAGGACCCTATGTCTGGGGCAATGGATTGGTGGTCGGCCCGTTTCGCGGAACAAAGAGCCAGAGACGTCATACTGGCTGTGGTGATGGTATTTTAATGTTTCTCGTACAAGTGTACACCATTGTCCCACTCTCCTGATGGTGCTGCCCCACTATCCCCACCCCTCCTCCCTTCCCCCCAACCCCTCACCCCCAAGCACACTCCTCTCTGGAGCATCCATAGGAAACCCACACAGACATGGGAAGAATGTGCAAACTCCACACACAAAAGTCTCTGGCACTGTGAGGCGGCAGTGCTAACCGCTATACCGTCCCAATCTTATAACATAAGATTGGAAGTTTGAAATTTGAAATTTCAAGGGACCAGTCACTGAGGACAGGGGTGACGTGTGAACAGGATTCGGTGCAGGAGAGAGGAGCTGAAAGCCAATGCACCTAAAAGTGGGAATAATTTGTATGTGTTTATACTCCCATACATGCAAATGTAACTTGGGCTTGACGAATGTGATATAAAATAGTTACTTTAGAGATACTAGTTAATGTAATGTAGAAATAAGCCACTTTGATTCTGGCAGTTAGGGACAAAGGGGTTTGAGACCGCATGGAAAAAGCAGGAAGAGGTGTGTCTATGAGAGTGATGCTGCATTGATAGGGGCCAGAGAAAGGGATTGGAAGTGAGCCAATCAGAATAGATCGAACAGGTCAGGAGGGACATAGGCTGACCTATGTCCGTCGAGTATGTGAAACTTGATACCATTTGAATTGATTTTGCAGAGATCCCTTTGTCTTTTAGTTCAGTCGTTTTCTGGGGTGTAAGAGGCTGGATGTCTCTTACGTTTCTGTAAGATGATTCAAGCTTGCAAGCTAAATAAATAACTTCTTTTTACGTGCAAATCCATCTCAACTTTTATTGAGGCCAGACTGACAGAGAAAGAAATTTGGGGATCAACATTTGGTGCCGAAAACCGGGATTTCTCAGGGCGATCCTGATCCAACTGCGAAATCAGAATTAGACTGATTATGAACAGGAGGATGGGGAACAAAGGGCCCTCAATGTAGAATGGAAAACGACCGCGCATTGATTGTTCCCCTCTTCTTATCATCTGATTAGTCTGGTCACTCGCGGTTGGCACAGAAAGACCGCCTCGACGAAATCACAGGTCAGTCTGGGGATTAGCACTTTAATTGATGGGATTTCATATTGTTGTTTCGGCTTGGGTTAGGGTTTTGGGCTGATGGGACTTCATTAATGAAGGTTCAGTCTATTATATGGGTTCAGAGGCTGATGGGACTTCATTAATGAAGGTTCAGTCTATTATAAGGGTTCAGAGGCTGATGTGACTTCATTAATGAAGGTTCAGTCTATTATATGGGTTCAGGGGCTGATGGGACTTCAGTAGATGGAGATTCAGTCCAGTATAACTGTTTTTAAATCTGAAGATGGTTCAACTCTATGTGTGAGTGTTTTAAATATATAGTTGATTAAGCTAAAATTGTCTCCTTGGACTGTAAAGTTCCGAGGTCTAGTTGAGATTGCGAGGAATGCTGCATATTGGTTGAAGCAGAAGTCTCTCAAAGGGTTAACAGCAGCAGGCGGAGTTGAAAACAGACAGTGCTTCTCACTCAGGCTTTGAGATAACAGCAGCAGCCGTAGTGTAATCGGATACCTTTCCTTTGAGTCAGTGAACACCAGCAAAGTTACGTTTTGAATTAATTAAAGGAAACCAGTGGGTTTCTCCACCTCTTTGATAAAAGTTATTATTTTCGAAAGCAATTGATTGAAATTGCCAGAATCTTAAGTTTTACTTACTTGAAATAAGGTTTATCTCATTTTATCTGGAGATTAATAGAAACTTAAAGAAGATCATGGACACCATTTTAAAAAGTGTCAATCTGGAGATGATAGTTGATTTTGCTAATACTTATGTGTATGTAAAAGAAAAAAAACTTGTTAAAAGAAAAATTGTTAAGATAAAGAAATAATTAAGTTGTAAATGTTATACAAGTTTGTGTTAAGCAAATTGTAAATTTAGTTCTGAGTTGAGATCAGAGCTAAGCTTGCAAGTTGCAGTAATTCAATTTGAATTTTCAAACATTTTTAAGTTTTAAAAAAAAGAGAGCAAATAGAGAAAAGAAGGACACAGATCTTGAATGCGTTGAATAGCACATTTCAAAGGCCCATAAATCTTTCTGTTATCTTAGACCTAAAACCTAGGAAGATTGAAGAGCCAGAGGAATGTCTGGAGCATTTTAATGAAATCCACCGGGGGCAGTCAGGCGATGTGCTGTATCAAAATGGTCAGAATTCCCCTCAATACTGTGCTATGTTAATGCATTGCCTACCACCTTCTGTGGTTACTGCTGTGAAATGTAATAACATGAATTGGACAGAGAACGACCCTTCCCAGATGGCAAGGGCAGTCAGATTTTACTGGAAGGAGGGTGTAGGCCAAGAAGGAGGCTCAGTTACAAAGGTTAAGACTGAGTATGTAATGAAAAAGGATGATCTGCGACCCCAACAAGCGGCAGAAATGGTAGTTTACCAGCAGGAGCTCCAATATAGTGACTTTGGGTGGGTGGATCAGCGAAGAGGAGGATGAGACAACAGTGCTATATTTCTATCACCCCCCAGTGGTGGACGTTAGACGTTGAACAGTCACTGCATCACGTTACCCTGGCCTATTACAGAACGGGACGAAACAGGGAGTTGGAGGACAAATACCGGCCATTACTTGAGACCGAATGGCCAGTCAAGGTTACAGCCACAGTCACGGGAAAAGAAGGTACAGCCAATTTTGTTACAATATCACCTCATTTATGGCCACAGTCAGCTTCGGTAAGTCCTCATATTACACGTCAGGTCCATGACCAGTACCATGCCAGGGATATGGGGCGAATGGTCAGCATCTTACCGCAGCTCGTCAGAATAGGTATGAGATATACCTTTTGAACAATCCACGTCTGACATTTAAATACTGTACCGCTATCAATCCAGCCTGTTTTCTTAGTGGTCCCCCTGTCCATGAAGACGCACCTGGCCACGACTGTTTAGCCTTGATTCAGGAAACTACCACAATAAGGGGCGATTTGAGTGACATTTCGTCAGAACAACCTGACATGATTATGTGTGGTCAAATATCCCACCGGGGTTTAGTTAATGACCTACTGCAGGCCCTCCTTATGCCCGCGCAGATTTCCGTTATTAAATGCGCTGCCCACACGAATGGTACAACCCCAGTTGACGTTGGTAATGAACGAGCAGATCGTGCAGCGCGCACAGCCGCACAAATTCAGCAAGTGATGGTGCCTAAAATGTTAAGTCAGACTAAACGATCTACTATGAATATGTCTGCTTCTGACAAGCCAATGCCAACCATCCAAGACATCATAAGGTTACAGGAGGACGCTCCTGAGAGTGCTAAACAAATGTGGAAACGGTTAGGTTGTACATATGATTCTGTTTCCCCTTTATGGACCACGCCTGCACATCAGACTTGTATGTCTGATGTGCTGGCTTTATGGGTCATTGAATGTGTACACTTTGCAACTCATTGTGGGGCTCGAGGGACTAGTGATTTGTTGCTGGACACTTGGTGGCATCCTAAAATGCAGGGGTTGGCCCAAAGTATCAGTAATCTGTGTTTGATTTGTCAGCAATATAACACCGGAAAAGGTATCCCTTGTGGGAAGGGGCAAACCCCGTTGCCCAGTGGTCCCTTTGAGATGCTCCAAATGGATTACATTGAGTTGGAAAGGTGTCAATGTTACAAATATGTTTTGGTCATTGTGGATGTGTTCAGCAGATGGGTCGAGGCGTATCCGACTATCTATAGTAAAGCTGCTACTGTGGTTAAAGTCTTGATGAGGGAAATCATTCCCCGGTACGGTATACCAGCTCAGTTAAGTTCTGATAATGGGCCTCATTTTATTGGACAAATTAACAAGGAGTTTTGCTCCCAGTTGGGCATACGCCAGCAGTTACACTGTGCTTACAGACCGCAGGCGGCCGGGTTGGTTGAGAGACACAATCAGACCCTCAAAACTAAATTGGCTAAATTAAGAGCAGACACGGGACTGACATGGCTTAAGTTGCTCCCCGTTGCCCTCTTCCAGCTGCGGGTTACACCTGCGGGACCGGCCCGGCTCTCTCCTGCCGAGATTCTTTATGGCAGGCCTCTTAGAACTCCTTGGAGCCTGCAGGTTCCCAGACGGGTTCAGTTTCATCAGATGACTGAAGAAATGACCACCTATGTTCTAGCCCTTACGCAAGTGCTCAAGGAACTCCATGGCCAAGTCCGCGCGGCTCACCAGCCATTGCCCCAGTACCTAGCTCACTTTCAGTCCAGCCCGGTAGTTATGTCATGGTCAAAAATTGGACTAGGAAGGGGTCGGAGCCGCGATGGGACGGGCCCTTCCAAGTTCTCCTTACCACCCCCACAGCAGTTAAAGTGGAGGGGCGAAGTGCTTGGTTCCACCTACATCACTGTAAATTGAGTCCATCTCCACTACTGTAAAAGGTCGGATACTAACCTGCCTCCCTTCTCCAGTGCTATTTTACAGGTGTGGAGCATGATGGAGTGGCTACGCATCGTCTGTCTGATATTTGGCCTCACTTCGCTTGGCGTGTTATTGGCGATGGACATGGAAAAGGGGAATATTATGTATCTGTGTAGCCCCAACCAATCTACAAGGATACATCACCTATGCAAAGGTGATGTTCTTCGCTGCCCCCATATACGAGGACATGGTATCGACTCATGGAAGGTCATCAAAGTTAAGGAGAATGCAGGAGTCATGAAGCAGCTGCACCGGTCCCGGCGATGGGAAGGGAACATTATATGGACATTGCCCTGTTTTTGGAATACATGTAAATTTGATTTTGGATGTGTTAAGAGTGGTACAATAAAGGTAAAATCAGGCTGTCAGAAGAGAGTAGGAAGAGACCATGAGAAAGAGAAAGGAACTAGAGAGAGGATGGGGCGTGTGAGAAGGGAAGTACAGCTAGAACGTAGGTTACCGGGAGATACACTTAAGTTAGTTAAAGGCCAAACTGAGGAAAACCCGGGTAGTAAACCTTGGGAGCCCTCGGGGCAATAACCAAGGAGTTGTCTCAGCTACGGTTGTTTGCAATGCAGAACCGGTATGCTCTTGACTATCTTCTGGCCCGTGAGGGTGGGGTATGCGCCATAGTACAGGGCAAGTGTATCATGGGTGTTCAGGACTTGACCGCTAACATTACTAAATTTATGGATCGCATACGGGATCACTTGGACGGGATGCACGATCCTGGCTCTTGGGGTAACTGGGGATTTGGAGGATGGAAGCACTGGTTGATAAATATGGCCATGTATCTAGTGGTAGCTATCGGCTGCATCTTTGTGGGCCTGGCCATCCTTAAATGTGTGATGGGTAGAATGCGGGGTGCACTAGATCAGATCACCGCCCCAATCACCGGAAAAAAAAATTTAACTGTTAAAATCCATGAGGGTGAGGCAGATGAAGGGGGCTAAGACAGGAATTGGAAATGCAGCGACAGATCTTTTTAGATGAGGAACCGTAGCTATGGATTGGATAGTTCGGTTATCATGGAATGATAAAAGGAGGGAATGACGAATGTGATATAAAATAGTTACTTTAGAGATACTAAGTTAATGTAATGTAGAAATAAGCCACTTTGATTCTGGCAGTTAGGGACAAAGGGGTTTGAGACCGCATGGAAAAAGCAGGAAGAGGTGTGTCTATGAGAGTGATGCTGCATTGATAGGGGCCAGAGAAAGGGATTGGAAGTGAGCCAATCAGAATAGATCGAACAGGTCAGGAGGGACATAGGCTGACCTATGTCCGTCGAGTATGTGAAACTTGATACCATTTGAATTGATTTTGCAGAGATCCCTTTGTCTTTTAGTTCAGTCGTTTTCTGGGGTGTAAGAGGCTGGATGTCTCTTACGTTTCTGTAAGATGATTCAAGCTTGCAAGCTAAATAAATAACTTCTTTTTACGTGCGAATCCATCTCAACTTTTATTAAGGCCAGACTGACAGAGAAAGAAATTTGGGGATCAACAGGCTTCCCAAGTGTATCAATTTGATCAATGAAATTAGCATAACGTAAAGGCTTTTAATTTGAAACTCAATATGAAAAGCAAATCTGTAAACTTGAAGTTGGCTTCATTATAAAACAAGACCTGATCTTACCTTTAGACAGCAAGTATCAAACATGGTTCTACTGAGGGCTCGAATGTAGTCAATAAATCAGACATATAACTCTTCAGTTCAGAACCAGCCTTCTGGACAAACAGGTGTGCGTACTTGCCCAGTAACATGACAACTACATCATTTCTAGATCAATAAGACCAGGAGAATACATTAAATGAGAGTTGGATAGTTGAAGGTTTCTTGTTGTTTCACAAGAGAACAGAACTTTTCCAGTGCACTGTTGGCCATTTTTTAAGCTTGAGCAACTTAAGAAGTACTTTTGCAGGTATCATTATATTACGGCTTGAGACACATGGGGTTGGCTGGTTGAATAATATTATTGGCACCCACTCTGTTTTGCCGAACTAAACAGGAGCTCTGCACTTTGGTTAGTTTTCAGATCACGAGCAATCTCCTATTATGGCAGAAAAAAATCAAAAACCTGAAACTTTGACAAACTTTGTTTCACGACAGGCTGGACTTATTCTGTCGATGAAGCGCAAGTGAAGGGGATCAGACTATTGCCTGGTACTTAGGACTGGTACCACTATTCTTGCTTGCATATTGCCTTTATCACAGAAATATGCCCCAAAGTACTTTGCAAAGACATTATCAAAATATAAACCCTGAGGCAAAGAAGGTGTTAGGAGGGACAAGAAAAAGAGGTGGATCTGACTGTGGATCTTAAAAGAGGTGCCCAGCAGCTGATGGTGCAATGGCCAATAATGTGATGGAGGGAGGAAAGTGCAAAAGTTGCTCACTGCACTTTTAATGATCTCATATCAAAATTACATTGTACATTTGTACATTTTGGGTTGTTCTGAAGATTTACATTGATAAAAATTGTAGGGTAACAGGCTTAATATTGCTCAGGAAATGCACCCCCCCCCCCACCCCCCATTCCCATGCCTCCATGGTTCCCAGATGTTGTTCTATATTTACATTTTACACTTCGTGATTCTATCCACAAAATGTCTCAACAACCAATGAAGTGCATTTTCAGATGCAGTCACTGTTGCTGTACATTTTTAAAATTCTAATTAAAAT
The DNA here is from genome assembly GCF_047496885.1 of Scyliorhinus torazame. Taxonomy (NCBI): domain Eukaryota; kingdom Metazoa; phylum Chordata; class Chondrichthyes; order Carcharhiniformes; family Scyliorhinidae; genus Scyliorhinus; species Scyliorhinus torazame. The sequence goes on along the minus strand of NC_092707.1, from coordinate 230,954,762 downwards.
CATAAACTGCGATTATTCATGCCTTTCCATAATTGATGCATATCTATCCCTTCTCAACCTCGCAATCAGATGAATTCGCTTGTGGTTTCTCACTTTGTTATTTAGTGAAATGCAACAACAAGGCACCATAAATAGCAAATGACTGGTTAATCTGTGTTTGTTCATTTGGTTGAAGGTTAAATATTGTCTTTCCTGTTTGTCTTTAAATAATGCCAGGGGAGGTTTTACATTCACCTGAACAGTAAGAGGTAGTCTCAATTTAGCATCTCATCAGAAAGACAGCGGCTATGAATACGCTGCAATTCTTCAAGACTGCACTGGATCCAAAATTGTGTGTTCAAGTCCTGGAAGGGTGTTTGATCCTTGAATCTTCTGATTCAGAAACAAGTGTGGTGCTAGCTGAAAAAAGCTGACACTTTGAGTCACAGTTAGATTCATTCCCTAGTCTTTGGTGAGCGAGGTGATCTCTGCGGGCAGGTATGATAGGGGCAGAAGTAGCCTCTGGAATAGGGAAGTGAAAAGTGACTTGTGATCAACATACAATGATCCCTGCTAGAAGTTTATATGTGTGGATGCTGGACAATGATGGAATTGTGTTTTACTGCAATGGCCTCCAAGCTTAGACAGTCTACCAATACATACTGCCATAGGTCACTTGTGAGTAAAGGCCATTTGCACAAGGACCCACGGGGTAACTACTGGCAGTGGAATGGTATCACAGGAAAAGAACCAATATCTTCAGGAGAAGAGGACAGGGAAGTAAACTTTGGAGGGAGGGGAATGGAGCAGATAAACCTTCTGTACATTTTTTTTCATTATTGCTCCAACCAGCTGAACCCTCGGAGATAAAAAAAAAGTGTAATGCTGGAAATATTCAGCAGGTTATGGCAGTATCTGTGGAGAGCATCAGAGCCGGTGTCACCTTTCATCAGAACTGGGAAAAGTTAGAAATGTAATAGGTTTTCAGCAGGGGCGAACTGGAGAGAGACAAAAGGAAGGCTATGATAGAATGAAAAATGAAATGAAATGAAAATCGCTTATTGTCACAAGTAGGCTTCAACGAAGTTACTGTGAAAAGCCCCTAGTCGCCCCATTCCGGCGCCTGCTCGGGGAGGCTGTTACGGGAATTGAACCGTGCTGCTGGCCTGCCTTGGTCTGCTTTCAAAGCCAGCGATTTAGCCCTGTGCTAAACAGCCCCTGTGAAGTGGGAAATGGTTCAGAAGGGCACTTGGCACAGAAGATGGCTGCCTGACACACAAGATGGAGACACAGAGAATAAAGCAGATATAACTGATGCCTGAAGCCCAGCGGGGTGCCAGTGGGACAGATAGGAACAGATCCAGGACAAAGGGAGCCATACAGGAAGATTAAGAAATACATAAATGCGGGACACCACTTGAATAAAGCTGACTTCAGCCAAGGTGTACACAATGATATGCTAATACGAATGTCTTGGGCCATTTCCTAAAACAAAGGGACAATCGATACTGATTTCCTGCTGCTACCTGTAACCTGTAAAACCTCTTTAACTATAATCATGTGTAAATGGCAAAACGCTTACAAATAGCGATGTACAATCAATAAAATGTTTAAAGATAACAAGGTGATAATTGTTTTGTATCTGGGCTCATTGTGAACCCGAAGTGGCTGTTTAAAGATAACAAGGTGATAATTGTTTTGTATCTGGGCTCATTGTGAACCCAAAGTGGCTGTTTAAAGATAACAAGGTGATAATTGTTTTGTATCTGGGCTCATTGTGAACCCAAAGTATAAAATGAATGACTGCCATTCAAACCACGAGAAAGGCTGGCTACCATACCGTGGGGTATGTACGCTTTCTCCCGAAGCTTCGTGTAACAATAAACTGCACTAATTGGACACAGCAAGTCTGACTGATGAAGTGGTTGATTTTCCCACAACAGAATGAAAGACAGGAGAGATTTATTGACAGGAGAGTTAGACCTAGAACCTCTGGTCAAGCACATTGTCACTGCCTGAGAAGATTTCTCAAATCAAGCAAGAATACATTTTCAGCCGGGGTCAGTCTAATGAGTGAGTGAATGAGCTAGCTGCAATAAAAACGGAAGAACTGAGAGAATAAAATGGAATCCTGACAGGGTTCAGGGTGTGAGGAAGTCTTGTCAAGGTAGCTGAGGGAGTCATTGGAATAATGACAAAATTAGTTGATAGCCGGAAATGGAGAGTAAGAAATGAAGGCAGGATAGGGAAAAGTTGGAGATGGACCATGTGCAACTCCGAGAAGGGTGGAAATGGGAAGCAATGTTGATTAAATTTTCCGATTAGGATGAGAGCAAGACACAGCATCAAGACAGTCATTAATATACTAGAAAGAGTAGAGGGAGGGGGCCTGAGAATTACTGGAACAAAAAATGTTCAACATATTTTACAAAAAGTCAGGCATAGCTAGGATCCAACGCAAGACTGGAAGAAATCAGTTCAGCGGTGCGAGAATAGGCTGAAATAATACCCAGGCAGTCCTGTTTATGGATCTGGGCAGGGATGTAGAAGTGAGCTGTACAAGTTGGATAGCTATGAGATGGGAAGCCATGGAGGAAAAATCGCCAGTCAAAATAAGGTCAGTGACTCAACTGTCTCCTGTATTTATTTGTGTGCGTTGATTGAGAGAGTAATGTTGATCAAAACACCAGGAGGGCTCTGTACTCTTCTTCAAATAGTGCCATCTTTTGTCTCCATCTCACCAGGTAGGAGGAGAACCTTGAGTTAATGTGTCATTTGACATATGGCAGCAGAACAGTGCATATCGTCAGAACACACTGAAGTAATTATTTTGAAGTGTTGTCACTGAAAACTATTTCTCATGTTGTTATAACTCAGCATCAGTGCAAACAAGGCCATCATTTTCTCACTGGAACGATGGAGGTTGAGGGGCGACCTGATAGAGGTCTACAAAATTATGAGGGGCATAGACAGAGTGGATAGTCAGAGGCTTTTTCCCAGGGTAGAGGGGTCAATTACTAGGGGGCATAGGTTTAAGGTGCGAGGGGCAAGGTTTAGAGGAGATGTACTAGGCAAGTTTTTTTACACAGAGGGTAGTGGGTGCCTGGAACTCGCTGCCAGAGGAGGTGGTGGAAGCAGGGACGATAGTGACATTTAAGGGGCATCTTGACAAATACATGAATAGGATGGGAATAGAGGGATACGGACCCAGGAAGTGTAGAAGATTTTAGTTTAGACAGCATGGTCGGCACAGGCTTGGAGGGCCGAAGAGCCTGGTCCTGTGCTGTACTTTTCTTTGTTATTTTATCTCCCACACTTCCATTGAGGTGTCTGTCACCTCTCACATGGTATACATTATAAAATGTCCTGAGAGAAAGAGGTTAATATTTTCCTGGACTCGTCAAGGTAGGCAGCAAGCAAACATTGTCCTCCCTCCTCATTTCACTCTTCCTCATAATGGAATGCAGCTGAGGAATCTGAGTGCAAATCTGAGGGTTTGGTGAGGGAGAGAGTTCAATGGGGTGTGGGGAGTTGTGGGTTGGGAAGTGGTGTTTATTTCCTTTTGTTTTTTCTATCTGTCTCACCCTGAAATAAATTGTTTTTTTACAGGGAAAGGAGCCAACTGTTTGGTGAGTATCTGGTAAATGCTTAAAGTATGTTCCATCCCTACATCCCTATATTAAAAAAAACAACACAATTAAGTCATTAATGAAAACACATTGAGGATGGCAGGACAGGTGAAGTGCCAAGCCTGCAGCACGTGGAAGCTCCGAGATATGATTGTGATCCAGAGAAAACACGTGTGAAGTGTTTGTGGTTTGAGGAACTTCAGCTCAGAGTCATTGAACTGGAGACTGAGCTGCAGACACTACAACACATCAGGAAGGGGAAAAGCTACCTGGGTGCTTTGTACCAGGAGGCAGTCACACCACCTAGGACCACAAATATGTACCACGTACCTGGTGGGTGGTGATCTCACGTGTAATGGTGGTACCCATGTCGATGATCTGGCACGTCTTTCAGAGATTGCCATGGCAGGGTTGTGTGGTGTCGTAGTCGCTGTTCTGAAGGCTGGGTAGTTTGCTGCAAATAATGGTCTGTTTGAGGTTACGCGGTTGTGCAGACATGCCAGATCATCGACATGGGTACCACCGTTACACGTGATTCTGATTTGGTCAGGGGCAGGAGAGTGTGATGCAAGACTGCAGAAATGTCAGCTTCTGTTATTATCCAAGGTTTTCTCCACGTGTTTGGATGAGAGCTGAGCAGGGCTGGAGTGGAACTTGCAGTTGAAGAGAGAGGATCCAGTTGTTGTGGTCCATGGAGGCACCATTAACATAGGTAGAGCAAGGAAAGAGGTTCCACATGGAAAGTATGAGGAGTTAGGCGCTAATTTAAAAAGCAGAGCCTCAAAAGGTTATAATCTCAGAATTATTACCTGAGCCATGTGCAAATTAACATAGGGTACATAAAATTAGAGGGTAAGTGCAGGGCTCAAAGTGGGAAAAGTGGGTTCCGGTTTATGAGCACTGGCACCAGTACTGGGGAAAGTGGGGGCTAGACCATTGGGACGGTCTACACCTGAACCACGCTGGGAACAATGTTTTTGCAAGCGGCATAGCTAGGGAAGTAGAAAGGGTTTTAAGCTAAATAGTTGGGACTGGGGATTAAATGTGGAAAGATGATATATCTAAGAGTAGGGTCAAGGGGAAAACAGTAATGTGGGAAATGAGGGTCAGAGAAATTGGACAATGAGAGGAAGCTAGCTAGAAATGTATAAACAGATAGCAAGAGTTTCTACAGACATGTAAAAAATAAAAAAGTAAAGTTCTATTTACACATTCTGCTGTCTTACCTCTATGCCACCACTAGAACGTCTTTAACCCTTCATGCCACTATTTACACTCCACTTGTCATGTGTCCATGATATCTTTGTCACTCTCTCCTTAGCTCCGACCTATCCCTGACCTTCTAGTTTACCCCCACCTCCTCCACCCCCCACCTCTAACTATATAATCTATGACATTTCTACCCCTCCTCAGTTCTAAAGAAGAGTCATACAGACTCGGAAGGTTAACTCTGTTTCTTTCTGCACAGGTGCTGCCAGACCTGTTGAGTTCGTCCAGCATTTTCTGTTTCTATTATTGTAGAGGAGAATGCTGATGGTCCTGCCCCGAAGATACTTGCTGCATTAACCCAGCTGTTTGTCACTGTCAAGGAATATGGGGGAGTCTGACCCCAACTTGGCACTGGACTTTGTGCAGAGTTTAGAGTCTACCCTTTTTACAACAACAGCAACTATTTATATTTATGTAGTCCCTTTAATGTAATGAAACATCCCAAAGGGCTTCACAGGAGCATTATAAAACAAAGTATGACACCAAACAGCATAAGATATTAGGTCAGATGACCAAAACGTTAGTCAAAGAGGTAGGTTTTAGAAGTGTTTTAAAAGAGGCAAATGAGGTAGAGGGGCAGAGAGTTGTAGGGCGAGAATTCCAGTGCTGGAGGCCTAGGCTGTTGAAGGCACTGCCACCAGTAGTCGAGTGATTAAAATGTTAGAATGGCATTTCATAGTGGTATTGGCTGGAGGAGATTACAGAGATTAGGGTGTGAATCGTTAAAAATCAAGATGGTGCTGACTAGAAGCTCAGGGTGATATGGGAATAGGACTTCCTGTGAGTTAAGAGGCGGGCAGAGCTTTGGATGATGTGAAGTTTAAGGCGGGTAGAATATGGGCAACCCACCAGGAGCACATTGGAATAGCCCAATCTAGTGATAACAAAGGCATGAAAGAAGGTTTCAGCCCCCGATGAGCTGAGACAGGGGTGAATTCCAGCGATGCTTATGGAGGTGGAAATATGCAGTAATAGCAAGGGCACAAATGGAAGGTCATAAGCTCATCTCAGGATCAGGGGTGACACCCACGTCCAGACTCCTGGGACAGGTGCGCAGACAGAAAAGTTCCCCGCTCCACAAACACAACCTTTAAAAATGGGTGCCCGAAATTCCAGTTTCGGGGTGCATGCTAGAATAGGAGTCGGGGTGAGCCAACCCGGGAGTATTGAAGGGTCATGGTGGGGTGCAGGTTGAGGGACTCAGGCGAAGATAAAAAGTGGGGAGTTCCGGTGGCGGCCATGGAGGCGGTCGCACATTTGATAGCTCCCGCCTGTAACGGACTTTCGGACCTTTTTCCCCCGACTTTTCTCGGATTTTATGGGATAAATCGATGAACTGTGCTACAGTAAGGAGGATTCCCTCTCAGGTGTATGGAGAATTGGACCAGAAGTGGCCGTGTGAAATGACTCAGTCCTGGTAGTGAGAAGCAAGCAGAGCTGGTATCATGGCGGAGGGCAAGGGCCAAGGAGAGAAGCCACAGTGGTCGACGGAGCAGCTGGTTAAGCTTTTTGAGGATTGCTTCGCCAAGCTGAAAAAGGATACGCTGGACCCGATCAAGGTTTCGATTGATCAAGTAGTCTTGAATCAGGAGACCCAGGGGAAAGCGATACAGGAGATCGAACAAAAGTTATCCGACCAGGAGGACTATATAACCGTGCTGGAGAACAAGGTGGAAGTGTTGGACAACCATCAGAAGAGGATGCAGGAGAAGTTGGAGGACCTGGAGAATAGGTCCAGGAGGCAGAACCTCAGAATTGTCGGCCTCCCTGAAGGCAGTGAGGGATCGGACGCGAGGGCATATGTGACAGACATGCTGGGGGCGTTCCCTCGGCCCCTGGAGGTGGATAGAGCACACAGAGCCCTCGCGAGGAAGCCCAGGGCGAATGACCCGCCGAGGGCCATGGTGGTACATTTTCACCGTTTTACGGATAAGGAACATGTCTTGCGGTGGGCCAAGAAAGAACGGAGCAGCAAGTGGGAGAACTGTGAGTTGCGTATTTATCAGGACCTGGGAGCGGAGTTCGCCAAGAAACGGGCTGGGTTCAATCGGGCAAAGGCGACCCTCTTCAAGAAGGGGGTGAAGTTTGGGATGCTGTACCCAGCGCGGCTGTGGGTTACGCACGAGGAATGGGACTTTTATTTTGAGATGCCGGACGATGTATGGACATTTATTAAAGAAAAGAAGCTGGAGTCGATTTAAAGGACAGTTATGCTGCAGAGAAGTTTTGTAGCGGTGGTTCGTAATACTGTACTGGTTTTTTAAAAGACAAGAGATTTTATGTCATTTTGGGTGAAATTATGGGCTGCAGTGATGGTTGTAGGGTGCTTTGTCTTGCAAGGATTTGATGCGGGGGGGGTCAGGGGTCTTGGAGTTAGAGCAATTCTTCGGGAGACTGGGTTTTGTTTTAAGTGACTGTCACTTCACTGGTTTATGTTAATTTTGTCTTTTTTATTTGTTTTTATTGCTGCTGTTTACTTACTGGGGAATGTGACGCTGTTAAAAGGTTTATTCATGTGGGAGGAGAGGTTCGAACAATAGGGAGACAGACTGTTTGGCGCCAGGGGCGGGGGTTATCGGGGTTAGCATGGTTCAGCTGACTCTCAGAAGCGCAGTGGGGGGTGAGCAAGTGTTAAACTGGTACTTGACCTGGGGGATGAGGTTTCTGGTGCTGTTTGGGGGTGGGGGGAAGGCTGCTTTGCTGACAGGGGAGGAACTATTGTCAGGGAATAAATGGGAGATCGGGAACGGCTACTGCTCATGGGGGTACCTGGGGAAGCAGGGGGCTCGGGCTCGGGGCTGGCAGCCCCCCATCCAGGCTGATTACGTGGAACGTGAGAGGAATGAATGGGCCGGTCAAGAGGGCTCACGTGTTTGTGCATCTAAGGGAACTGAAGGCAGGTGTGGCAATGCTACAAGAGACACATCTTAAGGTCATAGACCAGACGAGATTGAGGAAGGGATGGGTTAGCCAGGTGTTCCACTCAGGGCTGGACTCAAAGACCAGGGGGTAGCAATTTTGATTAGTAAGCAAGTGGCATTTGAGGCTGAGAGAATCGTGTCAGATAAGGTGGGTAGGTACATAATGGTGAGTGGAAGGTTGGAGGGTGTATGAGTGGTGCTCGTGGATATATATGCTCTGAACTGGGACGACGTGGAATTTATGAGGCGTGTGCTGGGTAAGGTCCCAGACTTAGAGTCACATAGGGGCTAGGGCTGGTTTAGCACAGGGCTAAATCGCTGGCTTTGAAAGCAGACCAAGGCAGGCCAGCAGCACGGTTCAATTCCCGTACCAGCCTCCCCGAACAGGTGCCGGAATGTGGCGACTAGGGGCTTCTCACAGTAATTTCATTTGAAGCCTACTTGTGACAATAAGCGATTTTCATTTCATTTCATTTCACATAACCTGATCATGGGGGGAGGACTTTAACACGGTCATTGATCCGGAATTAGACCAGTCAATATCCAGGTCAGGGAGGAGGCCATCTGTGGCAAAGGAATTGAAGGGCTTTATGGTACAGATGGGGGGTATAGACCCTTGGAGGTTTACACGGCCGAGGGCAAAGTAGTTATCTTTTTTTTCTCACGTCCATAAGGTTTACTCTCGTATTGACTTTTTTGTTCTGAGCAGGGCCCTAATACCGAATCAGGAATACTCGGCAATTGCAGTGTCGGATCATGCCCCGCATTGGGTGGAGTTGCAGGTTAGTGAGGAGAGAGGGCAACGTCTGTTATGGAGACTGGATGTGGGGTTGCTAGCGAATGAAGCGGTCTGCGGGCGGGTGAATAGGTCCATCCAGAAGTACTTGGAAACAAATGACATGGGAGAGGTATCTGCAGCGATGGTGTGGGAAGCTCTGAAGGCAGTTGTTAGAGGGGAGCTCATTTCGATTCGGTCCCACAGGGAAAAGGGGGAACGGGCGGAGAGGGAGAGATTAGTGGGGGAGATACTCCGGGTGGACAGAAGATACGCAGAGGCCCCAGACGCGAGGCTCCTGAGGGAGCGGCGGAAGTTGCAGATGGAGTTTAAGTTGTTGACCACAGGGAAAGCAGTGGAATAGTTGAGGAAGGTAAAAGGGCGGTTTATGAGTACGGGGAAAAGGCGAGTAGAATGTTGGCGCAACAGCTTAGGAAGAGAGAGGCGGCCAGGGAGATTGGTTGAGTGAAGAATAGGGATGGTAACATGGTCTTGGACCCAGGGGGGTTGAACAAAGTTTTTAAAGAATTATATGAGTCGGGACCCCCCGGCTGGAGTGGAGGGGATGAGGCAATTTCTGGATCAGTTGAGGTTTCCGAGGGTGGAGGAGGACCTGGTGGAGGGGCTGGGGGCCCCGACTGAGATAGAGGAAATTATCAAGGGGCTGGAGGGCATGCAATCGGGCAAAGCTCCGGGGCCGGATGGCTACCCGGTGGAATTTTATAAGAAGTTCTGAGATATTGAGCCCACTGCTGGTGAGGACATTTAACGAGGCAAGAGAGTAGGGAATCCTCCCCCCGACAATGTCGCAGGCCTCGATTTCACTTATTCTTAAACGGGAGAAGGATCCTGAGCAATGTGGGTCATATAGGCCGATCTCGCTTTTGAATGCGGATGCCAAGTTGTTGGCTAAGATATTGGCCACAAGGATAGAAGACTGCGTTCCAGGGGTGATAGGGGAAGACCAAACAAAATTCGTTAAGGGCAAGCAACTCAAGGCCAATGTTCAGAGGCTTTTAAATGTTTTAATGATGCCCTCAGAAAGAGGAGAGGCGGAGGCAGCGATGGATGCGGAGAAGGCTTTTGATCGGGTGGAGTGGGAGTACCTGTGGGAGGCGCTGGGAAGATTTGGGTTTGGAGAGGGCTTTATTGGCTGGGTGCGGTTGCTCTACCAGGCGCCTGTAGCGAGCGTGCGTACAAACCGGCTGGGGTTGGGGTCTTTTAAATTACATTGTGGGACGCGGCAAGGGTGCCCCCTCTCCCCGTTATTGTTTGCTCTAGCTATAGAGCCATTGGCTATGGCATTAAGAGCTTTGAGGAACTGGCAGGGGCTGGTTCGGGGTTGGGGGGGGGGGTTAGACCACCGGGTCTCGTTCTACAAATTTGCTTTTGTACATTTCGGACCCATTGGAGGGGATGGGGGAGGTTATGCGGATCTTGGGGGATTTTGGCAGTTTTTCGGGGTATACATTGAACATGGGGAAGAGCGAGATGTTTGTGATTCAGGTTAGAGGGCAGGAGGAGCGACTGGGAGAGCTGTCACTTAGAATGTAGGGAAGAGCTTTCGATATCTGGGAATCCAGCTGGCTCAGGAATGGGAGGCACTGGATAAGCATAATCTCTCCCGGTTGGTAGAGCAAATGGAGGAGACTTTAAGAGATGGGCCATGTTCCAGGTATCACTGGCGGGGAGGGTACAGACCGTGAAAATGACGGTCCTCCCCAGATTTCTGTTTGTCTTTCAGTGCCTCCCCATCTTCATCCCGAAGGCCTTTTTCAAGCGGGTGAACAAGATCATCTCGGGCTTTGTGTGGGCGGGTAAAACCCCGGTGAAGAAAATGTGGTTGGAGCATAGTAGGGGGGAGGATGGGTTGGCGCTGCCGAACTTCTGCAACTACTACTGGGCGGCTATAGCCTTGATTAAGAAGTGGGTAATGGGGGAGGGGTCGGCATGGGAGCGGTTGGAGGCGGCGTCATGTAAAGGCACCAGTCTTGGAGCATTGGTAACGGCAACTCTGCCATTCCCGCCGGCCCGGTACTCCACAAGTCCGGTGGTAGTGGTGGCACTGAGGATCTGGGGGCAATGGAGGAGGTATAAGAAGGTGGAGGGTGCATCAGTCTGGACCCCGATTTGTAACAACCACAGGTTTGCACCGGACAGATTGGATGGCGGATTCCAAAGCTGGCAGAGGGCGGGAATTAGAAGGATGGGGAATCTATTTATAAAAGGGAGCTTTCCCAGCTTGAAGGCGCTGGAGGATAAATTTAAACTGCCGCCAGGGAATGGTTTTAGATATTTGCAAGTGCGAGACTTCTTGAGAAAACAGGTACCGACCTTTCCGCTGCTGCCGCCACGGGGGATACAGGATAGAGTAGTGTCCGGTTCCTGGGTGGGGGAGGGGAATGTGTCGGATATCTACCAGGAGCTGTTGGAGGCGGAGGAAACCCCGGTGGAGGAGCTTAAGGGCAAGTGGGAGGACGAGCTAGGTGGAGAGTTAGAGGCGGGTCTATGGGCAGACACCCTAAACAGGGTCAATTCCTCCTCTTCATGTGCCAGGGTTAGCCTAATACAATTTAAGGTTGTCCACCGGGCACACATGACGGCGGCGAGGATAAGCAAGTTTTTCAGGGTAGAAGATAGATGTGCAAGGAACGCGGGAACCCCAGCAAACCATGTCCACATGTTTTGGGCATGCCCGAAGCTCAGAGGGTTTTGGCAGGGGTTTGCGAAGGCAATGTCCGCGGTGCTAAAAACACGGGTGGTGCTGAGTCCAGAGGTAGCGATCTTTGGAGTGTCGGAAGAGCCGGGAGTTCAGGGGGTGAAAGAGGCTGACGTCCTGGCCTTTGCCTCCCTAGTAGCCCGGAGACGGATCCTTTTAATGTGGAGGGACTTGAAGCCCCGAGTGTCGAGCCCTGAGTTAGTGACACAGCTGGGTTTCTCAGTCTTGAGAAAACAAAGTTTGCCTTGAGAGGGTAAATGTTGGGGTTCTCTCGGAGGTGGCAGCCGTTCGTCGACTTCCTCGGGGAAAATTAAAATGTCGGCAGAAGCAGCACTCTGAAGGGGGGTGCGGGTGTTATATGGTTGACGTGTGTGAAGATTGGGTCGGGAGGGGAAATGTTTATTTTACCATGTTAATGATATTATTTTTGTTGTTGTGATAAAGATTTTGCAAATTCCTTAATAAAAATATTTTTTTTTAAAAAGAAGATAAAAAGTGGACCTCTGAAAGATCGATTTTCAAAGGTAGGTCATCAATGGTGAAGTCCCTATTCAACTGTCATTGTTGCTGTCTAACCAAAGTATACTGGACCGAACCGCCGAAAAAATGGAGTGGATTCTTGAGATGACATCATCTTGCCACCATTACATGGTACAGATATCATATAGTTAGCTGCCAAGACGAATGGTGAATTGAGCCATGCTATTTATCCCATCTACCTATCCTCTTGGCATCTATCTTTCAGGATGCAACCACACCATTACTTTAACCAGGTCTCACGCATCTACACACTGTCACAGCAGAACAGTGTGACTAAGAGGGAGTAAACCAGTCAGGATGTCAGTGATTATGGAGTGAAGATACCGGGGTTGACGAATGTGACATAAAATAGTTACTTTAGAGATATTAGTTAATGTAATGTAGAGATAGGCCAGCCTAATTCTGGTTAGTTCACAGACAAAGGATTTCAGACCGCATGGAAAAGCAGGAAGAGGTGTGTCCACCAAAGTAGGAGAAAAGGATGCTGAGTAATAGGGGCCAGAGGAAGGGATTGGAAGTGAGCCAATCAGAATAGATCAAACAGGTCAGGAGGGACATAGGATGACCTATGGGCGTCGAGTATGTGAAACTTGATGCCATTTGAATGTATCAGTACAGAGCTCTTTGTCTGATAGCCTCACTTGATTCCGGAGGTACAGAGAGCAAGAGGCGTTCTGTACTGCTGTGAACTGAGAAAGACTTGCAAGTCTAATAAAATAACGAATGCTGTACCTGCAAATCCATCTCGACTTTTATTGAGGCCAGACTGACGGGTAAAGAAACTGAGGATTCAACATTTGGTGCCGTAAACCCGGATTTCTCAAGACGGTTCTGACCAACTGCGAAATCAGAATTAGACTGATTATGAACAGGAGGATGGGGAAAAAAGGGCCCTCAATGTACAGCTGGAAAATGACCGCGCATTGATTTTTCCCCTCTTCTTATCGTCTGATTAGTCTGGTCACTCGCGGTTGGTACGGAAAGATCGTCTCGACGAAATCAAAGGTCAGTCTGGGGATTAGCAATTTAATTGATGGGATTTCATATTGTTAATTCGGCTTGGGTTAGGTTATGGAGTTGATGCGACATTTGAAATTGTAAATGGTTCAACTCCATGTGTGAGTTTATTCGGCTTGGGTTAGGTTATGGTGTTGCTGCGACATTTGAAATTGTAAATGGATCAACTCCATGTGTGAGTTAATTCGGCTTGGGTTAGGTTATGGGGTTGATGCAACATTTGAAATTGTAAATGGTTCAACTCCATGTGTGAGTTAATTCGGCTTGGGTTAGGTTATGGTGTTGCTGCGACATTTGAAATTGTAAATGGTTCAACTCCATGTGTGAGTTAATTCGGCTTGGGTGAGTGTGTTAAATATATAGTTGATTAAGCTAAAATTGTACCCTTGGACTGTAGTGGCGAAAAACGCAGTTCCGAGGACTAGTTGAGATTATGGGGAATTCCTTGGATAGCACAAATGATCCAGGCATGCCACTGCAAATATTATGTGATAAGTATCCGGATAAAGCGAAGGATTTTTGAAAAATGTCAAGACAGTTAAGAAGTAAAATGGGGGATGAATGGCCACTAGGGGGCACCAAAGACCTAGAAATGGTTAAGAAAATCCAGGGACAAATTTAGAAAAAGAGTCAAAGTATGAAAGCAAAAGAATTAATTGGATTATGGAGGCAAAATTGTCAAGAGGAAAGAGATAAGATCATGTTGTCGAGTTGGCAGGACAATGCCCTTAAAATGGGAATTCCAATTAGTGAATAGGGTAACCTAAAAACATTACAGGTCTTGAAAAAGGAATGTGAATTCAAAAAACGCGCAAGTAGAGACAGGAAGTCGCGGGTCAAACAAGAGATGAGCTACGTAGTTCAATGGCTGGCCTTGAATTGACAGAAAATGATAAATTCAATAATTTGGAAAAGTCACTGAAAGTTCCGACTGCACCTGTAGCATGGTCTGCACTCATTCCAGAACCACCAGAGTATAATAATATATATCCAGTCACTGCTCCCCAGATTCCAAATATGCCAGTAACTCAAGCCCTTTTGGGTGATAGTGTGGGTCCTGATTTACCATCTTCACGATCAGTAGAGCAAGAGGAGCTCTGTTCCACAAGCCCAGTTAGCTCTAGGACAAGATCTCGGACAGCGAGAGAGGGGCTTGACCCTCACCAGAAACAATTAAGTATACCACCTAAGTCTCTCCAAACTAAGGAGAAACCACAAGGTTCGGGAACAAAGGAAACTGCAACAGATGATTTTGAAGAGAAAGAACTCCCCCTAGTGACAGGGAGAGACGTTGAAGTCTTGGAACAACCAGGGGAAATAGCTAGAGTGCCCCCTGGTGACATTCGGAGACAGTTACCGATTAGGAAGATGTGAAACCCTGACGCGGCGACTGTGGGAGTGCAACCCACGATAGACGTTTACTTCCCATGGACACCCAGTGAGATGATGGCTATTATGGCTACAATCCCAGATAGGAAAAAAATCTCCTGCTGCTTTCGTGGATTCCTTGAGAACTACCATCTCAATTTATCAAGCTGATTCTAGGGACCTCTGGGCCCTAGTCCAGCAGGTTTTAACCCCAGCAGAGTACCGCAATTATCTTAACCACTTGAATTATGCTAGCCATGCCACACTTCAGCAGGCCTATGCGTTAGACGACGAGAGAAGGACACAGATCCTGAATGCGTTGAATAGCACATTTCAAAAGCCCATAAATCTTTCTGTTATCTTAGACCTAAAACCTAAGAAGATTGAAGAGCCAGAGGAATTTCTGGAGCGTTTTAATGAAATCTACCGTAGGCAGTCAGGCGACTTGCTATATCAAAATGGTCAGAATTCTCCTCAATATTGTGCTATGTTAATGCATTGCCTACGACCTTCTGTGGCTACTGCTGTGAAATGTAATAACATGAATTGGACAGAGAACGACCCTTCCCAGATGGCAAGGGCAGTCAGATTTTATTGGAAGGAGGGTGTAGGCCAGGAAGGAGGCTCAGTTACAAAGGTTAAGACTGAGTATGTAATGAAAAAGGATGATCTGCGACCCCAACAAACGGCAGAAATGGTAGTTTACCAGCAGGAGCCCCAACATTGTGACTTTGGGTGGGTGGATCAGCGAGGGGGAGGATACCAAACCCACCCAAAGGGACCCTCAGCTCCTTTTTATGGCCCACCGAATGCATCAACAGCTTTACAACCGCAGCCCCCTCTGAGGGGCCATTGGTCTACTGGGAGAAGAGGACGAGGCAGATATAGAGGGAGCAATGCATGTTTTAATTGCGGCCGTGCAGATCACTGGCAACAGGAATGCCCCTTTAAAAGACAGGCAGTAGAAGGAGATTATCCGACCCAAAGGAGGGGGTACCCACCAAGGGGAGGACAGACGAGATACACTGACTTCTCTCAGGAAAACCCTTTCCCAACACAGGATTGACTAGCTAATTTAGTCATAAGGACTCTCCAATCGGACAGGGAACCTATTATCTCTCTGCAGATAGGAGATCAACATCACCCATTTGTAATCGACACTGGAGCAGCCATGTCTTCTGTGCAATCAGAACTTCGACTACCATTATCCGACCACACGCAGCAATTGTCGGGGTTCCAAGGACAGGTGTGTGAGTATCCTATTTCTGAACCTGTGACAGTCACTTACGAGAATAAGTCTGCAGATCATCAGTTTGTAGTGACTACTGGATTGGACTGTAACTTGTTGGCCCGAGATTTACTGTGTATCTTCCAGCTACAGCGAGAGTGCGGAGATGAGGGGGTAACGGTTAAATCATGGAGGATGAGACAACAGTGCTATATTTCTATCACCCCCAGTGGTGGACGTTGGACATTGAACAGTCACTGCATCACGTTACCCTGGCCTATGACAGAACTGGACAAAACAGGGAGTTGGAGGACAAATACCGCCGGCTATTTGCCTTCCCCTTCCTCGGGATAATTCCCATTCACAGTATGAAAGGCTGCAACGGTGGAGGGCGTACATACCTAGCCACTTCACTCCCAATAGGGATTCCCGGTTGTACGAGAATTGTTTCAGCAGTGAAGGATACGGCTGTTTGCTGGTAGAGGTGGAAACGAATATAACATGTCTGTTCCCCACCTGTACGGACAGGAGGTGCCATATCACCCAGGCGTCTGGCCAATGCGTTTGTTACAACACCACTTGCGTTCCATTGAACGCCGGCCTCCAGCTCCTTTGTGGCTGGGCAAATGTCTCTCATATCACTGTTGGGACTAGGGCTTTCCGCATTGCTAGGCGGCCCGAATGGGCGTTTCAAAGCTAGATAAACTGGGCTACTGGGGAGTCCTTACGCAACCGATATACTGATTGTGATGCTAGCCTGCACACGGAGCAAGGATACTACTTTTTATTTAATGGTACAGCGACCAACATTTTGCCACCCCCATTTCCCCGCCGAATTGCTATAGGGACTCTAGTCCCTACCACAGTCCCCTGCCCTTCGGCGTGGAAGCTGCATAATCAGTTAGCACGCCGGGCAGTCTCTGCTGAATTTTGCGAGAACTGGAAAGAACCTCAGGTTCTTGCACCCAACCGGGGCCACTCAGCCGGGTGGGGGATTCTGAGCGTATTGACACAGGGAGGTGTGGGGGGTTCCTTGGCTGTCAGTGATAGGAATTATTTTATTTGTGGCCTTACCATCTTGGGAAATGAAACCTTGGGAGCCCTCAGGGCAATAACCAAGGAATTGTCTCAGCTACGGTTGTTTGCAATGCAGAACCGGTATGCTCTTGACTATCTTCTGGCCCGTGAGGGTGGGGTATGCGCCATAGTGCAGGGCAAGTGTATCATGGGAGTTCAGGACTTGACCGCTAACATCACTAAATTTATGTATTACATACGGGATCACCTGGACGGAATGCAGGATCCTGGCTCTTGGGGTAATTGGGGATTTGGGAGTTGGAAGGACTGGTTGATAAATATGGCCATGTATTTAGTGGTGGCTATCGGCTGCATCTTTGTGGGCCTGGCCATCCTTAAATGTGTGATGGGTAGAATGCGGGGTGCACTGGAACAGATCAACGCCCCTAAAAACTTAACTGTTAAAATCCATGAGGGTACAGCAGATGAGGGGGGGCTAAGCCAGTAATTGGAAATGCGGCGACGGATCTTTTTAGATGAGGAACCGTAGCTATGGATTGGATAGTCCGGTTATCATGGAATGATAAAAGGAGGGAATGACGAATGTGATATAAAATAGTTACTTTCGAGATATTAGTTAATGTAATGTAGAGATAGGCCAGCCTAATTCTGGTTAGTTCACAGACAAAGGATTTCAGACCGCATGGCAAAGCAGGAAGAGGTGTGTCCACCAAAGGAGAAGAAAAGGATGCTGAGTAATAGGGGCCAGAGGAAGGGATTGGAAGTGAGCCAATCAGAATAGATCAAACAGGTCAGGAGGGACATAGGATGACCTATGGGCATCGAGTGTGTGAAACTTGATGCCATTTGAATGTATCAGTACAGAGCTCTTTGTCTGATAGCCTCACTTGATTCTGGAGGTACAGAGAGCAAGAGGCGTTCTGTACTGCTGTGAACTGAGAAAGACTTGCAAGTCTAATAAAATAACGAATGCTGTACCTGCAAATCCATCTCGACTTTTATTGAGGCCAGACTGACGGGTAAAGAAACTGAGGATTCAACAGGGTTGGACTGGGGTGAGCACGTAAGAAGTCTTACAACACCAGGTTAAAGTCCAACAGGTTTGTTTCAAATCACTAACTTCCGGAGCACAGCTCCTTCCTCAGTGATTATGGGACACAGCATGCTACCTTGGAGTCACATAAAAATCAACATACATGGCACCAAACCTTTGTGCATTGATCATTGATGATACGGTAGAATTGGATAGTAAATGTAAGCACACCAAAGTGAATGAGAGTATTGTAATCTAATTGGCCATGACCCCTTTCTTCATTATTGTAAAAGTCTGGTCCCAAGGTTGTGAACACACTAGCTTCATCTCAGAATGTGCCTGGGTGAAGGATGGAGTGAGGAGCTAGGAAATGTAGTTTGGAGTGAGGGGCATTTTTGCATGACCGATAGATAAATGAGCAAAATTGGAGGAGTTAAATGGGGGGGGTGGTGAGAGAGAGCTGGGAGTCTTCAGTGAAAATATGGAAATCAACACTGTGTCCTTGGATGATGGAGATGAGAATTTGGAGCGGGTGTACAAGGATAGATTATTGGGGGACAGCAGAGGCAATGGTGCAGGAGCAGAAAGAAAAATTATCGAAGGTAATTCTCCAGTTATGATTATATTAATAAGAATGGAACCAGATGAGAGCAGTCCTGCTCAACTGGACAATAGCGAAGAGGCTTTGGAGGACAATGTAGTAATCCAGGAGACATAAAGATAAAGGTTAAATAAAATTTATTTTAACTCTACAGTAAAGCTGCACCCGCAATATACAAAACTAGTGTCTCAGCCCGGAACTGACAGGAATTCCCAATCTGGATCTGGGACGGTCGTTAAAAGGCTCGATAATGAGTCCCAGCTGGATGGGCCTCCACTCATTACCATGGGAACCCGTACTCAACAAGCCCCACAGGGAGATCAATAAGTGATTCCACATGATCCTCCTGAGGGTGAGAACATCAACCCTTTAAAAGACTGCAGATAGGCTGAGGATGGTGTTATGGGCGAGGCGTTTTCAGAACCCCAAAATGTATCATGGAGTTCAACCAACCTCTCCTTTTAATGGATTTGTTGCTTTTCCTAGCACACAGCTTTTTCCCTAGGTGTGGGATTACAATTATGGCACGTGGGTTTTTAAACACAAAACACTGTTTATTCCATGAACTCAACTTAACATCTTAAATAAACATTGGATCTCTTAACACCCCTTACTTCAAAGATAACTCAGAAAATATTGCAACAGTAAATAATTCCTTAAAATGTTCCTACAAACTTCCAAGAGACTTAACACCTTTAAACAAAATCACATCAGGTTAAAGGCTTCACGATTATAAGTTTAAATCACCCAAATGATCCAGAGATAGTCTTTCATGGCAGAGATCCAGCTGACTGCAAAACATAGACACACACCCAGCTCTTTTCAAAACTGCCAACTAAAAACTGCAAAAGGGCTGACCTGACCTCAGCTCCACCCACTCTCTGACATCACTATTTTCTAAAAGGTACATTGCTTAAACATCCATGTCTTAAAGGTACTCTCACATGACACCTCCACCCAAGAAAAAAAATAAACCATCAACTTCAAGATGGTTTCATTTTTCACTTTTGCACAATCCACTAAGAAATGCACACAGTAAATATACATTTTCATTTAAAGAAAACAACACACTCTAACAGGTATAAAATATAGTCCCTTTTTCTTTGCTCTTCTTCCTCCAACCAAAAGCCTTCTCGATTGACAGTCTCTTTGAACAAAGTCTCTGCACGATCCATCCATCCCTCTACTCCTCGGCATTTCTCTTTAGAATCAGATACTTTAGTTCAATCTGACCACAGAGTCCCTTGCAATTCTCCAATACAGGAGCATTGATGATCACAGCTTTCAGGCAGTCAAATGCCTGTTGAAAGTCTGCTGTCCCTTGAATTTTTTTACGTTTCTTCAGCAATTCCATCAGTGGAGTAATCACACCACAAATATTTTGCACAAAGGGTCGATCAAATTCATTCATGTTAAGAGATCGCATTGTCTCCCTTCGTCTTGAGGGTATCGGAAACTCCTCAAGGAAAGTGATTTAGGCTTCTCCAAATTCACTTTCGGCTAGGTTCATCACCAAACCCGCCTCCTGAAGTCGATCAAAGAACTCCATACGATGTTTTAAATGTTCTTTCCATGTTTGGAAGTTGAAAATAAAAGCAGATTGTCCCACTTTCTCAATGCAATCCTTCAAACGTGGGATAGGATAAGAGTCCGTTCTTGTAACTGCATTCACCTTTCGAAAGTCCACACACAACCGTTCGGTACCGTCTGGTTTAGGTACCATCACTATGGGTGAGCTCCATTGGCTGCAACCCACTTCAATTATGCCATTCTTCAGCATACTCTCAATCTCTCTGTTAACCTATGCCAATTTTAAAGGATTAAGTCTATATGGATGTTGTCTGATAGGAACAGCATTTCCCACATCTACGGCATGTATAGCCATTTTAGTACTTCCCAATTTATCTCTACAAACTTGCCCATGGGATAGCAATAACATGCAGGTCAATTCGTTTTTCCTCTGGAAGGTAACTTAACAATTCATCCCAATTTTTAAGAACATCCTCATTT
Organism: Scyliorhinus torazame; assembly: GCF_047496885.1. NCBI lineage: Eukaryota > Metazoa > Chordata > Chondrichthyes > Carcharhiniformes > Scyliorhinidae > Scyliorhinus > Scyliorhinus torazame. The sequence continues at coordinate 230,934,635 of NC_092707.1, read as the reverse complement.
TCCAATTTCAAATTCACAGTCATCTGGATTTGGTTCGTCACTTTGAGTTAGAATCATTAAAACCTCCTTTTGCTCTCCTTCCCTTTCAAAATACCTTTTAAGCATATTCACATGACACACTCGGTGAGTCTTCCTTCTATTTGGTGTTTTTAACCACGTAATTCACCTCACTTAATTTCCTTTCAATCTGATACGGTCCACAAAACCTAGCTTTTAAAGGCTCACCTACCACTAGTAACAACACTAAAACTTTATCCCCACTGGCAAAACTATGAACTTTGGATTTCTTGTCCGCTACCCGTTTCATCACATTTTGTGCAACTTTCAAATGTTGTCGAGCCAATTCACCTGCTCTATTTAATCGTTCCCTAAAACACCTCCTTTCTGTACCCTACCGGCAATACTACTTGATGAACTTCTGCCCACTTTTCATCCGCCTGCATATGTACAGGTCTCCATTTTCTCATCAAGACATTACTTTTACGGTAATAACACTCTAGTATACACTCAGATTCCTCTTCCTTATATGCTTTCTGAAATATCTGTTTTATTTCTACATCTTTCTGTTGTAACTCCGCCAATTTTCCTGAACCAAAACTATCCGCCTCATCCTCCACCTGTTCTTGTTCTTTTTCAACCATCTGATCAAAAATCGTTTCTGATAATTGCACTTCAACTTCATCTTCACTCTTTGATTTCTCCTCTTGTCTTAACCTGTGACTTTTCGACCTTGTTGTTACACAATCCGGAAAAATCCCAGGATATTCGTCCTTCAACACTTCAGTTGACTGATTTTCCACTGGCTTATCAGCCACAGTAGGCATCACTCCCACCTGCAATCCAGCTATATCATTACCCAAGATAAACTGTATTCCTGGACAAGATAGTTTATCTATTACTCCTATTACCACTTCACCACTCTTCACTGGACTTTCCAGCCTTACCTTATATAATGGAACGCTACTCCTCTCACCCTGAATTCCACATATCATCACCTTTTCTGGCATTATTCTTCCCAAACTACATAATTCCTCATCTCTTACCATTAAAGATTGACTAACCCCTGTATCTCTTTAAATTGTGACTTCTTTACCTGCTCCTCCTGATACACATGAGTAAACTTTACCCACACAAGTAAATTCTTTAAAGACATCTGGCACCTTCTTAACAATTACTTCTTGAACAGGCTGTACAATCGTTTGCACCTCCTTCGCTTCCCTTGGGATTTCCTTTACCACTCTAACAAACCTCACTGTCTTATCCTGTTTTACCACATCAGCATTCCCAGTGCTTTTCTTCAACCACCAACACTGTGATCATGGCCTAGTTTATTACAGTGAAAACATTTGAAACTTTTCATTTCTTTTCCACCCTCCTGGATTTCTTTTTTAATCTGAGGTACACTCTCTTTATTGTCTCCCATCAAATCACCTTTACCTTTACCAATGGAGTATTTCTCATGTCCCCAGTTTCTATCCCTCACCGGCTGAAACTGATGTTGGAAACCAATCTTTGATCTATGAACTCATTCATAATCATCTGCCATTTCCGCTGCTAATCTTGCAATTTTAATCCACATGAGTTCTCACTACATCAGGAATTGAATTTTTAAATTTCTCTGAGAGCTTCATACGTTTGGTCTATTTTCAAAGCCCTTATCCACTTATCAAAATTACTTTGTTTGAGCCTTTCAGACTCCATGTATGTTTGATCAAATTCTTTCCTTCCATTTCTAATCCTTTGTCTGTGAGCTTCAGGCACTAGCTCATTTGCACTTAAGATGGATTTCTTCGCATCCTCATACGTTCCAGATACCTCCTCCGGTAGTGATGCAAGCACTTCACTAGCTCTACCTACCAGCTTTGTTTGAATCAGTAACACCCACATGTCCTGTGGCCATTTCATTTGTTTAGCTACCTTCTCAAATGAAATGAAAAAGGCTTCCACTTCCTTCTCGTCAAACCTTGGCAATGCTTGGACATATTTAAGTAAATTCCCACCAAGCCTTCGACTGTGACGCTCTTTTTCACTGTCCTCATCACTATCATCCAACTGTACGTTTCCCTTTACGTCTGCCAATATTAATTGATTGTCATGTTTCACGGCCATTTTCTGAAGTTCAAACTCCCTCTCTTTATCTTTTTCCCTGATTTGTATCTCCCTTTCTTTTTCTTTTTGTTCTGCTAGGGCTATTCTTTCTTTTCTCCTTTCTTCTCTCTCCTTTTCTTTTTCCTATCTCTCTCTTTCTCTTTCTTTTTCCTCTCTTTCTCTTTCTCTTTCTTTTTCTTCTCTTTCTCTTTCTCTTTCATTTTCCTCTCTCTCTCTTTCTCTTTCTTTTTCCTCTCTCTCACTCTTGTATTCAAGCCGCTTTAAATCTTTCTCATGTTCCATTTGTTTAATTTGCAACTGAATTTTTTGCCATTTCCAATGAGTCAAACACTATCTCAGGCAACTTTAAATGCTTAACCACCGCCATAATTACCTCATCTTTTCGCATTTTGTCAGGTAATGTTAACTGCAATCTTCTTGCCAAATCAACAGTCTGCTTTTCGTTTCTGTCCGTAAAGTACTGTGTGTGACATTCTCCACCCCCAAAAACCTCTGAGCCTCTGAAAGAGCCATTGTTCACAACACTCTCCCCACTTAAACTAAAGTACCACACCGGAAAAACAACAATCCTTCACTGTCTTTAAGTTCACAAAAGCCAATCCAATAGATAGACTTTTATCCCGGACAAGCCCCCAATTGTTATGGGCGAGGCATTTTCAGAACCCCAAACTGTATCATGGAGTTCAACCAGCCTCTCCCTTTAATGGATTTGTTGCTTTTCCTCGCACACGGCTTTTTCCCTAGGTGTAGGATTACAATTATGGACACGTGGATTTTTAAACACCAAACACTGTTTATTCCATGAACTCAACTTAACATCTTAAATAAACATTGGATCTCTTAACACCCCTTACTTCAAAGATAACTCAGAAAATATTGCAACAGTAAATAATTCCTTAAAGTGTTCCTTCAAACTTCCAAGAGACTTAACACCTTTAAACAAAATCACATCAGGTTAACGGCTTCACTATTATAAGTTCAAATCACCCAAATGATCCAGAGATAGTCTTTCATGGCAGAAATCCAGCTCACTGCAAAACACAAGCACACACCCAGCTCTTTTCAAAACTGCCAACTAAAAACTGCAAAAGGACTGACCTGACCTCAGCTCCACTCACTCTCTGGCATCACTGTTCTCTTAAAGGTACATTGCTTAAACATCCATGTCTTAAAGGTACTCTCACATGACAATGGCAAGGAGGGAAATGTTATCTTTGACACAATCACATAGGATTCATTTGTGACTCGAGCATAGAAGTGGTGACCAACTCTGTGGCAGCACATATAGATCCAAGCACAATTCAGCACCTGGCAGCCATTACTTCAACCTCCACTGCAGCACAGGCTGAAGCCATCCAACACGTCAGTGCTGCAATGCAAGTTCAGATGGAGGGCATTAAGTCATGTTATTAATTAGTGAAGTCAGTGTGAAGAAGTTAAAATCTTCAGTGGAACAATTTTTGTTTAAGTGCATTTTTGATGATGTTATGTGCCAGAAAATAGCTTCAGCTGTCACCATCTTTCCTCATAAAAAAAAACTTGTGAAGCAATCTGGCTGAATTGTGAAGTGTGGAGTTTCTCATATTTCAGCATGTGATATTTACAGTTGGAGACATTTGTATATTACCCTTTCATTCAAATTTATTGTCCTCATTACAGGCTTTTTTTAGCTTTGCACCTCATCTGTTGTGAACACCTAGCCAGTTGATCAAAACAGTAGCATGACAGGGAATGCAGGAGAAACCTCTTTGCTCAGAGAGTGGAGGGAACGTGGTACTCACGAGCACAAGGAGTGATTGAGCGAATCCTGTCGATGTACCTGTGTCTGTCGGTGTGTGCGCATTCGTGGGTGTGTATAAATGTGTGCGAGTGTCAGATATTCAAACACAAATCCTGTACTGTGGAAAAGCAAGCCACAAATGACATTTGTTCAAAGTTTTTATATGTGTGGCTCAGCATTCTGTAGCTGTTGTGCTAATTTTTCTCATCTTATGCAACTTGTTGGGAGCTACAACCAGGCACAGAACACAATAGGATGAGTCTGGTCTCTTCGGCTCCAAGGTCCACACTGCTAGCTAGTAACATAAAAGAAGAACGCCTTTTCGATATATGAAAGGTAAAGAGCGGCAAGAATAGACATTGGACCACTGGAAAATGAGACTGGAGAAGTAATAATGGGGAACAAAGAAATGGAAGAGGAACAGAATAGTTGGTTTGCATCAGTCTTCAGCGTGGAAGACACCAATGGCATACCAGAGCTTCAAGAGAGTCAGGGCGCAGAGGTGAGTATCATTGCCATCACTAAGGAGAAGGTGCTGGGGAAACAAAGGTCTGAAGGTGGATAAATCACCCGGACCACGTGGACTACATGCCAGGGTTCTGAAGAAATAGCTGAAGAGATTGTGGAGGTATTGGTGGTGATCTTTCAGGAATCACTGGAGTCAGGGATGGCCCAAGAGGACAAGAAAATGGCCAATGTAACACCCCTGTTTAAGAAGGGAGGGAGGCAGAAGACAGGACATAATAGGCCAGTTGGCCTGACTTCGGTCATTGGTAAGATTTTAGAGTCCATTATTAAGGATGAGTTTGCGGAGTACTTGGAAGTGCATGGGTCTGAGTCAGCACGGCTTCGTCAACGGAGGTCATGCCTGACAAATCTTTTAGAATTCTTTGCAGACATAACAAGGAAGTTAGACAAAGAAGAGCCAGTGGACATGATCTGTTTGGATTTCCAGAAGACCTTTGACAGGGTACCGCATAGAAGGTTGCTAAATAAGATAAGAGCCCATGGTGTTAGGGCCAAGGTGCTGGCATGGATAGAGAATTGGCTGACGGCAGAAGGCAGAGTGTGGGTTGGCAGCCGGTGGTTTCCAGCCCGAACACCATGACCCTGTATTCTTCAAAAAACTATCTATCTTTATCTTGAAACTATCTTGAAGAATTTCTTCAGCCAGAGGGTGATGAATCTGTGGAAGTCTTTGCCGCAGAAGGCTGTGGAGGACAAATCACTGAGTGTCTTTAAGACAGAGATAGATAGGTTCTTGATTAATAAGGGGATCAGGGGTTATGGGGAGAAGGCAGGAGAATGGGGATGAGAAACATACCAACCATGATTGAATGACGGAGGTGTCTTGTTGGACCAAATGGCCTAATTCTGTTCCTATATCTTATGGTCTTATGATAGCAGTCCACCTCTGTCAGAACTCTCTGTTCTTTTCCCAGTCCTTTGTCTGGTTTTCTGCTGCGCCAGTTGATCCTGCCACATACCTCATGGCCATACCGCCCCATACTTGATTGATTTCCCGTTCAGCTATGTTTTGGAGCTCAGTGTCATCTTATTCGGCACACTCCATCGCCTGAGCTATCTAGATGGTTTTTTCCAACGTTTTGGTTGTTTCGGCCAGGAGTTTCTTTTGCATGTTGAAATTATGGATTCCAGAAACTAAATGGTTGTGCAGCCTGTTGCTAAGTGTGATCCTGAACCCGCAGTGCTCAGCGAGCTGACAAAGCCTGGCCATGAAGGATGAGACTGACTCTTCACGTTCCCAAACCGCTGAGTTGAATTTATAATGTTGAAGGATAATCGAGGGCCTTAGGTTATAATGCTCTTTGACCAATTTACCATCTTAACAAAAATCATTGCATCGGGTGGCTCCGAGGTGGTGAAGTTCCGTCGTAAATTATGGGCTGGATTCTCCGCCTGTTCACGGCAGGGGGATTCTCCAATCCCGCTGCAGTGAATGGGAGAGTTGGCCGAGCGCAAATTTCTACATCCCCACTAGCAGCGGTAGAGGGGCGGAATCGCAACGGAGAATCCCAGCTTATAAGTTTCTGCTCCACAAACTGTCAGAAGTGTCACGTTCTGCTTGGCGTCCCCTGTGAATCTCTTCGCTGTGAAGAAATAGCAGAGACATTCAATGTGCCAGCTCCAATCTTCAGCCCTTTGGCCAAAAGGAGATAGTTTACTGATAATAGGCATTTTCATTCACATTTTGATAGTTCCCGACTCTTATTGGTCCCTTCTTCCTTTATACAATTTCTCCTTCCTTCCCACCTCGAATCATGAAATCAAATCAAATCTTTTACCTCGTCGCCAATGTGGTAGCTCCAGAAATACTCTGGAGTACTCCAGTCGTAACAAGTTGTTTATTACTGAAAGGCAAAGGCTGGTATATATACCGGCACAGAACACAATAGGATGGGCCTTGTGTTTTCGGCTCCGGGGACCTCAGTGCCTGGGACCGTGGATCCCGTGGAAACCTGCTATTGCCGCAGTTTGCACACTCCCACGTAATCCCGCCGGTCACTTGGGCTACCACCCACCCCCACAACTATTTAGTCAGAAAGATGCACACAGATCCCATCCAATTTTTTGTTAAGTGAAGTTGTGGGGATAGGGCAGGGGAGTGGGGGTGCTCTTTAAGAGGGTTAGTGCAGACTCAATGGGCCGGATGGCCTCTTTCTGTCGGGATTCTATGATGTTGCCTACCAGAACAGTTACAAAATTCCTGTTTACAGATAGATGAAGTTTAGAATAGATTTTAATTGGTATGCGTCTAGGTACGAACTTTGTCATGGGATAGAAGCAACAGACCTCACATCTATACTTAGGTCTGTGCTGTGATAATAAAAGAAAACAGCAAATGCTGGAGATTGGAATGAACACTGAAAGTCCTAAAAAGAAAATCCACAGCAGAATTGTCGGCATCTGTAAGCAAATAATTTACAGTTATTTTGCGGCTGAAACGTTGCAGTTTCTTTTCTCTCCATGGCTTCAACAGGATGTACTGTTCTCCTCTGAGATATGGCACTGGCCGTGAAAGTTGAGCATGCGTCTTTTGGTAGTGGGAATCAATGAAGATCGCCTAATTAAAACGTGGGTAAAAGAAAGGACATTCTGGGGTTGAGATTTGCAACCTTTGTTCGACTATTCTGGGAAATGTTAAGGCTGCAGAACTGCTAGTGAACTGAAGGTGGCAAACAGGCTGCATTGCCTGTTCCCCAAGCTTTTTACTGTTTTGTACCACACTATTATAAAGGCATCTTCCTGGGCCACAAAGTCATTTTCCGTATGAAATGAACTGCTTCTTCTATTTAGCTTTAACCAGTTCCGCTGACTTAAATTTATGTTCTATTTAAAAAGTGTCTTCCTGATGACATGTTTCAGTTCTACATTTGTGTATAAATCATGCAAGATGTAGTTGCAAATCGACCAATATTTAACCAAATAAATTGCTGGTCGTAACTGAGAAAACTATGCACTGGGCAAAAGACAGAGATCATGAGCTCAAATCCCAACACAGTTGCCTGAATTTGTGCTTGGATGTCCCATCCCACAACCATTTTATGACCATCTGGCTATTAATTGGCTAGAGCTGGGCTTTCTGCTCCAATCAGAGAGGTAGTCGTACCTCCAAGAGATGCCAGTTAATCAAATGCCTGGCAGTGTCTTGCCCCAGCAGTGCCACTGGGAGCAGTGGCCACTGTTTGGATGACAGGCAGTCCCAAAGAGGAGACACTATGGACCTGGACGTTCAGAATAACATCCAAGAGACGGTGAGAGGAGACTCTTAGGTGGACTTCAGTTGGCCACTTAAAGAATGCCTTGCCTGCTGCAGGTAAAACAGCTGTGGAGGCAGGTGGGGTGTCGATGGGTGATAGACATGGAGCAGCTGCAGTTTTACACCCCTCCCACCTGCCTTTCCATCTCTTGGGGCGGGGGGGGGGGGGGGGGGGGAGGGGGGGGGGGCGGGCAGCGCCATATAACTCAGCCCTGTAAGTCATGAAATTTATGACCATGGCTAACAAGCTAGGAAAGCTTCCCGATTTGCACAAAATCTCTCAGCTGCTCCACCCTACATGTGTCCTCAAATTTCAAATCAAATGGTTGATTCTTAATCCCCTCTGAAGTGGTTACTTTCAACAATTGCTCCGAAGTTCATTGATAATAAGTGAATCAGATGGACACATCAGTAACCACTCAAACAGCACGAAGGGGAAGGGGAAGAATATTTCAGCAAAGTAAAGCCGTCACCGCTAACTGAAGCCTTAGCTGAGAGAACTGCTACATCCTGCCGCATCCATCATTGTCCCTGGGTCCCAGAGGCATGATAGACCCAACAGAGGTCGGCACAAAAAAACGTACAGACAGGTGGGGGGGATAACACTGGGAACAGTCGAAACACTGAGTCTAAGTGTGTGATTTTCCCACCGCATTGCACCCAACGCTGATCCAGGTGCAGCAGATTAAACGCAGGAGAGGTCGACGTCAAGATTTGCGCTGGGGAAAAACCATTTTGTGATTAACCCGGCCTGCTGCTGATGGCGAGTTCCGGATCTCGCTCAGAAATGGCGAGGAGCTCATTAAGCCTAATTTGTGTTCATTTCAATCTCATTAGTGAGATTGTAGTCGAATGCAGTGGCCTCAGCAGGAAGTCACAAGGGCGTCGCTTTGTACTCCTCTACAGAAATGTGAAGCTGGTGCAATGGCTGTCAAGGGAGAGTGAGGAGGTGAGCAGCCCTTTCCATTTACCAGCATGCAGTGCAAGGGCACCAGAGCCGCTGCCCCAGTGCTGGGGGGGTGGGGGATTTCATTGGGGGAGGGGTTCAGGACGAGGGGCACTCCTGGGCCGGGGGCGGTGAGGGGCTTTATGTCTGTGTGGCCTTCAAACCATCTTTAAATTTTGTGCAGACAAAAACAGGGGCAACCACAGCTACAGCCTATCTGTGCTACCAAACCCTCGAGGACAGAGCCCTGCTGCGGTTTCTTCCCTGAAAGTCAATTTCACTCTCTTTGACTGTGAGCAGCCTCTAGCTTCACAGCTGAAGGCCCTTTGAAATAAGGAATCAGCCTTGTTAGTTGTGAGCGCACTTCACATTCCTAAACTCTCCAGTGCCGCCTCGAAGGAACAGGTGCCATGTCTGAGAGGATGATTAGTGGACTGGATGACTAGCAACCCTTGATGCCTAACAGTGTGAATGAACTCTAGGAGCATCAGAGGTGTGAAATTATGTGAAATGTTCAGAATACAAAGTGTTAATATCATAATTAACCATTAGATGGAGCTAGATGCAGAACTATATAAAGCACTGACTGATAGGCTTCTGGGAGAAGGCTGGAGAGGAGCAGTGAGAGAGTGCAGAGTACAGTTATAGATAGAGTGTAGAGACTAGTGTTAGTAGAGTGTAGATTACTAGATTATTGTTTATTATAGGAGTAAATAGTCGATCTTTAATAAATAGTGTTAATAAAAGTTATCTTGGTTAATGAATTTAGCTTCTGTGGTCTTTGTGAACACTACGGCATTCATCCTCATAACAGAATTACAAAGAACATCATATGGTACCAGGAGAATGTTCCTAAAAGTAAGGAGTGAGTTTAGAAAGTGAGTTTAGCTTCTAAGAAGAACAATCACGCCGCTACACAGATCTCTGAGACAGCACCAAGCTGCTGATCGTAAGATGGAAGGTCTGAAAAATCCAGATCAATTCAGGATAACCGGTAAACTAAGTCCGAACTGGAAAAATTTCAAACAGCAATTTGAAGTTCTTTTATCTGCCTTCGCGTTAGAATTAGCTCCTGATCATCGAAAAATCATGCTCCTCCTCAATTTGGCTAGACCGCAGGCATTTGGAATATTTAATTCCTTTGAATTCCCAGACAGTGAGGATAAGAAAAAATTTGAAAGGGTCATGGACAAATTTGATGTTCATTGCAAAGTGCAGGTGAATGGAGCATACAAGCGTTACATGTTCAGAAAAAGACTGCAGCTAAAAGGAGAATCGCTAGATTTGTTTATAACTGATTTAAGACTGAGAGTGCTGTCCTGTAATTTTTCCTCCGTTGCGGATTCGATGTTGCGAGATCAAATAGTTTTGGCATATATGATGAGCGATTGTGAGAAAGATTACTAAGAAGACCGATGTTGCCATTAGAAGTAGCCATAAATCTTTGCAAGGCCAGTGAGCAACCCACAAACGAATATGCTGAGTTCAGGGCTAAAGAAAAAGGCGCAAACCCGGGAAACGTGGCCGATGCCAGTAACTCTGTGGCGCAGTTCAGAAGACAGCACACCACTGATGGTGGCCATTTTGAAAGTGTTGTCACCAGCCTGATGACATGCACATTATAGCAAAAATTGTCCTGCGAAAGGAAAAAATGCTCGTGATGCACCAAGTTCAATCATTTTGCCTCACAATGCAGTTTTACTTCAGCGATACAGGCAAACAACTCTAAAAAAATTGTTCCATAGATATAAAAAGGTACAGAGTATACAAACTGAAGGACATGAAGAAAAATTGTTAACTTCAAAGAATGATCAAAGAAAGTTTACTCTGCAGGATAACTTCATGGTAGAAATGATAACCAGAGTTAATGCACTGGACACTGATGACAGAACAGTATTTCAACTCTCCGATTTAATTAAAGATTGGACTGTAACACTTCATACTAATGGGTCTGATGTTCCATTCAAACTGGATACGGGTGCACATGCAAATTTAATCACAGAGACAGATCTACAATAAATGAACACGATTCCAAGAATTAAAACATCAAACTGTAGGTTAACAGACTACAACGGAAATGCAATAGTGACCAAAGGTTCCTGCTGCTTCACATCTGTATGCCATTGGAATTTGAAATTGTGGATGATACGAAGTCATCACTAACTGGGGTAGATGCATGCAATAAATTAAATTTGTTGCAAAGAAATCAGACTGCCAACATATCTCAGCATGAAGCTGAGGGCAAAGAACTAGTTGTAGCAGATGCATTGTCAACACTATGAGTTACAATGATGAGAAAGCATCGGAAGTAGTACTCAATGTGGAAGCACATGCCACATTTGTCGCAGACATGTTACCTGTGTCTGATGCAAAGTTAAGTTTAATACGGGATGAAACTGAAGAAGACACAATACTTCAACAGGTGATCAAAAACCAAAGAGAAGTTTAGCCTAGTGGCAGTTGCAACTGTTTTCAAAGTATCAAGGCTGACCTGACTGTTATAAATGGATTCTTGTTGAAAGTAGACAGAATTGTAATACCGTGCTGCCTCCGAAGAAGTATTCTGGTAAAGATACATGAAGGGCATCAAGGGATAGGGAAGTGTCGAAGACATGCCAGGCAGTCAGTATATTGGCCAGGCATCAATAGAGATGTTGAAAACTATGTGCAAGAGTGTAGTGTCTGTCAAACACATAAACCATCCGAGTATAAAGAAACCTTTGCAGCAAGTGAGAAAGTCAAAAACCGTGGTCAAAGGTTGTGATGGACCTGTCCTATTTCAGAGGGAATTATTATTTAATAATCATTGATTACTATTCCAATTATCCTGAAGTCACAACGGTAGCATAGTCAACTGCTCACTCAATCATAAGAGCGGCGAAGTCTGTGTTTGCTCGACACGGCATTCCATTAAAAGTCGTGACGGTTAATGGACCGTGTTTCAGTAGTTGGGAATGGTTGTCATTTGCAGAAGTATACAACTTCCAACACTTCACTTCAAGTCCGTTATATCCCCAATCCAATGGGAAAGCCGAGAAAGGAGTTAGAATAGTGAAACAACTGTTCAAAAAGGCATTTGATGATAAAAAGGACTTTTTTCTAGCACTGTTAAGCTACAGAGCTACTCCTTTGCCGTCAGGATTGTCGCCTGCCCAGATGCTCATGGGAACGAAGATTTGTACGACATTGCCTGCCATAACAATTCCAAACATGGTTGAGCAGTTAATACATGAAAAAAATAAAGTAACAGCAATGCAAGCAAAAAGCATATTATAACAGGCATACAAAATAATTACCGCCACTGAAAAAAATGTCGTCAGGATACAAAATCCAGATGGTAGTTGGTCAGACATTGCAAAGGTATTACATGAGTTTGCACCACGATCGTACGTGGTACAAACTGCGGGTGGATTAATGTTTCGTAGAAATCAACGGTCATTGTTAAAAGTAAAGAATTCGCTGCAGTTTCCAGAGCCAACTATACCAAACTCAGAACCTATGTTTTGTAACATTGACTTACCAACAGCGTTGTTAGAAAATATACACAAGGAACAGACAAGAGACAATTCCAATGTCACTGTAAGTGCAATGAGAAGGTCAAAAAGGACAAGAAAACCACCTAATCGACTAAGGACTGCAACTCTGTAATTGCAATTATGATGTGTAATGTACCATTATGCATGAACTGTATGAACACATTCTCGACAATGTATGTAAAAAAATGTGAGAAAGAATTTCAAACATTTTTCTCAAAGAAAGGGGGAATGTGATATGATGTGAATGTTCAGAATACAAAGGGTTAATGTCATATCATAATTCACCAATAGATGGAGCCAGATGCAGAACTATATAAAGCACTTACTCATAGGCTTCTGGGAGAAGGCTGGAGAGGAGCAGTGAGAGAGTGCAGATACTAGTGTTAGTAGAATGTAGATTACTAGATTATTGTTTACAATAGGAGTAAGTGGTTGAGCTTTAATAAGTAGTGTAAATAAAAGTTGGCTTTGTTAATGAACTTAGTTTCTATGGTCTTTGTGAACAGTATAGCACTGTTACTTCTCAGCGCCAGGGTCCCAGGTTCGATTCCTGGCTTGGGTCACTGTCTGTGAGGCGTCTGCACATTCTCCCAGTGCCTGCGTGGGTTTCCTCTGGGTGCTCCGGTTTCCTCCCACAAGTCCCGACAGATGTGCTGTTGGTGGATTGGACATTCTGAATTCTCCCTCTGTGTACCTGAACAGGCACCGGAATGTGGCAACTAGGGGCTTTTCACAGTAAATTCATTGCAGTGTTAATGTAAGCCTACTTGTGATAATAAAGATTATTACTTTTACTACAGCATCCATCCTGCTAACAGAATCACAAAGAACACCACAATAGAGGCAGCTGCCAACAATCAAATGGTAAAGAGTAGGACTTCACCACTGAGGATCCTCTCACAGTCAAAGGGTAATTGTGTGGATGAGTGGAGGGCAGTTGAGCACAGCCTCCCCAATGTTGCTGTCAGAGATCTGGGGCCCAGGGGATTCTGATCTAGCTGGGAATGAGTGTGCAGATCGAGGGTTGTCAGCACAACTGGCTCGCTGGATCACAATCTGAGAGAAGGTAGGACAATCATGGCAAGGGTGGGAGGCTTGGGGGATTTGAGGGTCCCGGGATGGAAGCCCTAACTGATTGCAGTGTTAATGTAAGTCTACTTGTGGCAATAATAATAAAGAACCCGTGGCGGAGATCCTGACTAGATTAAGGAACCTCTTCTGAGTTTGGTTCATCCCTGAATGAGATGCTACATGACTGGTTAGTGTGTGTGATCAATAATGTCACGATACAAAAAGAATTATTGGCAGAATAGTTATAGAGTTAGCACTATCCTTGGAGAACGCGTGAAAGTGGCCCCAAGAACTCCAAAGGATGATGGCTGGGGGTAGTGGTGGGTTATGCGGGGAGGACCTTCATATTGAAAAGCCACCATTCTCATGTGCCTCACCCAGTACCAACTCAACATTCTGGCAGGGCATTCTGCCATCTCAAAGGATGGCTGGATAACCCTAAATGTACCAGGGAAGACTTCCCTGAGGAAACAAGTGTCAGCGGCAAGGCTTCTGTAAGTGTGGCCAAAGGGCACAACCCAGGCAAGGCTGCCAGAATCAGCTTGCGCATGCTGGCTAGGCTGGAAGCAAAGCGACCTCAGGCCCGGGCCTTGCACAATATCAGCTGGTAGAGGATGAAACAATACAACTAAACTGCATCATCATCCCTAAGGTCATCTAATGGCCTGGCCGAACGGGCAGTTCAAACATTCAAAACCAGAATGAAGAAACAGCGTGATGGTGTCCTGGATATGAAATTTGCATGGCTCCTCTTTGATTACAGAATCATGCTGCACATGATGACGGGAGTCACACCAGCAAAATTTGTAATGGAAGGACAACTGCGTACCAGGCTCAGCCTGCTGGTTCCCAATTTGGTGGGGGGAGGTGGCATCAAAGCTGGAGACCCCAAAAAAGAAACTACGACACCAGAAGACCTGAAAGGACCTTCAGAACAGGTGATGCCATCTATGTGCGGAGCTTTGAAGATGGTTCCCAAGGATCCCAGGAGTCGTGCTGGAAAGACTGGTCCAGTCTCTTACAAAGTCAAATTCCAAGGGAAGGCCGTGAGAAAACACCTGGACAACCCGAGAAGCAGGGAACCCACTACAGCGGAGACAATTTCAGCAGAGACGACGTCCTTGACACCTCCGGCAAGTGGACTCAGCCTATGGGGGACCCTCCATCAATGAAGTTTCGGAGTCTGAAATGGAGACTGAGGAGATTGACCTTCCTCTAGAGGTCAGCTTCAGAGATAAACGTCCCTCTGTGCCATTTCAGCGCTCAACAAGGAAGTGGCCAAGCTCAATCAGAAGCTTGGCTGTGGTGCTTCTCCATCAGGGACATACTTGAAGGTCTGTTTCCTCACAACTGTCACTGAGGTCCCGGTGTTGACTTCCATTTTCAAAGGTTTGCCATTCACACTAAGGAAAGTTTCAATTGGGGCCATCTTGTTCAACTGGACTGCATTCAAATGGTACATTGAATGCTCCTCTTCAGAACTATTCTCTGTTTTGTTCAGTGACGTTTTTGTTGCTTTGATGCACTGTCTTGCGCGGCAAATTGCTCAAATACAGCCTCTACGTTAACAATGGAAATACATGAACACTCAACAGTGTCAGGTCTCTGGAGGATGATCCCCCCACAATGATAGCACTCCACCTCTGTTTTAGGCTGACATCCTGTTTTATTCCCGTCCTTTGACTCCGGTCCAGTCCCGAGGACTGCATCTCATTCTTAGCTGTGCCTGTTGATCCTGCCACACACCTCACTGTCATACCCCACCCTATTTGATTTATTTCCCCTTCAGCCACTTGGAACTCAGTGGTGTCTTTTTCAGCACACTCCATTGCCTGACTTTGTTCAATGTTATAGTAGTTTTAGCTCGTAGTTTCTTTTAGATGTCGAGATTACAGATTCCACAAACCAACCAGTCATGCAGCATATCACTTAGCATGGTCCCGAACTCGCAGCGCTTAGTGAGCTGACAAAACCCGGCTATGAAGGCTGCGATGGACTCTTCGGAGTTCCTAACTATGGAGTTGAATTTATAATGTTGTAGGATAATCAAGGGCATTGGGTTACAGTGTTCCTTGATCAACTTGACTATCTGATCAAAGGTCTTTGAGTCGGGTGCCTCTAGGGAAGTGAGGTTCCTTAATAAATTATAAGTTTGAGACCCACAAACTGTCAGCATTGGATAAGGAGAAAACGGGAGGCTTATAGCAGATATTGAAAGCTCAAAACAGAAGCCCTAGAGGCATATAGAATTTGCTTGTCTCGATCTTAATGAAGAAATAGCAGAGCCGTTTGATGTGCAGGCTTCAATCTTCAGTTCCTTATTCAAACCAATCTCATTAACCAATAATAGGCATTGGAACTCATAGCTTGATGGTTCCTGAATCTCATTGGTCCTTCTTTCTTTATACAATTGCACCTTTCTTCCCCATTCGAATCACAAAGTACTGCAAGCTGCAATCAAACCTTTCACCTCACCGCCAATGTGGTGGCACAAGAAACACTCTGGAGGCTTCCAGTAGGAACATAGGGGTTTATTAATGAAAGGCAAGGACTGGTGTATATACAGGCACAGAACATAATAGGATGGGTTTTATCTCTTTGGCTCCGGGGCCCACGCTACTCAGGTCCCTGCTCGCTCTACATATAACTCCAGTAAGTTAATTAAACATGATTTTCACTGAAGAAATCCATTCTGTCTTTCTGTATTTAACCTGTTTTGTCCATGTGATTATTAATTTTGTCCTGGGATTATTGTAACCAGGACATTAAAGTAAACTGACTGGTCCATAGTTACAGGACTCACCTTTACACCCCTTCTTGAACAGTGGTGTAACCGTTGCAGTTCAAGAGAAAGCTCCATGACCATTTCCACCCTCAACCATGGTGAAGTATACCATGAGTATAAGAAACATGTCCGATGTATTTTTAAAAATTCCAAGAGGGCGATCATATTTAAGTTTCTTCCCCAGGTTCTCAACATGATGGATACTGGCTCAGCACACTTCATTAAGAAATATTTCAGGATACTGGAATCATCAAAAACTACAGATGCAAGAAGGAGAATACGGGGCCAACATGTTCCAATCAAGAAAAAGGGTGGGTCCAACTAATCCAGTGAACCGTGGATATCGAGGGATAGACAGCATTGAATAAGGAAAAAAGGGAGGCTTATGGCAGATATCATGGACTCAAAACAGCATAAGCCCCGGAGGCATAGAGAATGTGCAAAAGTAAATTAGAAGAGCAAAAAAAGAGGACATGAAAGGATACTGGTAGGTAAAATCATAAATTGTTTTACAAGCACATTAAAAGGTAAAAGGGAGAGAGTGGGGTCCATTTAGGACCACATTGGGACTTTGTATGTGGAGCCAGAGGACGTAGGTAGGGTTCTAAATGATACTTTTTGTCGATGTTCACTCATGAGAGGGACGGTGTAGATATAGAAATCAGGGAGAAGGACGGTGATGAATTAAATAAATTAACATAGGCAGAGGAGGTTCGGGGTGGTCTGGCAGGCTTAAAAGAGACAAATATCCAGGACCAGATGAAATGTATTGCAGGCTGCTGAGTGAGGAAAGGGAGGAAATATCAGGGACGCTAGCAATAATTTTCAATTCTTCTCTGGCCACAGGAGATTACCATAGGTTTGGAGGATGGTCAATGTGATACCATTATTCAAGAAGGAAGGGAGGGATAAACCAGGAAACTACAGGCCAGTCAGTCTAACCTCAGTGGTGGGGAAACGAGGGGAAGCAATTCCGAGACACAGAATGAATCTGCATTTGGAGAGGCCGAGATTAATCAAGAACAGTCAGCATGGTTTTGTTAATAGCAAGTCATGTCTGACTAACTTGATTGGATTTTTCAGAGGTGGGGCAATTTAACATGGCCATTCGACCTAACCTGCACTTCTTTGGGCTGCGGGAGGAAACCGGAGCACCCGGGGGAAACCCACACAGACACGAGGAGAAAATGCAAACTCCACACAGACAGTCACCCAAGGCCGGAATTGAATGCTGTGAGGTAGCAGTGCTAACCACTGTGCCACAGTGCTGTTATGTTCGTGTACTATGATAATAAATGAATCAGTGTACGACAGAACATCTAGACTAGTTACTTAATGTTGAATAAACTGTGAGTAGACTAAACTATTGCTAACCAAACTGTGGAGTTTCTAACCATCTTGCATGACACCCAGTGGTCGGAGGCCATTTAAAATAGTTATATACACTGTTACTGCATATCATTACACGTTCCTGGGACATTGGGAGGTGGGAGGTGTGTGTGTGTGGGGGTGGGGGGGTGGGGGGTGGGGTGGTGCTAGGCTTTAAGCCAAGCCTCCACACTCGTATATACACACACAAGCACACTGAAAAGTTTAATTTGGAGAGTCTCTGTGCCGCTGACCCGGGAGTGAGAATCCAGGCCCAGGCCCTAATCAGCAATGATGCCAAATTTAGGAACTGCAAGAATCAGTCAGTTTCAGACTTGATCACAGACTTGATCCACATATGGATCAAGAGGAAAGGTGATCATACATCAAGACATAATTCAATTAAATAAGGTACCGCAGAGCCCTCACAAAACACAAGGCATTTGGGGTTGAAGCAAGAAAAAAAAAACTTGCATTTATATATTGCTTTTCACAGCCCCTGGACATCCAAAACTGCTCCACAGCCAATGAAGTACAAAGGCAAACATTTGTGTCATATGTGACCATCTTTAGCTGCTCCATCAATGATCTTCCCTCTGTCATAAGGTCAAGAGCGGGGATGTTTGCTAATAATGACACTCAGTTCAACTCCACTCCCACTTCCACTGGGAATAAAGCAACTATTCTAGTCTACAGCTGTACCTGAATGATATCCAGGTTTGGACCGGTAAGTGGCAGGTAACATTCACACCACAGGAGTCCCAGGTAGCGATCAGCTTGAACAAAAGATAACAGTTATTTACCTTTCATCTCACACAGCAGTGTTATTGCTGAGTTTCTCCATCATCAGCATCTTAAGTTACCATTGATATGACAGAATTGACCTACTAAAACAAATACTCATAATTATAAAAGATGAACATAGACATGGTCATCTATGATTAGTGGCTCAGCTCTTCATTCTTCAAAACCTCACAATCATCTATAAGGCTCAAGTTAGCAGTGTGATAAGAAATCCACTATTCATCTGGCTGATTGCAATTACAGCAACATTATCGAAGCTCAATAACACCCAGAGGACAGAGAAGCTCGCCTGGTCGATGCCCCTCCAACTGAACTCAACATCTATCCCTCGCTACTATAGCTTTAATAAGTACTCTTCCGCAGCATACTACAACAATTCATCAATGTTGCCTCAAAAGCAGTTCTGTGCACTGTAATCGTTACCTCTGAGAAGAATGATGGCAGAGGTACTGTAGCGCATCCAAATTCCCTCCTCACTCAGCAACCCAAACAGGGGGCTGAATTCTCCGCCGTCGGGATTCTCTGTTTTGCCGGCAAGCCCGAGGGTTTCCCAACGGCAAGGGGCTACCCCACAATGGGAAACCCCATTGACCAGCCGGTGACACGGAGATTCCCAACAACGTGCCCCACCAGAAATCTGGTGTGGCGGGACGGAGAAACCTACCAGGGCACGTGCCAGTTCGCTCACTGTTCCGAGTCATTATATTGGATTTCTGCACCTAACACCATTGTGGAGAACAATCCCAATGGAGTTCCAATGGCGACAGAATGTGGGCTCACAGAATCCCATCACTTTCTCAGGAAAACTAAGGATGGACAATACACACAGCCTTGGAATGTTATCCATATTCCAAGAACAAAAATGAAGAAAATGTATTCACAGCCACTTTGGTACCAACCAATTGCAGCAGTGCAAAACGGGTAATGTAATAATACACGACTTGAGGATGGAGCAGTTCCTCGATGGACTGGATATGCCAGTTGTGGGGGAAGATAGGAGATGGGGCTTGGAAGCACCATTAGAACCTGGGGGAAGTCATGGAGAGTATCAACTCCATTCAGGCGGGGATGGCGCTGGGGCCAGTCTAGTTTGAATATATAAGTTTACAAGGAAGAAATGCTTCAAAATCAAAATGGCTTTTTAAAGTCATTTAGGCTCAAAATGGCTTCACTAAGGTCACACAGTTCAAACAGACAGGCAGTGCAAACTGCTCAATAGAACATAGAACATAGAACAATACAGCGCAGTACAGGCCCTTCAGCCCACGATGTTGCACCGAAACAAAAGCCATCTAACCTACACTATGCCATTATCATCCATATGTTTATCCAATAAACTTTTAAATGCCCTCAATGTTGGCGAGTTCACTACTGTAGCAGGTATAGTTCACTACTGTAGCAGGTATACCATGAGAATGATCAGATTAAAACTCCAGGCACACACATTCGTTACACATTCATTACTATATGTATCTGGACAAAGTTCCTAGTTCAGTGGTCATGATAACTGATAAAGAGTGTTGGGAATAAAATGATGCAGTCACCCCATGCTAAAAATTTGATAGAAAGCCATTTCTGTCGAATAAAATGAACTATAATTATTATGACCCAATCACAGAGAGAAAGGGGACAGAACATTAGCAATAGTAAACATCTTAAAAATAGGTGCCGATTATGAGCAAATTATTCTGGAATCATCTTTATTGCCTGTCTTTAACTATTTCCTGCGCTTTGCTCTGAAGAAGCTATTTTGTTTACTTCTCTGTATTTTAACTTGAAGAAAACATCAAGAGCTGTAATTTGTATTAAATTTAACTCAGTCATCTGTATTTGCTGGGACAAAACAAACTTTTAAAAACTCTGTATTTGCAAGCAAACTGACTTGATAAGAAACATTTGCAAAAAACTGACTGAATGAAGATTGGATTTACTTCATGCATGAAGCTCAGGGGCTGGTTTAGCACAGGGCTAAATTGCAGGCTTTTAAAGCAGACCAAGGCAGACCAGTAGCATGGTTCAATTCCCGTACCAGCCTCCCCGAACAGTCGCTGGAATGTGGCGACTAGGGGCTTTTCACAGTAACTTCATTGAAGCCTACTTGTGACAATAAGCAATTTTCATTTCATTTAAATTTCTGTCAAGTTATATATATATATATATAATGCGGTGACACATAAGATATATTGACCCAAGTACAGATCTATCAATGTTCACAGACTCGCTGGAATGGGGCTCCCTGCCATCAACACTGGCGCAAGCCTCAATATTGCTGATACCAAAGAAAGACAAGACCCCACTGAATGTGGGTCCTACAGACCCATTTCGCTGCTCAATGTAGACGATATAATTCCAGCAAAAATCCTGGCAAGGTAACTGGAGTGTTGCGTACCCGATGTCACAGAGGACCAAACGGGCTTTGTCAAGGGTAGACAGTTAACATCGATCATCAGGCGCCTGCTGAACGTGATAATGGCCCCATCCAGGGAGAGAACACCAGAAGTGATCATCTCCCTGGACGCAGAAAAGGTCTTCGACAGAGTCGATTGGAAATACCCCAGAACAGTCACGGAGTGGTTTGGGCTTGGATAGGGGTTCAACTCCTGGGTGAAAGTACTGTACAACGCTCCCATAGTGAGCATGCGGACTAACACCATCAGCTCTAAATACTTCCAGCTGCACAGAGGCACAAGGTAGGGATGCCCGCTGTTCCCTCTGCTCTTCGTCCTGGCAATCGAGCCACTTGCGGTGGCCCTCAGAACAGCAAAAGGCTGGAGAGGTATCCAGAGATGGGCCAGAGAGTATAGAGTCTCACTCTATGCAGAATGCCTGCTCCTCTACATCTCGGACCCCCAAGCCAGTATAGAAGGGATCAAGAAGCTCTTGAAGGAGTTTGGAACCTTCTCGGGCGACAAACTCAACCTGAGCAAAAGCAAAATCTTCCCGGTAAACCTGCAAGGGAAACCATGATGTGGAGATGACGTAGTTTCTCCGCTCCGGGGAAGTACTGGACGACGAAGGGTATTCTGTCGGTTGTGTCCCATGTTTGTCTTCTGAGGAGGTCGGTCCGGTTTTTCGCTGTGGCGCGTTGGAACTGTCGATCGATGATGAGTCGAGTGCCATATCTCGTTCGTACGACGGCATCTTTCAACGTCTGTAGATGGGACACTACCGACAGAATACCCTTCGTCGTCCAGTACTTCCCCGGAGCGGAGAAACTACGTCATCTTCTTCACAGCCTTCAACACGTCATTGATGACGATGAACATCTTGCCAAGGTCATCCCCACACCCCCACTACTTGCCTTCAAACAACCGCGCAACCTCAAACGAACCATTGTTTGCAGCAAACTACCCAGTCTTCAGAACAGTGACCACGACACCACACAACCCTGTCATGGCAATCTCTGCAAGACGTGCCAGATCATCGACATGGATACCACTATTACACGTGAGAACACCACCCACCAGGTACGCGGCACATACTCGTGCGACTCGGCCAACGTTGTCTACCTCATACGCTGCAGGAAAGGATGTCCCGAAGCGTGGTACATTGGCGAGACCATGCAGACGCTGCGACAACGAATGAACGGACATCGCGCAACAATCACCAGGCAGGAATGTTCCCTTCCAGTCGGGGAACACTTCAGCAGTCAAGGGCATTCAGCCTCTGATCTCCGGGTAAGGGTTCTCCAAGGCGGCCTTCAGGACCCGCGACAACGCAGAATCGCCGAGCAGAAGCTTATAGCCAAGTTCCGCACACATGAGTGCGGCCTCAACCGGGACCTGGGATTCATGTCGCATTACATTCATCGCCCACCATCTGGCCTGCGAAATCCTACCAACTGTCCTGGCTTGATACAATTCACACCTCTTTAACCTGGGGTTACCCCATCTCTGGATCTGTAAGGATTTAATCACCTGCTAATGGTCGCATTCCTAGCATTGTTTGGCATCTTTGAATTTGTCTATATATGTGTTTCTGGAACAGACCTCTTCATTCACCTGAGGAAGGAGCAGCGCTCCGAAAGCTAGTGACATCGAAACAAACCTGTTGGACTTTAACCTGGTGTTGTAAGACTTCGTACTGCAAGGGAAAGGGAAGGGACTACCGTTCACACATGCCTAAAACAAATTCCGCTACCTGCCAATCCAAATTACCCACAAAT
The DNA here is from genome assembly GCF_047496885.1 of Scyliorhinus torazame. Lineage (NCBI taxonomy): Eukaryota > Metazoa > Chordata > Chondrichthyes > Carcharhiniformes > Scyliorhinidae > Scyliorhinus > Scyliorhinus torazame. The sequence continues at coordinate 230,912,290 of NC_092707.1, read as the reverse complement.
GGAACCTGACGAGTCTCGTGGAGGAAGTAAAAAGGGACCTGTAGAGGTGGCGGATTCTCATTGGCAGGGAGAGTGCATACGTTCAAGGTGAATGTACTGCCCAGGTTCCTCTTCCTGTTCAGATCCCTGTCGATCTACAATCCCAAGGCTTTCTTCAGCATGGTGGATAAATTAATCATGCAGTTTGTCTGGAGAAGGGGGGAGAAGAATCCAAGCATCCAAAAAAGGGTCCTACAAAGGAAAGGGAGGCCTGGCCATTCCAAATCTACAATTTTATTACTGGGTGGCCACAGCAGAACGTGCGAGGGGATGGGCAAAGGAACTGGGAGCAGAACAATAATAATAATAATCAACATCACCTTTATTGTCATAAGTAGGCTAACATGAACACTGCAATGAAGTTACTGTGAAAAGCCCCTAGTCGCCACATTCTGGCACCTATTCAGATACAGAGGGAGAATTCGAAATGTCCAAATTACCTAACAACATGTCTTTCAGGACTTTTGGGAGGAAACCGGAGCACCTGGAGGAAACCAGACAATGGGAGAACGTGCAAACTCCGCACAGACAGTGATCCAAATCGGTTCACTCCCTGAAGGGTCTCTCTCCTCGCCCTGCATCCAGGTCATGGTTCATATACTGAGAGGCTCCCCTCAGGCTCCCGTTCATCAGGAAAGTTAGTATTCTGAGGTGGTACCGAGAAGTGGGAAGTGCACACCGTGACCTCTGAGGGGGTCATAACGGAGGCCATTCAGCCCATCATGTTCACACCAGCAAACAAGTTTCACATCCACACCACACTCTGTAAAAACATTTCCTCTTGAATCCCCACCAAATTTCTTTAGCTCGAATGTCAAATTGATGTCGCTGGTTATGCACTCCCAAGGGAATATGTTCTTCCTATCCACTCTATCGAGACCAGTCATAATTTTATACATTTGCCCCCTCAGCCCCCTCTTTTCCAAAGAAAGCAACCCTTGCTTATCCAATCTAACCTAATAATTCAAACTCTCGGTCAAAGCAATATATTCATAAATCTCTTCTGTCCCCTCTCCAATTAATCACATCTTTCCAATAGAGCAGATAACGTGAGTCATGGGACTTCCACAGCAACTGCCTCAGTAGAAAGATCCCTGAATGGTTGGAACTTCACGCTGAGGTATAGGGATGTAGGGGCAGGATAGAGTTGTGCCCGCCACCTCCGGAAGCAGATCAGGAGTGGCCAAATGCTAAGGCGGGCTGGTTAAAGATACTGCCTTGGTTGTCTGAGACTTTGTCTATGTTGTTTGGTTACATTTAAGGCCCTCTTGTCCTCACCTCCAACAACTTATAACCCTCAACCAATTCCCATGCCACCACCATGCTTTCATGCGAACTGAATCCCAATCAATAACAGAAGCTTTCAGTAGTTCACACCTCTTAATCTTGTCCGAATAATCATTGAGACATCAACAAGAGATTACAGAAAACATAACTTATTATAGCCACATTAAGATGTCAATAAACCAGTCACCAGTTCTCTCAAGCTGTGTATACAGCCTCCCACTCATTATCCTTTTATGAATCTCGATTCTTCTTTATTTGCACAAGACTAAGTGGTGTGAAATGCTTTAAGCTCCTGTTATTGATCCATCAATGGTTTGTTTCATTGACACTTTAACTCTAGTCTTTTCAAAGAATGATGAATGGGTGTTTTTTTCCCCAAACAGGTTCATTGGTTCTGAACAAAGTGTGAACCGGGTGAATGGGCACGGAAGGGTCACGAGGTGGCATGAAGGGTATGAGGGATCATTGAGGATAGATGGGGATGCACGAGTTTGCTTTGAGTTGACATGGGGTCCATAAGGGACATAGGGGTGAGTGAGCGGAGTCAGCATTGAGTTAGCAGAGGGCAAAAAGGGACATAGGGTGGGGGGTATGAGTCAGCATTGAGTTTGTATGGAGGGGGTGAGACCTTTTAAACTAACCTTCAAAAAGTTCCAGTATCCAATCTCTGGTTCATGACTCCTCTTGAGGGTCTGTGAACCACGAGTCATGAAGATGCAGGCCCAACAGCATGAACGTTGTGGGTGACTAGGAGATGCCGACCCTCACAATGGAGCCAGCCAGGTTGGGAGTGCAGGCTCCCTTATCCTATGCCAGTGAAAATCGGGAGTGCTGGGAAAGGAGGCAGGAATCCCAGACGAGGTCCCGGCCACCATTTTTAAATGGCTCCAGAATCCTTTGAACTCCGCAAAGATCTGGGCCGAGCTCATGTCTGGAATACTGGTTTAGTGACGATTCTGAGCCTTGTGTGCATTATTTACCTGTCAGTGCATTACTTGCTATGTTCAGAAGATGAAACAAACATTTTCTTTACATTAAGATGCCACAACAAGAAAATACAATGATAGAGAAATTTAATAAAGGTAGGTCTCTGAAAATAAATGACTAATGAACACTTACCTTACAATGGGACCGGGTGACTGTGTGCTAGAATGCTAATGGGTGAGCCTGGAACTTAAAACTGCTTTGATATAAAAACTTGAGTTAAATTTATCAACATAGCTAAACCACATTAAAATAATGAGCCTGGGAATTCCTTTAGCACTCACAAATGTAAATCATTATTGGTCTTGTCCTCATATCCAACTGTGATAATAAAAACAATTAAGACAGCAATAATAACACTTGCAGTTTTGTATCAGAAGACTTATGTTGCAGTAAATAATTAAGCTTATTACTTTGATAGTAGTCAGAAAATAGGTTCCGATGCCATCCATGAAGTTGAGAGAGATGAACAACCCTGGTAAGGGATGCTTTCCTGAAGAACTGATCCATATGTTCTTCATTAAGGAGAAAAATATTCACTGCTGACAATCCAAGGATGTCAAATAGCCAGTTAAACAATTCATCAGGTAAATCGCAGCTTTGCAATAAATCCAGATGCCCTATTGATTGGTTTGGAAATGAGAGTTACTGTTCAGACTTCATGCCAAAACAAAATCACTGTTTCTAATCTAAGAGGTTGAAAATATTGCTAGTTTTTCCTGTGAAGCAATATTGACAACTGGAAAGCAAGTTGCTGCAGTCAGCTTCAGCAGCTTCTTATTTAACAGTTTCCCCGACAAAAGAAAGTTATCTCACATTTTATTTTGGGGGGCAAGAATCCACTTTGTGGAGCATGTAATCAATGGTAGATCGAGTCTGCTCATCTTGTAAATTTTAGAGATGAGTCCACTTTTTAGACGCTAAAAGTATATAACATAAAATTTTATTTAAAAAAAATTTTAGAGTACCCAATTACTTTTTTCCAATTAAGGGGCAATTTGGTGCGGCCAATCCACCTACCCTGTACATCTTTGTGTTGTGGGGGTGAAACCCATGGAGACACGAGGAAAATGTGCAAACTCCACAGACGGTTACCCAGGGCCGAGATCGAACCCGGGTCCTCAGCGCCGTAGGCAGCATTGCTAACCACAGCGCCATTATGCTGCTCCATAACATAACATTTTCTTGTGCTTACCAAACCAGATATTGGCCAACATTCAAAGTGCTAAACTTCGGCAAATTTCTGGGGGGGAGATTCAGGGGCTGGAGAATTCCTGCGTTTTTTGTACAAACCATTCTTGATTTTTAAGGCGGGCTTCGATGACTTCCACTATAGAAAAACTGGCACCGAAGCAGGATTGATTCAGCGACCATGGAGGGGCTAGCACCGGTACCGCGTGGAACACAATCGATTCCAATGAGAAACGGTGCGGGATTCGCCGGGTCCGAGATTGACACTCTGGAGGCTGACAAGCTGCAGCCGCATATACACACTTAACTCCCCACACACACTCATCCCAGCCAACAAGATGGCACTGGTTGCGTTGGAACATGCCCATGCAGCTGATGGGTCAGCTGGGGCCAGAGAGCACCTAGGGGTGTGCCCTGGGGGGACACCCAAACGACATGCAGCCCCAGGTTCACAGCGGGCAGTCAGCGGCGTGCGCAGCTGCATGACTGCCTTGCAGGCCATGGCAATGGTGCTCCGTGCCCCCCACACACCCCACCCACTCCTTGTATGGATGATAGCAGGAACTGCTGGGAGGATGAGCAAACTGACCACAGCACCGTGGTACAGAGGGTCATTCAAGTGGGGGGGGGGGGGTAAAAGGAATGGAGAGAGGTTTGTTAGAGAGATATATTCTTGATTGCTGAGAAGAGGATCTGAGTCCTGAAGACTATGTTGTCTGCCCAATGCGCATCTTCTCAATGCCTGGAATGGCAAGGGTCCAATTGTCATAGTCAATGTATGTACCAATGACATAGGCAAGACTAATAAAGAGAATCTGCTGATGGAGTATGAGCAGCTAGGGACTAAATTAAAAAGCAGAACCACAAAGGTAATCTCTGGATTACAACCTGAGCCATGAGAAAATTGGCATCGAGTAAATAAAATCATGGAGTTGAAATGAGTGGTTCAAAGATTGGTGTGGGCGGAATGGATTTGATTAATGGGTAACGGGCACCAGTTAGTACTGGGAACAGAGTAATAATGGATCATATAACTATTGCTGTGGAGAGAGCTTTAAACTACATAGTGGGAAGCAGGGGGAGGGGGGTTTACATGAGACTTCGAAAGAAAAACAGAAAAGTCAAGCCAAAAGTGCAGTATGGTGATGCTCATAATGTTAACCAAAGTGCTGCAGAAAGGGACAAAGCAGAAACAAATAAGAGTGTGCCAGCAAATAAGGTCATAAAAGGGAAAGAAATATGAAAAAGATACAATTAAAAGGCTCTTTATCTGACTGGATGTATTGATGGCACAAATAGAAATAAATGAGTATGATATGATAGCCATTACAGGGAAGAGGGTTACAAAGTGACCATGGCTGGGACCTGAATATTCAAGGGCATTTGACATTTCATAGAAAGGAAAAGGAGATGGGGTGGCTCTGTTCAGCAAGTATGATATCAGGGCAGCAGTAAGAAATTACCTTGGTTTGGAGGAACAAATGAAAAATCATTGATGGAAGTGGTTTGTAGGTCATCTGACAGTAGCTACACTGTAGGAAAGAGTAGAAATCAAGGAATAATTGGGGCTGTAAGAAAGATATTGTCATAATCGTGGGAGATTTTTATCTTCATATAAATTGGACAAATCAAACTGGCAAAGGTAGACTGGAAGATGAGTTCATAGAGCGCATTCAGGACAATTTCTTAAAACAACATATTCTGGAACCAACCAGGGAACAGACTATGTTATGGCTGGGAATGTATAATGAGACAGGATTAATAAATTACTTTGTAATAAAGGATCCTACAGGCAAGAGTGATCATAACATTATGAATTTTACATTTGGTTTGAGGATAAGAAATTTTTGCCTGAAACTTGTATCTTAAATGCATATAAAGGCCATTATAAGAATATGAAGACAAAGTTGTCACAAATGGGAAAATGGTGTAAAAAGCAAGGTGGTAGAGAGGCAGTGGCAGATGTTTGAGCAGGTCGGAATCATAGAGTCCCTACAGTGCAGAAGGAGGCCATTCGGCCATCAGGTCTGCACGACCCCGAGACCTCCGGTGGCAGCTTGAAGGCATTGGACAGCTCTTTTTAACCAAAATTGGGTGCAATTCGACAGAAAGGTGTAGTTGAAGGTTGAAGTAGTTCCTCTGGGAGTGGTATATCCGCTGGTTACCAAACCCGGCAGAAGGTGAAAGACCTGGCCAAGGAGTTGGAAGGGACCTGTGGCGCAGCAGCCAGTGGAAGAATGGTTGATGGAGAAGGGCTTTTGCAAGTCGGAAAGCCCCAGATGGAACAGTTGATGGTCTTCATCAAGGAAGAGTTCCACCAGCAGAGGAAGGGGATGCAGGAGAATCGCTCAAAGGTCATCAAAGGGGCTGTGGCACCCCTGAAGGGCTCGATGAAGAGGGTGGAGAAATGCTTGGAGGCACAGGGGTCGCAGATCCAAGAGATTGAGAGGGTGTTTTGTTTACAGTTGGGTTGACAAAAAGTGTAGCAGGGGTGAAAAGTTCATCCGGGGATGGCTGACCCATCCCCCTTCAGGTTGCTTGGAGCTGTGTGTTTCTTTTTCTTGTTTGTTTGTTCTTAGTTCTTGGGGTAGGTGACCTGTGATTCAAGATGCGTCTTTGTTTGGATGGTGGAGGATAGGGTCAGCAGGGAGCCTTCTTCACCGAGCAGAGATTTTTATTTTTTACTTAAATGTATTTTAGTACAAACATGTATCAAAACAGGTTACAGCGAACAAACACCCCGGAAAACATACTTCCCAACAATCAACTATACAGTCTGTACAGACTTTTCCTCTTTTTCACCCCCCCTCCCCCGGTGATGAACAGCCCCTCAAACACGGTCACAAACATCCCCACCTTTCCTCAATCGCCCCTGAAGAGCCCCTTAACTCATACTTTATCTTCTCTAATCGCAGGAAGTCGCACAGGTTACCCAACCAAGTCGCTACTCCCGGTGGCGATCTCGACCGCCACTCCAGCAAAACTCGTCGCCGTGCAATCAGAGAGGCGAAGGCCAAGATATCAGCCTTCTTCCGCTCCATGAGCTCCGGCTTCTCTGAAACCCCAAATATCGCCAAAGGGTCCGGGTCTACCTCCTCCTCCACTATCCTGGCTAAGACCGTGAACACTCCAGCCCAGAATATTCCCAATTTTTCGCAAACGCAAAACAAGTGTGCATAATTCGCTCGCCCCTGCCCACACCTCTCACACTCATCTGCCACCCCCTGAAAGAAATCCACTCATTCTCCCGAGTCATATGCACCCTGTGCACTGCCTTAAACTGTATCAGGCTCATCCTTGCACAAGAGGAGGTCCCATTTACCCTACGCAGTGCCTCACTCCATACTCCCCAACTGATCTCCCCTCCAAACTCCACTTCCCATTTCTCCTTGATCTTCACCACCCGCTCGCCTCCCTGCTCCCCCAGCAACTTGTATATATCCCCAATTCTTCCCTCCCCCTCCATACTCACTGAGCAGAGATGTGAGGGCAGGGGGTGGGGGGAGGTCATTGGGAGAAGCATTTGGGTAGGGGTTGCCACACTAGCCAGTAATGCTGGTGAACGGAAGGGAGGTGGGGGAGAATGCCGAGAGAGGTGGCCGTAGGGCAGGATGGAGGTGGGAGAGGGGAGGGGGTTGCGATGAGGGAAGGTGGGAGAAGAAACATGGTCAGGGGTGGAGAAGGGGGCCATCTTGTATGGGCCAGCTTGAAGGTAAAATTAACGGGACTAGAGCCAAAAGGGGAGGATGATGACATTAGAGAGGAATGGAGGCGTAAGCCTCCGGCAAGGCTGATAACGTGGAACCTGCAAGGGCTCAATGGATCAGTTAAAAGATCTTGGTTTTTTGTGCATCTCAGGAGTTTGAGAGTGGAGGTGGTGTTTCTGCAGGAGACACACCTCCGCATGAAGGATCATGTTAGGCTAAGGAAGGGGTGGGTGGTCAGGTTTACCACTCGGTGTTTGATTCAAAGTCGTGGGGAGTGGGAGTTAAAAAAACGGAGTTTGTGAGCACGAAGGAAGTGAGGGACCCGGGTGAGAGATAATTGATCATGAGTGGGGTATTAGTAGGGTAGCGTTGGTGAATCTATATGCACCGAATTAGGATGATGTAGTTTTTATGAGGGGGTTTATGGCAGCAATCCCGGACTTGGCCACACACCAGTTGATTATGGGAGGAGATTTTAACTGTGTCAGAGAGCCGAGGGTGGATAGGTCAAGCCCCAGATCAATGGGTAGGCTACGAATTGCAAAGGAGCTGGGTGAGTTTATGGAAACCATGGGTATGGTGGACCCGTGGAGCTTCAAAAACCCAGGGGAAGGGAGTATTCCTTTTTTTCACATGTGTAAAGGGTGTTTTCCAGGATTGACTTTTTCTCCCGGTGAGCCGGGAGATTTTGGTTGGGGTGGAGGTGGAGTACGCAGGGATAGTAATCTTGGACCATGCACCCCATTAGCTGGAGATGCTGCTTAGATCGGAGCGGGAGCAGAGGCCGGCGTGGTGGCTCGATTCGGGATTGTTGGCAGATGGAGGGTTTTGTGACAAAGTGCGGATTAAAGATTATGTAAAATTGAACCAAAACGGGGAGGTGTCGTCGGCCACCTTTTGGGAAGCGCTAAAAGTGGTGGTCCGAGGGGAGGTTATATCGTTCAAGGCTCATGCGGATAGGAAAAGGAGGTAGGAATGTGAACGGCTCACAAACAAGAGAGTGTAGGTAGATAGGGAGTACTTCAGGGTGCCCATCACGGAGGGATTGGCAAGGAAGAAAAAATTATTGGGGCAATTTGATAGGCTGACAATGGGGAGGGCGGTAGACAGCTGCGTAGGACAAGAGGGGTGCAGTACGAATACAGGGAGAAAGCGAGTTGAATGCTAGCGCACTAGCTATGGAGGCAGGCCGCGTCCAGGGAAATATTGAAGATAGGGACTGGGGCTGGGGATGTTGTGTCGGAGTCAGGGAAGATAAATGAGGCATTTTGAGATTATTATAAGGAGCCGTACAGAGCAGACCCGGGGGTAGGGGGGTGAAGAGGGGGACATGGGACGGTTCTTAGACAATCTGGAGTTTCCACAGCTGGAGGAAGAGAAGAGCCAGGCGCCAGAGGAGCCCCTGGGGCTGAGGGAGATAGTGAACAGTATAAGGGGTATGAAGTCGGGGAAGGCTCCGGGGCCCGATGGCTACCCGGCGGAATTTTATTAGGAGTTCACAACTGACCCCACACCGCATCTCTAGGGGGCGTTTAACGAGGCGTTGGAGAAGGGGGAGCTGCCAGAGATGATGATGCAGGCAACGATCACGTTAATACCCAAAAAGGGAAAGGACCCGTTGGAACGTGGGTTGTCTCAGCCCGTATCACTGTTAAATACAGACGTGTGAAAGCACTCGCTAAGTTAGTGGCGGGAAGGATGGACGGTTTGTCCCCGAGGTGGTTGCCGAGGACCAAACAGGCTTTGTAAAGGTCAGGCAGCTCTCTAGCAATATAAAGAGGCTTTTAAATGTGATTATGACCCCATAGGGAGCCCAGGTGCCGGAAGTAGTGGTGTCCATGGACACGGAGAAGGTATTCGACCGGGTGGAGTGGCGGTACCTGTTTGATGTCCTGGGAACGTTTGGGCCGATGTTTGTGGCACGGGTGCGCCCATTTCATGTGGCACTGAGGGCGAGTGTGCGGGCTAATGACATGGATTCACGGAACTTCAAATTACACAGGGGAGCAAGGCAGGGGCGCCCGCTGTTGCCGTTGCTGTTTGCGTTGGATATAGAGCCTCTGGTAATGGCTCTTAGGGGCTCGGCAGAGTGGCGAGGGAGTATGAGGGGAAGAAGGGAGCATTGGGTGTCACTCTATGCTGATGATCTAATGTTGTATGTTTCGGACCCGCTGGAGAGCACGGCGAGAATCATGGGTCTGTTGGGGAGGTTTGGGGCATTCCCGGGGTACAAGTTGAATATCAGGAAAAACAAAGTGTTCCCAGTAAATGAGTTGGGTCGGCGAGCCAATTTAGGGATGGGGGATGCCATTTAAGGTGGCTTGAGTTAGGTTCAGGTACCTGGGGATTCAGATAGCGAGGGAATGGGCGATACTTTACAAATGACATTTAACGAAGCTGGTGGAGGAGGCCAGGGATTCTCGCAAGAGGTGGGACAGGCTGCGTTGGGGAGGGTCCAAGTGACAAAGATGAACATTCTTCTGAGGTTCCAGTTAATTTTCCAGACACTCCCAATCTTTCTACCGAAGGCCTTCTTCCGGAAACTGGACACAATTATTTTGGACTTTGTATGGGCGAGGAAGGTGCCAAGGGTTAAGAGGACCCTGTTACAGAGGCAGCGGCAGCAGGGAGGATTGGCGTTGCCGAACCTGCTTGATTACAATTGGGCGGCGAACGTGGAGAAAGTGAGGCGATAGCGGGAAAGAGAGGGGGTAGAACGGGTTAGGTTGGAGGACGAATCCTGTAGGGGGTCCAGCTTAAGGGCTATGGTGACGGCAGCATTGCCAATGGCACCGAACAGATACTCGGAGAGACTTGTGGTGCAGTCCACAGTGAAGATCTGTGGGGGGGGCGGGGGGGGGGAGGATGCATGGGAAGTGGAGAGAAATGGAGATGGTTAAGGTGAGGAATCTGTATCTGAAAGAAGGGTTTGCCAGTATAGGTGAATTGAAGGAGAGAGTAGATTTCACAATTATTTAAGACAAGTACACATTAATGTGACATCAGAAAATCACCCGTGCAAGCTAAGAACAGCCATATGGACTTTCAGTTGCTTGCAAAGACCTTTACAATTTGGTTTGAGTATGCTGTTCTCTATGCTGCCAGCTGATGTGGAGAAAGACCATTCGTTTCCATGGTTTTTAATGATTGCGATAGTTGCCTTCTGGCTGCCTGAAGGGCCTTTCATTTTGAGAGCCTTCTCCACGAGAGAAGGAACCACCTCTGGGCTTTGTGAGGCTCTGGTGATAATCAGATGTGCTGAAGAGCAACTGTTCACACAAACATCCCTCCGAGGAGCCCCCAGCTGGCAGTTGCTCCTCCATCCTTTCAGGGTACACTTGTCCCTCCCTGCTTTTCCGAGGAGTCCAAAGGCCTGGCATTGACTCCAGGCCTCCTGGTTCCCTTTCAGCTCACCCATTGCTTGACAGAGCTCATGGAAGCGATGATGGCACCCAGATGCACTGGTATTCACTAGATTGTATGCTGTGTATGGCCCTCCATGAAGGTTGCCAATCTCTTGACAAGGACACATGCAAATGACATGGCAGCAATCATGACCTGGGTGGACATCTCCATCATCCGGGGATGATCCTTTTCGGGGTCTGCGAGATGTTTCGTCACCCCATGGTGCAGTTCCAGCATCCGCTGCCTTGTGGATGACTCCAGGCGCATGTGTCACAGCCTGAAGCTAATCATCACCCTGGTCAATCACAGCACTCCAACTGCCAGTGATCTCAGTTGTCACGGACTCCGTCAGGTTCTTGGACATGTATATGTTGGTGCTAACCAAATTGTGACCCCTTACTAACCGTACACAACTGTCCAATGAAAGGAGAGTGTCTGTGCTGATGGAGGATGCAGGGAATGATATGACGATGCACCTTCTCACGTTTCCTACTCTCTTGACGTAGGAGCTGCCCTTCAGTCTCTCTTGTCTATAATCTGCCAAGGTGAGCCAGATGAGGGCTATGCACTTTCCATTGTGTCCTTCCAGCTAATCATCTATGTGAACAGTGGTGCGCACATGGGTCCAAGGCTTTGTGTTCACTACAAGGCCCATCCATTCGGCCATTACCTATCTTGGGGCTCTACAGCTCTGACGAGTAACTCACCTCCTGACCTCCCAAAGCCTGTCCACCATCTACAAGACATAAGTCAGCAGTGTAATGGAATACTCTCCACTTGCCTGGATGAGAGCAGCTCCAACAACACTCAAGAAGCTCAACACCATCCAGGACAAAGCAGTCACTTGATTGCTCCCCTTCCACAAACATTCAAACCCTCCATCACTGATGAACAGTGGCAGCCGTGTGTATCATCTACAAGATGCACTGCAGTAACTCGCCAAACATCCTCAGACAGCACCTTCCAAACCCACAACCATGACCATCTAGAAGGACAAGAGCAGTACATACCTGGGAGCCCCATTACCTGGAGGTTCCCTCCAAGTCACTCCCCACCCTGACTTATATATATATAACCATTCCTTCTCAGCCCTTTGGATTTCGGCGGGAGCGGTGCGCAAGGGCCTTCTGGGAGGTGAGTATTTACTTTAAAAACACTTACCTTTGCAGGAGCAGCCCTTTGGATTTCGGCGGCAGCGGTGCGCAAGGGCCTTCTGGGAGGTGAGTATTTACTTGAAAATCACTTACCTGGTCCCGTTTCTGTTCTTCTTTTCTGTTTTTTTTAAATATAAGGCGGGAACCGGAAGTTCGACCCATGGACTTCTGGGAAGGCCCACCCCGCCCCCCCCCCCACCAATAAATTCTGGTGGAGAGGAAACCCGAGACACTACACATGTAGTGTCTCCCACCCACCCTCCTCCTCTAACCTAATAATAAGACCCATTGGTGTGAGGTAAGTGCCATATTATATTATTATTATATTTTAAAATTTTATTTTTTATTTATTTATTAACCAGATCTTGGTTAGAAGTTAGAGGGATGGCAGGGAAGGGAGTGCAATGTTCCTCCTGCAGGATGTTTGAGGTGAGGGATGCCGTTAGTGTCCCTGCTGATTTTACCTGCAGGAAGTGCAGCCATCTCCAGCTCCTCCAAGACCGAGTTAGGGAACTGGAGCTGGAGTTGGATGAACTTCGGACCATTCGGGAGGCAGAGGGGGTCATAGATAGCAGCTTCAGGGAATTAGTTACACCAAAGATTGGAGATAGATGGGTAACTGTAAGAGGGACTGGGAAGAAGCAGTCAGTGCAGGGATCCCCTGCGGTCGTTCCCCTGAGTAACAAGTATACCGCTTTGGATACTTGTGGGGGGGGGGGACTTACCAGGGGTAAGTCATGGGGTACGGGCCTCTGGCACGGAGTCTGTCCCTGTTGCTCAGAAGGGAAGGGGGGAGAGGAGCAGAGCATTAGTAATTGGGGACTCGATAGTCAGGGGCACAGATAGGAGATTTTGTGGAAGCGAGAGGGACTCACGTTTGGTATGTTGCCTCCCAGGTGCAAGGGTACGTGATGTCTCGGATCGTGTTTTCCGGGTCCTTAAGGGGGAGGGGGAGCAGCCCCAAGTCGTGGTCCACATTGGCACTAACGACATAGGTAGGAAAGGGGACAAGGATGTCAGGCAGGCTTTCAGGGAGCTAGGATGGAAGCTCAGAACTAGAACAAACAGAGTTGTTATCTCTGGGTTGTTGCCCGTGCCACGTGATAGTGAGATGAGGAATAGGGAAAGAGAGCAATTAAACACATGGCTACAGGGATGGTGCAGGCGGGAGGGATTCATATTTCTGGATAACTGGGGCTCTTTCTGGGGAAGGTGGGACCTCTACAGACAGGACGGTCTACATCTGAACCTGAGGGGCACAAATATCCTGGGGGGGAGATTTGTTAGTGCTCTTTGGGGGGGGGTTTAAACTAATGCAGCAGGGGCATGGGAACCTGGATTGTAGTTTTAGGGTATGAGAGATTGAGAGTATAGAGGTCAGGAGCACAGATTTGACTTCACAGGAGGGGGCCAGTGTTCAGGTAGGTGGTTTGAAGTGTGTCTACTTCAATGCCAGGAGTATACAAAATAAGGTAGGGGAACTGGCAGCATGGGTTGGTACCTGGGACTTCGATGTTGTGGCCATTTCGGAGACATGGATAGAGCAGGGACAGGAATGGTTGTTGCAGGTTCCGGGGTTTAGGTGTTTTAGTAAGCTCAGAGAAGGAGGCAAAAGAGGGGGAGGTGTGGCGCTGCTAGTCAAAAACAGTATTACGGTGGCGGAGAGGATGCTAGATGGGGACTCTTCTTCCGAGGTAGTATGGGCTGAGGTTAGAAACAGGAAAGGAGAGGTCACCCTGTTGGGAGTTTTCTATAGGCCTCCAAATAGTTCTAGGGATGTAGAGGAAAGGATGGCGAAGATGATTCTGGATAAGAGCGAAAGTAACAGGGTAGTTATTATGGGAGACTTTAACTTTCCAAATATTGACTGGAAAAGATATAGTTCGAGTACATTAGATGGGTCGTTTTTTGTACAATGTGTGCAGGAGGGTTTCCTGACACAATATGTTGACAGGCCAACAAGAGGAGAGGCCAGGTGTGAGATTTGGAGGTAGGTGAGCACTTTGGGGACAGTGACCACAATTCGGTGACGTTTACGTTTGTGATGGAAAGGGTATACACCGCAGGGCAAGAGTTATAGCTGGGGGAAGGACAATTATGATGCCATTAGACATGACTTGGGGGGGGGATAGGTTGGAGAAGTAGGCTGCAAGTATTGGGCACACTGGATATGTGCAGCTTGTTCAAGGAACAGCTACTGCGTGTTCTTGATAAGTACGTACCGGTCAGGTAGGGAGGAAGGCGTCGAGCGAGGGAACCGTGGTTTACCAAAGAAGTGGAATCTCTTGTTAAGAGGAAGAAGGAGGCCTATGTGAAGACGAGGTGTGAAGTTTCAGTTGGGGCGCTTGATAGTTACAAGGTAGCGAGGAAGGATCTAAAGAGAGAGCTAAGACGAGCAAGGAGGGGACATGAGAAGTATTTGGCAGGTAGAATCAAGGAAAACCCAAAAGCTTTCTATAGGTATGTCAGGAATAAAAGAATGACTAGGGTAAGAGTAGGGCCAGTCAAGGACAGGGATGGGAAGTTGTGTGTGGAGTCTGAAGAGATAGGCGAGATACTAAATGAATATTTTTCGTCAGTATTCACTCAGGAAAAAGATAATGTTGTGGAGGAGAATGCTGAGACCCAGGCTATTAGAATAGATGGCATTGAGGTACGTAGGGAAGAGGTGTTGGCAATTCTGGACAGGCTGAAAATAGATAAGTCCCCGGGGCCTGATGGGATTTATCCTAGGATTCTCTGGGAAGCCAGGGAAGAGATTGCTGGGCCTTTGGCTTTGCTTTTTATGTCATCATTGGCTACAGGAATAGTGCCAGAGGACAGGAGGATAGCAAATGTGGTCCCTTTGTTCAAGAAGGCGGGTAGAGACAACCCCGGCAACTATAGACCGGTGAGCCTCACGTCTGTTGTGGGTAAAGTCTTGGAGGGGATTATAAGAGACAAGATTTATAATCATCTAGATAGGAATAATATGATTAGGGATAGTCAGCATGGCTTTGTGAAGGGTAGATCATGCCTCACAAACCTTATCGAGTTCTTTGAGAAGGTGACTGAACAGGTAGACGAGGGTAAAGCAGTTGATGTGGTGTATATGGATTTCAGTAAAGCGTTTGATAAGGTTCCCCACGGTAGGCTATTGCAGAAAATACGGAGGCTGGGGATTGAGGATGATTTAGAGATGTGGATCAGAAATTGGCTAGCTGAAAGAAGACAGAGGGTGATGGTTGATGGGAAATGTTCAGAATGGAGTTCAGTTACAAGTGGCGTACCACAAGGATCTGTTCTGGGGCCGTTGCTGTTTGTCATTTTTATCAATGACCTAGAGGAAGGCGCAGAAGGGTGGGTGAGTAAATTTGCAGACGACACTAAAGTCGGTGGTGTTGTCGACAGTGAGGAAGGATGTAGCAGGTTACAGAGGGACATAGATAAGCTGCAGAGCTGGGCTGAGAGGTGGCAAATGGAGTTTAATGTAGAGAAGTGTGAGGTGATTCACTTTGGAAGCAATAACAGGAATGCGGAATATTTGGCTAATGGTAAAGTTCTTGGAAGTGTGGATGAGCAGAGGGATCTAGGTGTCCAAGTACATAGATCCCTGAAAGTTGCCACCCAGGTTGATAGGGTTGTGAAGAAGGCCTATGGAGTGTTGGCCTTTATTGGTAGAGGGATTGAGTTCCGGAGTCAGGAGGTCATGTTGCAGCTGTACAAAACTCTGATACGGCCGCATTTGGAGTATTGCGTACAGTTCTGGTCACCGCATTATAGGAAGTACGTGGAGGCTTTGGAGCGGGTACAGAGGAGATTTACCAGGATGTTGCCTGGTATGGAGGTAAAATCGTATGAGGAAAGGCTGATGGACTTGAGGTTGTTTTCGTTGAAGAGAAGAAGGTTAAGAGGAGACTTTAATAGAGGCATACAAAATGATCAGGGGGTTAGATAGGGTGGACAGTGAGAGCCTTCTCCCGCGGATGGAAATGGCTGGCACGAGGGGACATAGCTTTAAACTGAGGGGTAATAGATATAGGACAGAGGTCAGAGGTAGGTTCTTTACGCAAAGAGTGGTGAGGCCGTGGAATGCCCTACCTGCAACAGTAGTGAACTCGCCAACATTGAGGGCATTTAAAAGTTTATTGGATAAGCATATGGATGATAATGGCATAGTGTAGGTTAGATGGCTTTTGTTTTTTGACTTCCCATGTCGGTGCAACATCGTGGGCCGAAGGGCCTGTCCTGCGCTGTATCGTTCTATGTTCTATGTTCTATGTCCTGGAACTCCCTCTCAGTGGGCGCACCTACACATCAAGGACTGCAACAGTTCAACAAGGCAACTTCCCACCACCTTCTGAAGGACAATCAGGGGTGGGCAATAAATGCTGGTCTACCGAATAATGCCACATCCTGTAAATATATATATATTTTAAATCACAGAATAATACAGTGCAGAAGAGGCCTTTCAGCCCATTGAGTCTGCAACGATGCATGAAAGACACCTGATGTGCCTACATAATCCTATTTGCTCCCAAATCTCAAAGAGAAGTAGGCAAGCTATCACAACCATTTTCAATTTGTATTTTACGATGAGAATATACATGTGCTGAAGTCAGGAGTCACAAATTCCAAATCAGACTTGTGGCAATTTTCAAATAAAACATTTATTAACAAAAGAAGGCTTAATTGAACACACAAGATTGCATTTACACAGTTAAAATTAATCTTGCAGAAGATTTCCCTCCAAAGATTTCTACTTGGTTAGATTCTCAAATAAACACCTCTTTAGGCAACAATTTCTTTCGATAGTTAATCTATAAAAACTCCAGTGATTTTATCACAAGTCACCGACTGTTGCCATAGGAAAGATATGTCACCCATCAAAGGGAGGCACAAACCCTTTGTTGGTGGCAATCTGACTGCCCAATGTAATACCACAGACATGTGGCCAAGCAGCACTGGCTGTGCAGACGACCCCCTCTGCCTGACTGATGTCCTGCCCTGATACACTGATCTACATCTGACAGCTAATGCTAATGCCTAAGTATCTCCACTACTTGTGACACTAATAAAGATTATTATTATTAGTTGTTAAAAGGCCTCAAGTTTGATTACCAGTCTATAACGGATTAGTTACTGTTGGTAGGGGTGCTACAAAAGAGCATCATGGAGGCACTGCGCCAAGAACCCTCATGGTGGCACAGCGCCAGGGATCCGGGTTTAATTCTGACCTTGGGTGACTGAGTGTGTGGAGTTTGCACTTTTTCCCAGTGTCTGCGTGGGTTTCCTCCAGGTTTTCTCCCCCAGTCCAAAGATGTGCAGGTTAGTTGGATTGACCATGCTAAATTGCCCTTAGTGTCCAAAGATGCGTAGGTTAGGTTGCGAGGAATTAGAGTGGGGGGTGCCTAGGTAGGGTGCTCTTTCAGAGAGTCAGTGCAGACACGATGGGCCGAATGGCCTCCTTCTGCACTGTAAGGATTTTCTGATTCTATGACAATCCCTTCATCTATGTCTTATTCACCTGCTATCACAGCTCCAAGCATTGCACTCACCAGTGACACGACAGCCCCATGGCTGTTGACCTCCCCAGCAACCTTCATCCCATGTCAGTCTGCCCCTGCAGTCCTGAGAAAACAGAACTTCCTCTGTTCCCTTACAGACTTGGGAGTATATCCAGGAAAGCATCCTTAAATCCTGGTGTGATTCTTGTTTGAGCACCACCCCAAAATCCACCCCCTCCCCTGTCGATGCCATCTCACTGGTCAACCCCCCTGCCTGCGGGCCCTTAATTGGCAGCCCTGACAATGCCACTTGCAAAACTCCACCTCCAGGCCTTGCCACCTACTTTCAGCCTTTGTAGCAAGTGGTGCTTCCTTTATGTAAAATTCAGCCCTCTGTGCCGGTATGTGATCCTTGCAAACTGTAACTGAATCTGTGAGTAGTTGTTTCAAGTCTTTCGCACACCAGAGAATTTCTTCACACCAGAGACTATTTTAATACTCTCAGCCAATTACTACCAGGGATATTGCACATTTCAGTTAATTCCAGCTGCCCTCTGTTGCATTTTCTCAGACCAGTATCTAAGAAGAGTGATACCCTTGAAGGTGACATTTCTTCCCCTTTGCAAGTTTCCATTTTGGAGTATAAGTCAGCTTAACAAAAGAACCACGTAGCTCTGTAACAGCCTTTGTGCTGCTCATCCCTCATTCATGTTCAACCATCGCACTCAATGTGCTGCAAGAAAATGCACTGATCACACTGAACTTAGTCTTATCTCATGCCCATTCACTATTGCAACCTTCGATCTTGTACCTGTAACAATCCTGTGTACATTTTCTGGGGATTAGAATTATATTTTCTTTGAGACAACAACGATTATTTCACCAACCTCCCTTCCTCAACTTTAGAAATCTAACTGCTAGGGATAAACATTTGCGGTCTGGTAAAGAGTTCATCAAACTAATCACATTTCAAGAAATAATGAGTTCTAGTACAAGAAGGGGGTGTCCTTGTTGGTATGTAAACAGGACGATCTCCCAATGGCATTCTTGTCTGGTGAACCGTAACACCTTACTGCCAATAGCTACTTTCCCTCTTCTGGATCCGGACAGAATAAGCCACTTCTCCGGGATGTTCAATTATATTTTAGGAAAGCCTGTAACCCCAAATTTTTACAATGGCTTCCTCAGCAGCATTCCTATGCTGATGTGAATCATATGGGCCTTGTATCCAGGTAGAAATGCTCATTAGCTAGATTTTAGGTCCTAACTCTATTTATCCTGGAAATAAATGGATAATTTAAAGTATACACTTTTATAATCTGACATTTTAACACTTCCCTGCGAATTGGAGACTTAGTCTGTCCATCGGCGTCAAAGCTGCCTCCGCCACTGTGGGCAAATTTGAATACTTGCAAAAACTAATCTATGCTTTATTATCTTTTTTCAATTAAAAACATTTTTTTTTTTTAAACAGCACCCAATTATTATTTTTTCCCAATTAAGGGCCAATTTAGCATGGCCAATCCACCTAACCAGCACATCTTTGGGTTGTGGGGTGAAACCCACGCAGACATGGGGAGAATGTGCAAACTCCACACAGACAGTGACCCGGGGCCAGGATCGAACTCGGATCCTCAGCGCCGCAGGCAGCAATGCTAACCACTGCGCCTCCGTGCCAGCCTGCTTTTCTATTATCTTTAGCAGTCCCAAAACCCTGGCCTGTTGTTAGGTAAACTTCAACACAGGTCACATGACACACATAAACTTAGCTTAAATGTTAAGAAACAATCCTAGGTGAGAGGGAGCATAAAATATCATGGACAGGATTCCCTGGGATCCGGCACACCCTGGCCATGAATTTAGGATGGGTTGGACAGGTCCTTGGGTAGAAAGCCAAACCATGCCCCAATTAAGGCCTTAAATGATCACATATGGGCTTTTCCGACTCAGCCTCAATTTTTAGAATGGTGGGGGCTGCTCAATTACGGTGGGAAACAGAAAGGGTTCTTAGCCTTGACCTCTGGGGGGGGGGGGGGGGGGAAGAGGAGGTGGACATCCATCAGAAAGTCCTTTCAGACTGGGGGCGCGCTCCCCTCACGGGCCTTGTCTTGGCGGGCCTACGCCCGACAGAAAGATTGACCCCTCCCACCCCAGGGCATCCTTGGCCCTCCGCTCCCCAGAACCCTACCAGCGCTGCGCAACCCCCCCCCTCCAACCTGCGGCATGTTTTGCGGCAGCTGATGGCCCTACATTGTCAGCAGTGGGATCTTCTAGTCCTGCCACTGCCAACGGTGTAACCTGTTGTTCACACACTCCGTCACTGGGCAACCTTTGATGGGGGCTCATTGTCGGCAGGAACGGGATGGGAATGGCTGGCAAATCACGTCCTTGTTCTCAGGCACAGCATTGCAGTTCCTCTTCTGATCGCTGCAGCACTATTCCTGGAATGGCTGGAGAGCAATTGGTTAATAAGATTAGCTCGTATCTCTCCGAGGTGGGACTTCCTTCCTTCAGGTGGATACCCGGCCTGCTGCCAATCAATGCTCGCTAGAATATGAAATGGCAGCTAGCTTATCAGCGTCGGAGATGATGCCATCCCTGCCAACTCTTCCTATAATGGGCGCTGAGCGCTCAACATTCTGAAAATTCAGGCCAATAATCTGACAATGAGTTTAGGAACATGGTACTGAATAAGCATTTCAGTTTATTCTTTTTAATGGCTATTATCATTCATATTGCCAAGATGCTCAAGGCATCTTAGCTTGTTAAAAATCTGTTTTCAGGAGTGAAATCATGTTGTGAACTCCAGGGCATAATTCTCCCATTTGGGAATGAATCTCCTCTGGAGACCATGAGGAATCGCTGCCATATCTTCCGCCTTGAATAATTCATTGTGGCTTCATGGTGTCTTCCATGTCAGGGAGGGCTGGATGGCGGATGACCACTGTCATATTCACGGTAGCACAGTATTACTTCACAGCGCAAGGGTCCCAGGTTCGATTCCCAGCTTGGGTCACTGATGTGCGGAGTCTGCACGTTCTCCCTGTGGCTGCATGGGTTTCCTCCGGGTGCTTTCGGTTTCCTCCCACAAGTCCCGAAAGACGTGCTGTTAGGTGAATTGGACATTCTGAATTCTCCCTAAGTGTACCTAAACAGGCGCCATAGTTTGGCGACTAGGTGAATGTCATAGTAACTTCATTACAGTGTTAATGTAAGCCTACTTGTGACAATAAAGATTATTATATATCCGGGTACCACACTTATAAAGGTGCCCAAATATCCACAAAGTCAAGTCGCAAACCGAGATGTCTGGAAAGGAATCTGCAATTCCATCTCCAAAGTTCAATGACATCTCCCTGCATGTCCTCCTGGACTATATAAAGGTGCAATAGCAGATACTGTACCTGCCTGATAGGAGGAGGAGACCAGGCAGGAAGACCAATGCTCCATGAGCTCAGGTGGCCGATGCCATCAGTGCCCAACGGATGCACATGAGGTCAGCAATATGGATGAATGACTTTATCCGCTCCGCCAAGGTAACTCCCATTAGATGCTTGCATAAACTCCAATATGTCAGGGTGCCATGGGCCAAATATGTCAACATGTCCTGCCTCACAGCCCCACTGCAGCGTATCCACTCTGCAGTGGAGTAACCATTGTGCCTTCTCGCCCTTCAACAGACATGGAGCACTGCATGGAAGGGGTTCGGGTGTGTTGTGGGGGGGGGGGGGGGGGCAGGAAGCGAGAGAACTGTTCCACAACCCTCTGAATGAGCCAAATTCTAATGCTCCATTACATGCAACCTCTCTCAAACATGTTCTCTTCTTGGAGAAGGCGAAGCCCCATCACAATTGGATTGGATTTGTTTATTGTCACGTGTACCGAGATACAGTGAAAAGTATTTTTCTGCGAGCAGCTCAACAGATCATTAGGAAATAAAAGAAAATACATAATAGGGCAACATAAGGTACACAATGTAACTACATAAACATCGGCATCGGGTGAAGCATACAGGGGTGTAATGTTAATGAGGTCAGTTGATAAGAGGGCCGTTTAGGAGTCTGGTAACAGCGGGGAAGAAACTGTTTTTGAGTCTGTTCGTGCGTGTTCTCAGACTTCTGTATCTCCTGCCCGATGGAAGAATTGGAAGAGTGAGTAAGCCGGGTGGGAGTGATCTTTGATTATGCTGCCCACTTTCCCCAGGCAGCGGGAGGTGTAGATGGAGTCAATGGATGGGAGGCAGGTTCATGGGATGGACTGGGCTGTGTTCACGACTCTCTGGAAGTTTCTTGCGGTCTTGGGCCAAGCAGTTGGCATACCAGGCTGTGATGCAGCCAGATAGGATGCTAATGTTGGTAAGAGTTAATGTGGACATGCCGAATTTCCTTAGTGTCCTGAGGACGTATAGGCGCTGTTGTGCTTTCTTGGTGGTAGTGTCGACATGGGTGGACCAGGACAGGTTTTTCGAGATGTGTACCCCTAAGAATTTGAAACTGCTAACCAGCTCCACCTCGGCCCCGTTGATGCATCTTTGCTTCCTGAGCAGGGCAGCACGGTGGCCTAGTGGTTAGCACAGCTGCCTCACGGCGCTGAGGTCCCAGGTTCAATCCCGGCTCTGGGTCACTGTCCGTGTGGAGTTTGCACATTCCCCCCGTGTCTATGTGGGTTTCACCCCCACAACCCAAAAATGTGCATAGTAGGTGGATTGGCCATGCTAAATTGCCCCTTAATTAGAACAAATAATTGGGTAATCTAAATTTTTTTTTTAATTTAAAAAATCTTTGCTTCCTGAAGTCAATGACCAGCTCTTTAGTTTTGCTGGCTTGAGGGATAGGTTGTTGGCGCTGCACCACTCCACCAGGTTCTCTATCTCAATTGCAGAGAGCGTGAGAAGATGGGAGGCGAGCATGCATTTTTGAGGTATCTGCTGAGATTCGAGGAGATGACTTGCAGGAGTCGAGTGCGACTGTCCTATTGGTGATGAGCTGCTTGGACGTGGACATCCACATTGGAAGGATTTCTCCATTTGAAACAAACGCGTTTCCTTGTTGGAGGCAGCTGATGCTGTCACTTGCATTCTCTTCTCTTACTTACAGGCGCCGTCAGGAAAAGACTCAGGCCCCAGGAGGAGGTCTCCCTGTCAGACCGCATGGTACAATCCTCATTGGTGTTACTACTGGACAGGAATATCCCAGAATGGAACATTGGCTCAAAAGATCGTGGACTGGGTTCTCCGCTGTCGGGATTTTTCACTGCGCCAGAAACCCGGGTATTTCCCGACAGCGTGGAGCTGCCAACAATGGGAAATCCCATTGGCCGGCTGGCGAGCCGGACAATCCTGGGGGCGCACCGCACTAAATTTCTGGTGCGGCGGGACAGAGAATCCCGCCCTGTAACTTATACCTTTTTTAGAAAATGTGGAATAACAGATTCAAGGGACTGCCAATTAGATTTTAACCAGAACCTAAACATGAAAATAAGCATGAAAAGTTTGATTATAATACAATACTCCTTCATTCCCCATACCTGTACCACTGTACACAGATTGCAAGGTAACACCCCACTCTGAAAGCAAATGGCAGATGCCATTCAATCATTCAATCGATTGTACATGGATTTCTCTTCAAATTCCCTCCAGATGATCGTCATATGAGCTTTATCAAATTCCACTCTCAAATAGACATACTTTAAAATCTTCTTCCAAATGCTCTCTCGCAGATATTTTCATCAAGAATCCCCCTCCAGGTACTCCAACTATCCTTTCCAACAAAGTTTTAGTAACAATCTGCCTCCAGGTTTTCCGACTCTCCTTTCAAGATTCCTTTGTCTTGAATGATTTTACATAAATTCCAAGATCTAGCCACTAATTTACTCCATAATTATTTCAATTAATGTCTCACAAGCTGTCGCAAGGTATCACAAACCTTCAGATATCTTTCTGGCTTCTCTGTGACTTCACTGAACAGTATCCTGCTCCAGTTTCCTCAATTCCTTTAACGTCAGGGCTTCGTGGGAGCTCCTCTTCATTTCTCTAGTTTCCTTAATGAGCTGTCCATTAAATTTCTGGCACTGGCTTTCCTAAACTCTATTCCGTTGTATGGTTTTTTTTCCGCAACAGCTTTTAGAGATGTTCCCTCTCTCCCTGTGAAGCTTCTATTTTTCTGGCTTTCAGTTAAAAACTAAAACACAAAAGAATATTTTCCTTAAAAGGTGCCCTGGTTGCTAAGCAACATCCCATTCTTTCTCCAAGCTGTTAGTTACTTTTCACGTTGCAAGCCTCTCTAAACACAATAGAGGCACAGTTTTAACTGACCAAACCCTCCACACATGCAAACCCTTTGTCGAACATGAATCCAACTAGAAATGTACTCTTCGTACACAGAACTACTAAACAAACCCACTTAAATCTATACCTTATTTCTAACATTTAACAATAGAAATATAGATCCCCTAAAACTGTCTTTGCTTCCCTGACACAGCTGCAGCCACAGACCTGGGATGAGCCAGGTAACTGCACAGACAGGAGGCAACTTCAGGTGAGTTCCCCTGCTCTAAGAGAACTGCTGGGTAAGAAGAATCTGTGAGGTCCAAATGTGTTGATGATGAGTCTCTCGGAGTGTCAGCAAAAGCTTGAGAACATCAGACAAAGCTTTTGGAAGCCCTAACCGGAGTGGCACGCAAATCGGAGGAATCTGTCTGCTCTCTGATGAAATGGTGCCCACAAATGAAAGCATTAAAGTCTCCATGGGGATGATGTCAGACACCATGGTGACCCTGGTCCAATAGAACGGCCAGCGTCCGATGGAGATGCACGCAGGGCTGCACTTGCCATGGGTGAGGAGTTCATGCAGTGGCAACGCAAGAGATGAATGGGGCACCTCGACCACTCTCAGATGCCTCTTCCCCTCAAGGAGTCAGGCCTTGGGCCCTTAAGGGAGGAGATGCAGCAGCTGTGAACTGCTGAGGCATCCACCCAGGACTCACAGTGGTTGTCTACTTCCTCTGAATACCATTTGCCTGTGATCCCTTCAACTTCGTACTCAGTCACTGCAGAGGGAGCAGCTGGCCCACGGGGCAGGTAGCCAAAGGAAGCGGGGCCTCCCAGAGCTTAGCATTCCAGACAATGATTGCCAAAGATATCAAAGGCAATAGGGCATCCACCCTGGCTGCCATGTGAGGGCAGCACCTAGAAAAGTTGGTAGGCCAAGACAAATCAAGAGGTTTTTAGCACAAGTGGTTGCACGAATGAACACAATGTTATCACAAATTAGTCTGATTATATTGTATATTCACTTTCACTGCATAATGTCTACTGTTATATAGCAGCATCATTATATAGGATGTGTTTGTGTGTTCCTCCGTGTGCCCACCAATAGCCCCCATTGACCTTTCTGCCGATACTGTCATCACTTCACCATCCCACCCTGGCCATCTCCTCCAACCATGGGTTTGGTCACCAGGAGACCATTGACTCCACCAACCGTCCCTGTGAGCACATTCACCTGGAGTTTCTACAGCCCCCCTCAGACCTGAACATTTCCCACCGCCCTGCACCTTTATTGCCTATCCATACCTCTCTTTGGCCAAGTCTCTGGAAGCCTCTGCAAAGCTGAAGCTGCTTCATGGAGGAGTGAGGTGGCTGAGTCACCATGCGATGCCTGTTCCGTCCGGGCCCGGTAATTATAGGCCTCCAGCGTGTTTTCCTGGTGAGCAGTGAGAGCCCTGAAGGTAAGTCCCGACCTCTCCACACCCGTCTGGTCCGGATGTGTTCTGGAGCAGCGTGTTTTCCCGCCGTCGTTGCAAAGCATTGGTCGTGAGGGAAGGATTAGAGTCGGGCCTTCATTTACATCCTGTCAGTCAATCGGTTCCACACTTGTCCTCCAGCGGGATTTCCCCATCCGCCATGGCGGCCACCATTGGAAATTACACCAAAATTGCACGCCGACCTGAGACCGATTTATGGATGATGCACGATCAATGACCACTAAAGCGAGGTTGTAGTCCAACTGAAGGCTTTAATAAGCTAGACCCAGCAGCTCAGGTACAGAATGAAGGCTGCTGGGGCAGCACGGGCTCTTATACCCCGCCTTTCAGGGCGGAGCTACCATACAGCATGACCAATAGGAAACATACAATATCGACCAATGGTGTTCCAGCATTACCAGGTACCGTAATACCTCTACACAGACTACCACATTCACCCCCTGTTAAAAAAGAGTCCAGCGGGGGTGGTGGCCTGATATTACAACATGGTAACGTGGTAGAAATTATAGTTATGGAGGTACCGTAATACCTCCGTACAGCGTTTTGTAGCTATTTACAATTCTATTTACTATTTAACATTTATGATTCATAATTAACTATACACTTTAAAATGAAGCAATCAGTCGATCAGGGGCCCTGGTCGTACTCTGTGATCATCGAAGCTTCGGTGGTGACACCGGTGGAGGCTCGGGCGTCTGTGATTCCGGGGGCGTTGCCTCAATCTCTGTGGCAGCTTCGGCACTCCTAGACGACGCTGGTGGGAAAATGGTTGACCTGGGAAGGGAGCGTCTGCGGGGTGCGTCGGTGGGTGGGGGTGCCTAGACTGGGCCGGCGGAAGGACCGATCCTCCTGTAAGGTGCACCGGTGGGAGGGAGGGTGGGACTGGTGGCTGGGGTGTGATTGGGGCTCCGGCGGGCGCCAGGTCTCAGAGGGAGACCGTATCTTGTCGGCCGTCGGGGTACGCCACGTAGGTGTACTGGGGGTTAGCGTGGAGAAGATGGACCCTCTCGACCAACGGGTCCGACTTGTGCGCCCGCACATGTTTTTGGAGCAGGATGGGTCCGGGAGCTGTCAGCCAGGTCGGGAGCGAGGTCCCAGAGGAGGACTTCTTGGGAAAGACAAGGAGACATTCATGAGGTGTTTAGTTGGTTGTGGTACAAAGCAGTGACCGGATGGAGTGGAGGGCATCCGGGAGGACTTCCTGCCAGCGGGAGACTGGGAGATTCCTGGACCGTAGGGCCAGTAGGACGGTCTTCCAAACCGTTCCGTTCTCCCTCTCTATCTGTCCGTTACCCCGGGGGTTGTAACTGGTCGTCCTGATCGAGGCGATGCCCTTGCTGAGCAGGAATTGACGCAGTTCGTCACTCATAAAGGAGGACCCCCTATCACTATGTATGTAGCGGGGAACCCGAACAGTGCAAAGATGCTATGGAGGGCCTTAATGACGGTGGTTGCGGTCATGTTGGGGCAGGGCATGGCGAATGGGAACCGGGAGTACTCGTCAATCACGTTCAGGAAGTACGTGTTTGAGGTCGGTGGAGGGGAGGGAGCCTTTGAAGTCCATGCTGAGGCGTTCAAAGGGACGGGAAGCCTTTATCAGGTGCACTTTCTCTGGTCGGTAGAAGTGCGGTTTGCACTCCGCGCAGATTTGGCAGTCCCTGGTGGCTGTCCTGACCTCCTCGATGGAGTAGTGGAGGTTGCGGGTCTTGATAAAGTGGAAAAAGCGAGTGACCCCTGGGTGGCAGAGGTCCTCGCGGAGGGCTCGGAGGCGGTCCACTTGTGCGTTGGCACATGTGCTGCGGGACAGGGCATCAGGAGGCTCATTTAGCTTCCCGGGACGACACAAGATCTCGTAGTTGTCGGTGGAGAGTTCGATCCTCCACCGCAAGATCTTATCGTTTTTATCTTGCCCCGCTGTGCATTATCGAACATGAAAGCTACCGACCGTTGGTCAGTGAGGAGAGTGAATCTCCTGCCGGCCAGGTAATGCCGCAAATGTCGCACAGCTTCTACTATGGCTTGGGCTTCCTTTTCGACTGAAGAGTGGCGGATTTCGGAAGCATGGAGGGTTCGGGAGAAAAAGGCCACGGGTCTGCCCGCTTGGTTGAGGGTAGCCGCCAGAGTTATGTCAGATGCGTCGCTCTCGACCTGGAAGGGGAGGGACTCGTCGCTGGCATGCATCATGGCCTTTGCAATGTCTGCTTTGATGCGGCTGAAGGCCTGGCGGGCCTCTATCGACAGGGGAAAAGCTGTGGATTGGATCAGGGGACGGGCCTTGTCAGCATAGTTGGGGACCCACTGGGCATAGTAAGAGAAAAACCCTAGGCATCGCTTCAGGGCCTTGGAGCAGTGAGGGAGGGGAACTCCATAAGGGGGCGCATGCGTTCAGGGTCGGGGTCTATAACTCCATTTCGCACTAGGTAGCCGAGGATGGCTAGGCGGTCGGTGCTAAACACGCATTTATCCTTGTTATGTGTAAGGTTAAGGATCTTTGCGGTCTGGAGGAATTTTCGGAGGTTGGTGTCGTGGTCCTGCTGGTCGTGGCCGCAGATGGTGACATTATCGAGATACGGGAATGTTGCCCGTAAACCGTACCCGTCAACCATTCGGTCCATCTCACGCTGGAAGACCGAGACCCCGTTGATGATACCGAAGGGAACCCTTAAGAAGTGATAGAGCCGCCCATCTGCCTCGAAGGCAGTGTATTTGCGGTCACTAGTGTGGATGAGGAGCTGGTGGTAGGCGGACTTAAGATCCACCGTGGAGAAGACCTTGTAATGCGCGATCCTGTTTACCAGGTCGGCTATACGGGGGAGAGGGTACGCGTCCAGCTGCGTAAACCGGTTGATAGTCTGACTGTATTCGATGACCACCCTATGCTTCTCCCCGGTCTTTACCACCACTACTTGAGCTCTCCAGGGACTGTTGCTGGCTTCAATGACTCCTTCCCTCAGTAGCCTTTAGACCTCTGACCTAATAAAGATCCGATCCTGGGCACTGTACTGTCTGCTCCTGGTGGCGACGGGTTTGCAATCCGGGGTGTGGTTCGCAAACAGGGAAGGCGGGTCGACCTTAAGGGTCGCGAGGCCGCCGACAGTGAGGGGGGGGGGGGGGGGGGGGGTGCGGGGGGGGGGTATAGGGCCGCCGAGTTTGAAAGTTAGGCTTTGGAGATTACACTGGAAGTCTAAACCTAGGAGTGTGGCTGTGAAGAGGTGGGGAAGAACGTAGAGCCGGTAATTTTTAAACTCCCTTCCCTGGACTGTGAGGTTTGCGACACAAAACCCCTTTACCTCTACTGAGTGGGAACCGGAGGCCAGGGAGATTTTTTGATTAACAGGATGGACGAGGAGAGAACAGCACCTTACCGTGTCGGGGTGTATGAAGCTCTCCGTGCTCCTAGAGTCGATAAAGCATGACGTCTCGTGCCCATTGATTAGTACTGTTGTTGTAGCAGTTGAGAGTGTTCGAGGCCGGGACTGATCCAGGGTCACCGAGGCTAATCTCAGCAGTTGAGTGTTCTCTTCAGGTGGTATGCGGTCAGCCGAGCTGGGGTCCTGGGAGTACATCCAAGATGGTGGCTCCCATTGGTCACACATGGCTGGGGGTGCACAAAATGGCGGCGCCCATCCATCGAACGTGGTGTCCGCGGGACAAAGTGGCGGCGCCCGAGGGTCGCACGTGGCCCCGGAGTAGGAAGATGCGCCCGCTGGCTGCACGGGGACCGTGGGAAGGTTTGTGGTGACGGTCCGCATTCCCCGCCAGAAACCGCGGCAACCGCACGGGCCTGGCATACCACCACGAAATGGCCCTTTTTACCGCATCCCTTGCAGGTGGATGCGTGGGCCGGGCAGCGCTGCCGGGGGTGCTTGGCCTGCCCGCAAAAGTAGCAGCGGGGCCCCCCAGGGTTGCCAGGCCGCCTTGTAGCACAAGCTTGTGGGAGGTTGGGGGATGTCTCGGGGTCAGCTGCGGAGGGATTCCACGCTGCCCAGGGGGCTGCCGCGCGGTCGGGAACGTAAGCGCGGGCGTTTATGGAGGCCACTTCCAGGGAGCCTGAAAGGGCCCGTGCCTCCTTGAGGCCTAGGGTGTCTTTTCCAGCAATCGCTGGCGGATTTGGGAGGGCAGCATACCTGCCACGAAAGCGTCCCGGATCAAGAGTTCTGTGTGGTCGCTCGCCGAAACTTGCGGGCAGCTGCAGTTTCTCCCCAACACCAGGAGCGCATGGTAGAATTCTTCCAGCGATTCCCCAGGGATTTTTCGCCTCGTTGCGAGCAGATATGGGGCGTAGACCTGGTTTACCGGGCGAATATAATGTCCTTTTAGCAGCTCTATTGCTGCATCGAAGTCTTCCGCGTCCTCGATGAGGGTGTAAATTTCCGGGCTCACCCTCGCGTGCAGGACTTGCATTTCCTGTTCTCCCGTGGGTGTGTTTTCAGCCGTTCCGAGATATCTTTTAAAACACGCCAGCCAGTGCTTGAGGGTTGCCGCTGAGTTCGCCGCGTGGGGGCTGAGTTGCAGACACTCCGGCTTGATTCGGAGCTCCATCCTTTTAAATCTAGCTTATTAAATTGATGCACGATCAACGACCACTAAAGCGAGGTTGTAGTCCAACTGAAGGCTTTAATAAGCTAGATATTTCCCCCAGCAGCTCAGGTACGGAATGAAGGCTGCTGGGGCGGCACGGGCTCTTATACCCTGCCTTGCAGGGCGGAGCTACCATACAGTTTAACCAATAGGAAACATACAATATCTACCAATGGTGTTCCAGCATTACCAGATACCGCAATACCTCTACACAGACTACCACATTGGACCTGCCACCAAATTCTTCCCCTGCCCGCCTGCCAGCCAGGGAACCTGCCGGCGAGGGTCCGGGAGAATCCCGCCTCTCCTATCGATCTTGCAGTAATACTGAGGCAAAAGCAATTACTGTTTCTCATAATCCCTTGCTTTCCGATTATAATCAGCACTTATTTTCTAGACTGCCGAATATCTTAATTCGAAAATAAACCAGGGAAAATTATACAAAAGAAAATAGAGCCACAAGATAAGAAGGATGAAAGACTGAAAGAAAAGAAAATATTTTAAAGACTGAATAAAAACAATTGGATAATAAAGTGAATTGGAAGCTGAAAATAGACAGTGCCAATCCCACCGACAGGGCCTGCACCACCGACAGTGTCTATCCCACCGACAGTACCAACCCCACTGACAGTACCTACCCCACCGACAGTGTCTATCCCACCGACAGTACCAACCCCACTGACAGTACCTACCCCACCGACAGTGTCTATCCCACCGACAGTGCCAACCTCACCGACAGTGTCTATCCCACCGACAGTACCAACCCCACCGACAGTGCTTATCCCACCGACAGTGCCAACCTCACCGACAGTGCTTATCCCACCGACAGTGCCAACCCCACCGACCGTGCCAACCCCACGATAGTGCCAACCCCACCGACAGTGCCAACCCCACTAACAGTGCCTGCCCCACCGACAGCAACATTTATCTCAAAGAATGATGTTGTATTCACTTACTGTACTTCTAAAAATACAATTAATTTACACATAGAGCAAATTTATTACATATTAACCTGAACAGATAGAATTATATCTATTAATAATTATCCAGTTTCTCTTAACAGGCAAACATAAAAGCCCAGTTTTGTCAAAATGCTGCAGTCAGCACAGTTTATTTGCAACTCCTAATGCATACAAACATATGGATTAGGAGCAGAAATAGATCAGTTGCCTCTTGGAACCAATTCCACCATTCAATAAGATCACGGCTGATCTAATTGTAACCTCAACTTCACATTTCTCTACATCTCTTCCTTGTCCCCAAATTATTTTGTTAATGCATTGATTCATGGGCAGCACGGTAGCATTGTGGATAGCACAATTGCTTCACAGCTCCAGGGTCCCAGGTTCGATTCCGGCTTGGGTCACTGTCTGCGCGGAGTCTGCACATCCTCCCCGTGTATGCGTGGGTTTCCTCCGGGTGCTCCGGTTTCCTCCCACAGTCCAAAGATGTGCAGGTTAGGTGGATTGGCCATGATAAATTGCCCTTCGTGTAAAATTGGCCTTAGTGTTGGGGGGGGGGGGGTTATTGGTTTATGGGGACAGGGTGGAGGTGTTGACCTTGGGTAGGGTGCACTTTCCAGGAGCCGGTGCAGACTCGATGGGCCGAATGGCCTCCTTCTGCACTGTAAATTCTATGATAATCTATGATGTTGGATGCCATGAACCCACTTATTTTTCCAGCACTTCCTGGTCCAGCGCATCTTACATAAACTGATACCAGCGGTTTAGAATATGTGGGCACGATCAAACGGCCGTGCTGCGCTCCAAAAGCAGCTCGCCGCAGCGCAACGTGACCGATAGAAGCTGCAAGTGCAGGGAAACATCTGGCTAAACACGCTCACTATGGGACTTTGTTCCCATTTAGTTAAATCGTGCCCTGTGTCTGCAGCCATACTAGAACTGTTGGATACACAGAGGGGCTGACTTGTGTATTCAATTACCATGGCTTTGAAAGAGTGAAAAAGGAGATGGATGAAATATGGGGTGTGATTCTCCCCATCAAAGATTAAAGTGCTCCCCACCAGCGGGTAAACTGGAATGGTTACCGCTGGCACTAGGAGTGATCCTAATGTGTCAGGCAATGGCATTTAGAAAATGTTTTGCCCTCAATCAGGTTTTCAGTTCCATTCAGTGTCACTGGAACTGAGAGGGGTGGGCCTAATCTCTCTGGCAGTTCCTGCTCCTCAGTGACCGGGATGTCTTTTTTAAAGAACACACAGATCTCAGAATGCAGTTGCAGCTCCATCGGATCGCTGGCAAGGCCCCACCCCACTGATCGCTTGCAGGCCCCACTCACTCAGTTTCCCCCCTTCAGCCCCCCCATTCTCTCCATTCAGTCCTCCCTCATTGCCACTCCCACCCCTGCAGCACCCCCCTCCCCATTTTACTCCCTTTAGGTCCTGACCCTTGGCAGTGCCAGCCTTGCAGTCTGAGGGGTGGCAAGGGGCTGAGTATCATCCCAACATTGCTTCCAGGATGCCAAAGGTAGTCCTTCATGGGAGGTGAGGGACAGGGGGGTCTTGTGGTGGGCTGGAAGGGCTCAGGTCCGAGGTCTTGTACATGGGTCATTTGCCTACTCTTCTCATCTGCAGCCTTTAAACCCTTTAAACTGTCCATCAGTATCGCAAAAATACAATTCTGTGATAATAAAGTGAAAGTGTTCCCATCTGTACCCCTAAACCCTTTAAACAGTATGTCAGTATGCCAAGTTCAAATATTTTAATGTGGTGAAAACTTTGAAGTGGGTTCCTCACAGACAATTTCCTTGCTTTTCAAAGTATTGAAGTCTGTTTGTATGCCTAGAAGGCTAAAAGCTTTGAACTGCATTGTTTACATTCAATTAATTTTTTTATTCATTCATGGGATGTGCGTGTTGCTGGCTGGGTCCGCGTTTATTGCCCATCCCCAATTGCCCTTTCGGGGGCTTCTCTAAAGGACATTAGTGAACCAGATGGCTTTTTTACAACAATCGGCAATGGTTTCATGGTCATCATTAGACTTTTAATTCCAGATTTTTATTGAATTCAAATTCCACCATCTGCCCTGGCGGGATTCGAAGCTGAGTCCCCAGAGCATTACCCTGGGTTTCTGGTTTACTAGTCCTGTGACAATATCACTATGCCACCACCTCCTCAGGCTATTTTGATTCACAGGTCCAGGCAGATTCAAACGGGAGATTGAGGCTGTTTATTTATATAGCTCTCCAAGGGTCCATTAACTGAGAGAAGCAGCTGTTTTTCTAACTACAGGTTTGTTTTAAGAGCCTGTCTCATTGTTCTCAAGTGCTTCTCAGAAAGAGCATGTATGGGGGCTGCAGATGGGAAGAGGGGCCGAACGACCATCATCCAAGGAAAAGCCCTCGACCTGAGCCCCTCCAGTCCAACACAAGTCCACCGTGACCTCCACCTCTCATGAAGGACTCCCTCTCGGCATCCTGGAGGCATTTGTCGGGAGGGTAATTATCTCCTTGCCACTTCTCAGACTGCAAGCCCTAAGGGCACCATTTCTCAGGACTTTCATCAATTCACGGCAGCAGGCCTCTCGCTGGGGAGGTTGGAGCATCATAGGAGGCAGGTGAATCAATCGTTCTCCCCGTAAATTACATCTGAAGCCCTATTTCCACACAATTAACAGGAGCCACCCCATATCCAACGGCCTCCTGTGATTCATCAGCCTCCCAGCCAGTGGTCACATTGGTGCCGATTAGTACTCCTTTTTAAAATCCTGGCGAAAGAGCTTCTGTGGGGAGCCGAGGAGGTGAGTAGCCATATTTGCTCACAGGCAAAGAGCCTGGGGGCTCTGGGCTTGCCACTCGAATGCTCGGCAGGCGATGAAGGACCCTCGGCTAGGGTGAGCCGCCATGGGAGGGGGGGGATTGGTGTGGTGGGGGGGGGGGGGGGGTGATCTGCTGGGGGGGGGGGGGCATATGTGCGCGGCTCCGTCATGCCAACCCCTGGATTGTGTGCACCCGTTCCAGAGGAAATCCTTCTCCCTGCCCCACCGACCACTCGTAGCTCCCACCGACTGTGGAGGCCTCTGGCCGTGTGTCTGAAGGCTATTGCTAAGTTGGCGACCATAGTTTAGTGAGCATTTCTCTCCTCCTGAGTGGCTTCCTGAGGGTGGGCGGGCCATGCAGCATGTGGGAGCCATTCCCTAGCATTCCAATCAGACCGTGATTCCTGGACGCTCTGTCTGAACACTGTGGCAGCCACCGCTGTTTGTCAGTCTAACACCCGCTCCCAATTCCGCACATATTGAACGGTATAGACTGTATTTTGAGTATTTTGTACCCCGCAGAACAGGCCCTAGTGGTGCTGCTGGTAGGCCGGGCGGTCTGACATTGGAGACAGCAGGAGCAGCAGCATCTGCAGAGGTTCGAGGCAGCGGCCCATGTGCTGGACCCCATCCCACACCCTGAAGACCCGGCCGCGCATCAGATCAGGGTGAGACCCAGAGGGGGAGGCCCTTCATGGCCCAGGGTGTACAGGCATCACTGGTCTTTTGAACAGATGATGGACAGCGGATGCCTCAGGAGGCTCCGCCTCAACAGGGAGGCGGAATGATACCTGTGCCATGCCCTGTGGATTTGACACCATGTGGAAGAGGAGGACACCCGCTCTCTGTGGCCATCAAGGTCACCGCAGCCCTGAACCTTTGCACCTCAGGATCCTTCAGGGCAAGAGCGGGACCTGTATGGCATCCCGCTGGCCACAGCCTGCAGGTGCATCTGACAGGTCATGGATGCCATGTTTGCCCGGGCAGAAAACTTCATCAAATTTGCCGTTAATCAAGACCAACAGGATACCCGGGCAGCAAGTTTCTCTGCCATTGCTGGGATGCCTGAGGGAAAGGGGCTGATAGACTGCACGCATGTCACCTCCAAAGTTGATGAGGAGGTGCCGGATCAGTAGGGGCTGGAGGAAAATCCCAGGTGGAACCAGAGGACAAGCTGGAGGACCAGTCTGAGGCGACGGGACAGGCGACAGTAGCGAGAATCAGGCAAGCCCGGATTGCCAGGGAGGCCCTCATATTCGACCGCTTCACATAGAATGTGTCCTGGTCCATCATCGCTACTTACCCCCACATCCCCCCCCCCCCCCCCCCCACCCCTCTCATTTCCCACCCTCCCAGGTTCTGTATTACATCAATCAGGATGCTGGAACTGTGTCCGAACCGTCAGCGGGTCATTGTTGACGACAGAGCGGTATTACCACCAGAGATCTGAGCGCATCAATCTATGGGGAGGAGGGGATGCCTGGAGAGATGGGCGGAAGGTGACAGAGGTATCATACTGGTTCTCCCGAGACCCTCAGCCACGACCGTCATCGACCTGAACACTTCCACTAATGCTGCTGACTGGTGCACCAGGCTCTCCACTGCTGTCAGCGCCCTCGCAGTGCTCGTCTCGGTGCCACGCGTTGCCAGCGACATCTCTGTGCCCGTTACCTCTGGGACTTCTCCAAAAGGCCATGGACCTGCTGGAGTGTCGCTGATATCTCCCTCTGAATGTCCCAGCCGATCCCTCCATCAGCTCCGTGATAGTCTGCTCCAGAGGCTCAGCAGCTGGCTGGGGCCCAGCCAGGCCCTGGGTTCCATGAGCCCACCAACTGTTGTCTCGCCTAGGGGTTCCTGCCTCCACCTGATGGGCATGAGCGACTTGAGTGGTGCTCACCAGATTGTGCCCCAGAAGCCTGACCACTAGTGTTGCCCACAAGATGTGTGTCTCTGAGCTGGTGGAGGGTGGGGATGACAGCTGTGATGCGTTGATTGTGGCATCCTGGGAACTCTCCTCCGAGGTGATCTCATGGGAGGCAGGGGATGGGGCCACCCGGGATGGGCCGGCGACATTGGCTGGGGGACCTGTGGGAAAATGGACATGTGGTCAGTGGGAAGGATGGGTCAGTCTGTCTGGCAATATCAACTCAGGCTTGACAGGTCCTCCTAATGGGGCCCAGTGAATCCTCATATCTGCGGCGTGCGCCAACCTCCGCATTGGTGACCGCTCTGTCCTCGGCTACCCCCGTCAGGTCCACGGCCTGTTCCTCGAAGGTTGTGAGGATTCTTATGTCTGGCGCCCCTCAGCCAGTTGGGCCCTCTTCCGGCAATTGTGGGAGAGCTTCTCCTGTGGAGACACAGAGGGCATCGTTAGCCGCGCACGTGGTTCACAGTGGTGGGGAGGGGAGGGGGGCGAGGGGTGAAAGAAGGCTGGGGGCTGGTGTTGAAGGGAGGTGGGGATGAAGGCAGAGGAGTGTTTTTGAAGTGAGGGGGGTTGATGGGAGAGGGGGTGTTGAAGGGAGAGGCAGGGTGACAGAAGGGGATGGGAAGGAATGGCTGGGGGGCACATGGAGGGTTTGGGGGAGTGGATGCCCATGTGCGAGCAGAAAAGTATCGGGCGGGGGGGGGGGGGTCAAGTCACACGTGCAGCTGAGTGTAGGTAGTAGACCTGCTTGTGGCACTGGAGATCAGTCCTCCTGGTCACGTTTCCTGAGCTGACGACCGCTGCCACTTCATCCCAGGCGGCACTGGCTGCCAGGTGGCTCACCCTCCAGGACCCTCAAGGGAACAGGACATCATTCCTGGCCTCAACCGTATCTAGGAGCCCCACCAGGTCTGCGTCTTAAAGCCTTGGGGCCAGACATCTTGGCACCAATGCTGGTTATTCCCTCTGGCAGAGGCGGAGCATCGCGGAGGAGCTGGAGAATACCGGGTCAGGTCCGCTAATGATATGCCAACGGCGTTTACTGTACGTGCGGAGTGGAACGCATTGAGGCTGCTGTAGACGCACCGGATCCAGCATGACATGGGGAGAATGTTCAAACTCCACACGGTCAGTGACCCAGAGCCGGGATCGAACCTGGGTCCTCGGCACTGTGCCACCCCTGCAGCACAGATAAAATACAGTAAATAGCATATTGCAGGCAGTAATATAACTTTTCACAGGTCTATACTGCAGACCATCCCACTTTCCCCCATGAAAGCTGACATAAATGATTTCCTTGTCACAAGCAGTCTCGCTCCCTTTCACCCCATAGCTATCATCCCTTCCCTCAGAAACCTCATCCACAAATCTCTGTCCATGAAAACTACCACCTCACCTTCAAACTCCTCTTCCTCCCCAAAATTCTGGAGCATTTCCTTATCTTCCACCTCTCGTGCAACTCCCTGTCTGAACCCTTCCAATAAGATTACTGCCCCATCCCACACTGGCTCTCACTGAAGTCACAAACAGTAGTTTTATGAATGTGACCATGCTGCATCATGCCTCCTTGGCCTCTTTTTCACCCTCTGACATGATCAACCAGACAATCAACCTTTAATGCTTTCTCTCTGTTGCTTAGCTTGCCTAGACTGCCCTTGTTTCTCTCCTGTGTATATGATCAGAGCCCAAGCATCTCTAATCATTTCCCCTTGCCCACGTATTAGAACCTGAATTGCGTTTTGGTCTCCTTTCCTTCAACTCTATCTACTCCTTCGTGCCATTACCTGGAGAAATCTGGTCAAGATCCGCAAGTAACAGCCGTACCAGCCTCCCCGAACAGGCGCCAGAATGTGGCAACTAGGGGCTTTTCACAGTAACTTCATTTGAAGCCTACTTGTGACAATAAGCGATTTTCATTTCAAGTACATTGACGACCCCCTGTTCTGACTCTCGACCACCTCTTTCGACTTTTCCAATGTCTTTCAGCTGTCAGATCATTTGTCCAACATGTAGTCTTTGATAAACCATAATTTGTTCTGGAAAAATATTAGGATAACCAAAACCATTTTTTAGCCGAAGGGCCTGTTCAGTGCTGTATTTTCTATGTTCTATGTTGAAGGTGTTGGTTACAGAATGGTGTGTCTTAAAGAAGTAGCATTCTGTAGGTTAATTTTAAGTCTTTAACCACTAGAACCATTTACACATGTACAGTTAAGGGTACAGGCTAGGAACAGTTTTCATGCTTAGGTCTATTCACTTCTGAGGGCGGCATGTGGCACAATGGATATCACTGGGACTATGGCGCTGAGGACCCAGGTTCAAATCCTGGCCCTGTCACTGTCCTGTGTGGAGTTTGCGCATTCTCCCCATGTTTGCGTGAGTTTCACCCCACAATCCAAAAATGTGCAGATTAGATGGATTGGCCACACTAAACTGCCCCTTAATTGGAAAAAAATATATAATTGGGTGCTCTAATTTTTTTTTTAAAAAGGTCTATTCACTTCTCTGCTCAACACCACACTGTCCCTGGGTCTGGATCATATGACTTCTTACATCACTGTGTGTGTGTGTGGTACTTTTACTGTACTATACTGTCTCACATTAACCCTATATGTGCCACACCCTAACACTACAACCCTAATTCCCCTAATAATGAATTGAACTGAAGAAGACTGCTTGGATTTTGAGCAGCACAGTGGCACAGTGGCTAGCACTGCTGCCTCGCAGCGCCAGGGACCCGGATTCGATTCCAACCTCAGGTAACTGTGTGGCGTTTGCAATTTCTCCCTGTA
Organism: Scyliorhinus torazame; assembly: GCF_047496885.1. Lineage (NCBI taxonomy): Eukaryota > Metazoa > Chordata > Chondrichthyes > Carcharhiniformes > Scyliorhinidae > Scyliorhinus > Scyliorhinus torazame. Next base: position 230,874,200 of record NC_092707.1, on the reverse strand, counting down.
TCTGCGTGGGTTCCCTCCTCGTTCCCCGATTTCATCCCACAGTCCAAAGATGTGCCGGTTAGGTGGATTGGCCATGATAAATTGCCTTTAGTGTCCAAAGGGTTAGGTGCTTTTACAGGGATAGGGTGGAGGCATGGGCTTAGGTAGGGTGCTCCTTTGGAGGGACGGTGCAGACTTGATGGCCCAAATGGCATCCTTCTCCACTGTAGGGTTCTGTGATTCTATCATTCAACATGCAGCTAAACTTCTAAGCCCATTCCCTCTTATTCACAGTGACCAGGTACTTTTATTTCCATATTACTATCTGCCTGCTGTGTTGCCCAAGTCCGTCTCTTGCCTAAAGACTCAGACAGGTGTTTGTCACTTGTAGATAATTATTTCAACAGTCTCCTGCTGAATCCCATCTTCCAACTGTGGTAGTCGGTATTAGGGGTATTATGGTACCCAGGTTGATGCTGTAAGATCATTGGTGTGGGAGATACCTGAGACAGCAATATCATTGGTGAAGCCTGCCTGCTGGTTCCGCCCAGTAAGGCAGAGTATAAGAGCCTGTGTCTCCTTAGCAGCTGCATTCTGTACCTGCGCTCCTGGGGGAAACAACTCGTCCAATAAAGCCTTCAATTGTCATCCAATCTCTCTTCTGGAGTTATTGATCGAGCATCAATTTATTGAACTAGATTTTAAAGAATGGAGCTCCGAATCAAGCCGGAGCATCTGCAACTCAGACCCCACGCGGCAAACTCAGCAGCAACCTACAAACACTGGCTGTCGTGCTTCAAAGGGTACCTCAGGCCGGCCACGACTGCACCTACGGAGGACCAAAAACTGCAAGTTCTCCACTCGAGGATGAGCCCAGAGATCTACACCCTTATCGAGGATGTGGACGATTTTGAGGCCGCAATGAGCCTGCTGGAAGGACATTATATTCGCCCAGTAAACCAGGTCTACGCCCGACATCTGCTAGCGATGAGGCGACAAATCCCCAGGGAATTGCTGGAGGAATTCTACCGTGCGCTCCTGGTGTTAGGTAGGAACTGTGACTGCCCGCAAGTTTCAGCCAGTGACCACACAGAATGTTTGATACAGGACGCTTTCGTTGCAGGTATGCTGTCCTCCCAAATCCGCCAGTGGCTGCAAGAAAAAGAGACACTAAGCCTCAAGGACGCACGGGCCCTTGCTAGCTCCCTGGATGTGGCCTCCTGAAATGCCCGTGCGTATGTCCCCGACCGCGCGGCAGCCCCTTGGGCAGCGTGGAACCCCCCGCGGCTGACTCCGATGCATCCCCCATCCCCCCACAAGCTTGTGCTGTGCGACTACCAGGCAACCCGGGGGACCCCACTGTTATTTTGGGGGCAAGCCAAGCACCCCCGGCAGCGCTGCCCGGCCCTCTCCTCCACCTGCAAAGGGTGCGGCAAAAAGGGTATTTTTGTGGCGGTATGCCAGGCCCGGGCGGTTGCCGCGGTCTCCGGGGAAAACCGGGACCACCACCCCAACTCTCTCCATGAGCCACGGGCGGCCAGCGGGCACCGCCATCTTCCTTTTCCAGAGCCACGTGCGGGCCCCGGGCGCTGCCATCTTGCTCCCCAGGGACCGCGTGCAACGGATGGGTGCCGCCATCTTACACCCCCCCAGCCATGTGCTACCAGTGGGCGCCGCCATCTTGGTTGGAGTCTCAGGACCCCGATTCGGATGACCACACACCGCCCGAGGAAAACCTCCAACTTTTGCGGCGACTTGCCTCGTGACCCTGGACCAGTCTCCGCTCCGAACCCTCTCGACCACGACGATGACCGTGCTCATCAACGGGCACAAAACATCCTGCCTGATTGACTCTGGGGGCACAGAGAGCTTTATACACCCCAACACGGTAAGGCGCTGTTCTCTTCCCAACCACCCAGTGAACCAAAAAATCTCCCTGGCCTCAGGGTCTCACTCTGTAAAGATCAAAGGGGTTCTGCGTAGCAAACCTCATGGTCCAGGGAAGGGAATTAAAAGATTTTCGCCTCTACGTCCTCCCTCACCTCTGCGCTGCCACTCTCCTAGGGTTAGACTTCCAATGTAACCTCCAAAGTTTAACTTTTAAATTCGGCGGCAATATACACCCCCTCACTGTTTGCAGCCTCGCGACCCTCAATGTCGATCCGCCTTCCCTTTTTGCAAACCTCAACCCGGATTGCAAACCCATCGCCACCAGGAGCAGACGGACACTGCCCAGGACCGGACGTTCCTTAGGTCGGAAGTACAGCAGTTACTGAAGGAAGGTATTATTGAGGCTAGCAACAGTCCCTGGAGAGCTCAAGTAGTGGTTGTAAAGACTGGGGAGAAGCACAGGATGGTCATCGATTACAGCCAGACCATCAACAGGTATACGTAGCTCGACACGTAACCTCTCCCCCGCATATCTGATCTGGTCAATCAGATTGCACAATACAAGGTCTTTTCCACGGTGGATCTAAAATCCGCCTACCACCAGCTCCCCATCCGCCCTAGCGACCACAAATACACTGCATTCGAAGCAGATGGGCGGCTCTACCACTTCCTAAGGGTTCCCTTTGGTGTCACAAATGGAGTCTTGGTCTTCCAACGGGAGATGAACCGAATGGTTGACCGGTACGGTTTGCGGGCCACGTATCCGTACCTCGATAACGTCACCATCTGCAGCCACGACCAGCAGGACCACAACACCAACCTCCGAAAATTCCTCCATACCGCAAAAATTCTTAATCTAACCTACAACAAGGACAAATGCGTGTTCAGCACCGACCATCTAGCCATCCTCGGCTACGTAGTGCATGATGGAGTTATAGGCTCAGATCCCGAACGCATGCGCCCCCTCATGGAGTTTCCCTCCCCCACTGCTCCAAGGCCCTGAAACGCTGCTTGGGATTTTTTTCATGTTATGCCCAGTGGGTCCCCAACTATGCGGACAAGGCCCGCCCACTGATTCAATCCACAGTTTTTCCCCTGTCGGCAGAGGGCCGCCAGGCCTTCAGCCGCTTCAAAGCGGACAATGCACGCAATCGATGAATCCCTTCCCTTCCAAGACGAGAGCGACGCATCCGACGTATCTCTGGCGACCACCCTCAACCTAGCGGGCAGAGCCGTGGCCTTCTTCTCACGCATCCTTCACGCTTCAGGAATCCGCCATTCCTACGTTGAAAAGGAGGCCCAGGCCATAGTAGAAGTTGTGCTTCACTGGAGGCATTACCTGGCCGGCAAGAGATTCACTCTCCTCACTGACCAACAGTCGGTTACTTTCATGTTCGATAATGCACAGCGGGGCAAGATAAAGAACAATCATATCTTATGGTGGAGGATCGAGCTCTCCACCTACAACTATGAGATTGTGTACCGTCCCGGGAAGCTAAACGAGCCTCCTGATGCCCTATCCCACGGCACATGTGCCAACGCACAAGTGGACCAACTCCGGGCCCTCCACAAGGACCTCTGCCACCCGGGAGTCACTCGATTCTTCCATTTCATCAAGACCCGCAACCTGCCCTACTCCATCGAGGACGTCAGGACCACCGCCAGGAACTGCCAAATCTGCGCAGAGTGCAAGCCGCACTTCTACAGGCCAGAGAAAGCGCATCTGATAAAGGCTTCCTGTCCCTTTGACCGCCTCAGTATGGACTTCAAAGGGCCCCTCCCCTCCACCGACCACAACTCATACTTCCTGAGCGTGATTGACGAGTACTCCCGGTTCCAATTCACCATCCCCTGCCCCGACATGACCGCAGCCACCGTCATAAAAGCCCTCCACAGTATCTTTACAATGTTCGGTTTCCCCGCCTACATACACAGCGATAGGGGGTCCTCCTTCAGGAGAGACGAACTGCGTCAATTCCTGCTCAGCAAGGGCATTGCCTCAAGCAGGATGACCAGTTACAACCCCCAGGGAAACGGACAGGTAGAGAGGGAGAACGGAACGGTCTGGAAGACCGTCCTACTGGCCCTACGGTCCAGGAATCTCCCAGCCTCCCGCTGGCAGGAGGTCCTTCCCGATGCATTCCACTCCATCCGATCACTGCTGTGTACCACGACCAACCAAACACCTCACGAACGTCTCCTTGTCTTCCCTAGGAAGTCCTCCTCGCGCCCAACCTGGCTGGCAGCTCCTGGACCCATCCTGCTCCGCAAACACGTGCGGGCGCGTAAGTTGGACCCATTGGTCGAGAGGGTCCACCTCCTTCACGCTAACCCTCAATACGCCTAAGTGGCATACCCCGATGGCCGGCAGGATACAGTCTCCCTACAGGACCTTGCGCCCACTGAATCCCCACCCACACCCCCACCACCAACCCCACCCTCCCTCCCACCGGCGCACCCCACAGCCGCCCCCTTCCCAGGTGGATCGGTCCTCCCACCGGTCCCATCTAGGGGTGATGAAGCTGCCGAAGGAGCCGAAGTCACGCTCCCGGAGCCACGGATGCCCAAGCCGACGCCTGCATCACCGCCGAAACTGCGACGATCGCAGAGGACAACCAGGGCCCCAACCGACTAATTGCTTCCATTTGAATGTAAATAAATACTGTAAATAGTTGCGACATGTGACGAGGCAAAACGCTGTACTAATGTATACCGGGTACCACCATAACCTCAACCTCTACCACTGTATAACGCGAGACCACCACCCCCGCCGGACTCTTTTTTTTTTAACAGAGGGTGAATGTGGTCGTCGATATTAGGGGTATTACGGTACCCAGGTTGATGCTGTAAGACCATTGGTGTGGGAGGTACCTGAGACAGCAATATCATTGGTGAAGCCTGCCTGCTGGTTCCGCCCAGTAAGGCGGAGTATAAGAGCCTGTGTCTCTCTAGCAGCTGCATTCTGTACCTGCGCTGCTGGGGGAAACATCTAGTCCAATAAAGCCTTCAATTGTCATCCAATCTCGCTTCTGGAGTTATTGATCGAGCATCACCAACTTGTATAAAATTTAGGTGGATTCTCCACCCTTCAACACCAGTAACGTGGATCGCGATCACGCAGGGAATCAGGCGTCCGACTAAAATCAAGATTCGCGCCATGCTCCAGCCCCACACTGGTGGCGAGATCGGGGTTCTCACCCGGACGCCAACAGAAGGATGCAAATGAGTCTTGATCCATTTACATTCACTCAGCAGGCCAGGCACCAGATTCTCCGTTCCTGTGCGATTCTCCAGCCTTCCATTCGGTTAGTTAGAGTGTCCCTGTGAATGGTCTCCCTATTTAGGGAGTCTCTGGGGGAGGATCTCCCTATTCAGGGGATCCCTATGGGGTCCTCTATTTAGGGGGTCTTGGGGGGGAGGCCTGGTGGGGGTAGGATGGGGATGTCTAGCGTTGTGGGCGAAGGCTGGCCCTCGGGTGGACTTTGGGGGCAACCCCCTTAAGGGATTACCACCTTGGCCCATGGTGATGTCCACCTCGACTGGGTCACGTTTGTCCATACTTGTTTTAATCCACTCCTGCGTGATACACGGCCCAGAGGACCAGCGAATCACACAGGCCCGGAGAATCTGATGCCGGCCTGCTAAGTGGGTGAAAATGAACCATCCTCCCGCTGTCGCGCGGGTGAGAAACCTGTCCTGCCATCAGTGGGAGGGATGGGGCATAGCGGTCGATTCGGTGCACGGCACGAGCCTCAATTTCAGCCAGACGACCAATTCGCCACCTGATCGCGATCTGCTTTGCCGGCCCCGCAGGGCAGAGAATCCAGCCCCTCATCTTGCACCAAGTCCTTTTCCCCCATCAGCCGTGTCCTCACTGACCCTTGTTAACTTCTGGTTTCCAGAAGTCTTCATGGCCTTATTTCCTGCTACTTCGTAAACAGGCGCAAGTACTACACTCCTCCTGAAATCTCTGATACCATGATCCTGCCTCTCCTGTGTATGCTCCCTCTCTTCAACTCACCACGGGCATGTCTACCTTTAGTTGCTTAGGTCCTACAATCTGGGAATCCCTTCCAGAAACACCCCTCCTTCTTGAAGAGATTCCTTAAAACCGAGCTCTTTGCTTTTTTGCATGCAGTGCCTCTGAAAGTATAACAAAGGAATCTCCCAATAGAAAAGTCTTCTACAGTTTATTATTTTGGAGTGCCTCGTCCACCTTCTCTGAAGTGACAAGCAACCCTAGATGGTGATTTTATATTGGTAAGAACTTGAATTAGAGGAAATGAGGTACAACTAATGGAAAATGGGGCTCAAATCATCATTCTCATTATATTTGGACTCAACCTTGTGCAGGTGTTTTAACCATTGCAAAAGTCAGTAGACAAAAGGTAGACACAATAGTAGGCAGGTAGCCAATATAATGAGTTCTGAAGAAGAGCCATCTGGGTGGCACGGTGGCACAGCGGTTTGCACTGCTGCCTCATAGTGCCCTGAGTGTCCAAAGGTTAGGTGGTGTTATGGGGATAGGCAGGGTAGTGGGCCTAGGTCGGGTGCTCTGTCAGAGGGTCGGTGCAGACTCAATGGGCCAAATGGCCTCCTTCAGCATTGTAGGGACTCTATGATATGGACTTGAAACATTAACTCTGTTTCTCTCTCCAACGATGCTGCCAAGCCTGCGGAGTTTTCTGTTTTTATTTCAGCTGTCCAGCATCCACAGTATTTTGCATTTATTTTAGTCAGTATGATGGATATCTATCCCATTCCTTTGATTTTAAAATCTTAGCCTTTTTTCATCTGGAGTCAGCTTTTACTGACAGTTGTATTTTTCATTCAAATACAGATTCATAAAGCTGAAAAACCTATGCCAGGAAGTTTAATGGTTTGAACTGCCTGCTGCAGGCAGATATCTAGTTTGCATGCATGAACTTCCCTTGAACCTTTTTACAACACATTTTCATTCTCCAGAAAGTTGGCTTTGAGCTTGATTCTTGCAATGTGAGGTGTAATTAATTGTAAGGAAACACACAACAGCATTATGATATGGACAAAATCATTCATTTGACCAAGTACATCTACACACACACATGCACACAACACATTCACAACAAATCAGTTGTTGATCAATATTGAGCTGAAGCAGTGAGGTAACCATATTACTTCATAAATTATTAGTTGGATTGGAATTATCGAATCCCTACAATGCAGAAGGAGGCCATTCAGCCCATCAAGTTTGCACCGACACTCTGAAACAGCACCTTAACCCCACCCAACCCTGCATCCCCATAACCCCACCTCACCTGCACAACCCTGGACACTAATGGACAATTTAGCATGGCCTATCTACCCAGCCTGCACGTCTTTGGACTGTGGGAGGATACCTGAGCAATCGGAGGAAACCCACGCAGACACGGGGAGAACAAAGGGGCAATTTAGCATGGCCAATCCGCCTAACCTGCACATCTTTGGACTGTGGGTGGAAACCAAAGCTCTCGGAGGAAACCCCGGGGAGAATGTGCAAACTCCACACAGACAGGCACACAATATCGAGAATAATGTGTAGTCTGGTCAACACAGCCTGATGAGGAAATTGCAGCTATTGAGGATACAAAAGAGTGCAACCAGAATGATCGACAGATTAGAGGTACTGAAAAAGAGAAGGTTGAGAGGTGACATGAATGTGTTTCATTTCAGATTTTAAAGAAACTAGATAATGAAGACCAGGACAAGCTAGCTCATCTTCACCAGAAAAGTAGAAACAGAGGGCATGGCCTGCACGGCATAAGCATTGGTTCATTCAAAGGAAATTAGATATGCTTTTTCAGAAAATACTATTTTTGGACAAAGTATATGAGCAATTTAAGACATGGCTCAGGTACTATTTAATAAAGGTGTTTAAAGTCATGAAGAGTTTAGATGGAGCAAATGATGGGAAATGGTCTCCAATTGCTGGAGGGTTGATAACCAGTGGATACAGATTCAGGATGATTGGCAAAAGAAGCCGAGGCAACTTGAGGAAAGTTTTTTGAATACAATTATTGGTTTGGATTTGGAATGCTTTGCCTGATGGTGTGGTAATTATTGGTTACATTCTAGCCTCAAAAAGGAATTGAATAATGCTTGAACACTAAAAAGAAATTGCAGAGATAGAGGAAAGAGGAGGAGGGTGAGCCTAGATGGAGTAATCTTTGAAAGAGTTGGTATGCACTCAGTGGGCTGAATGGCCTCCTTCTATGCTGTACTAAGCTATGGCTCTGTGACTTATAATAAGTGTGGCATGCCGGGATGAACAGGTGACTTTGGATCTGTGACGGGACCTATGGTTGTCATTTCAGGAGATTGGGTGAATAATATGGGTGGGAGAGGGGATAGAGTGGATGGTAGGGGGAATGGAGTAGGGGATGTGGAAGGCTCCTCGGCCGGCAGCGTTTTGTGGCTGGCTAAACAAGGACCAAGTAGCACTTCTGCCCCTGATTGCTTGGCAGCTTCATCAGTCCTAGCATCAAGACCATGTCAGTGGCCCAAGGAGTAAGTCTGGGAGAGTTTGGTCAGGTCAGGGAGGGGGCAGGGGAGGATGTATGGGTTTATGGTCCCAGGTGTTATGAAGATAGGGGTGGTTAAATCTTTTTGGGGGAGGCATATCCCAATCAAAAAAAAGCAGCCCCTGAAGATCGAACCCCCTCCTCCCTTCCTTCCCGCCTTTTGAAGAACTTTGTTAAAAAATTGGGCTGCAGGTTCCTGCCTGACTGCCCACACCAAACGATATATGGCATGGTAAGTGTACTATCCGGATCAGTTGGCTTGATTGCATCCCGAGTTGACTTTTGGTGACTTCTTTAAGTAGATTTCTTGGGGCTGGCCTGATTAGATACGTATTTCAATTTATTTGCCTGGATTGAGCTTTCTGCCAGACTAGGTGATGAAAGGGGTTGAAATATTCGACAAATTCAGCTCTTTAAAAGGATGTCGCTGTAAATTAAGAGTGAACACACTTCTTTATACGTGCAGTTAGCAGAAAGTGAATTGAAGAAGAGCGCAGCAACACAAACAATGCTGCCAATCACTTTGCAGCAGCTCCTTTCAGCAAGTGGGTGAATGGAGTGATGCCTTGTTTGGAACTAAAGGGCACGGGGTTTATGTTTATTTCATAGCCTCAATAGCAAGTCCAGTGCACACAATTGCTTTCTGAACTCAGGTCCACCATGAACTATGTGACAACTTCAGTAACATTTGCAAGGGATCCACTTTGCAGAAGCCCTTCACACAATGGAAGTATCTTTCACAAAAGCTCAGAATAATGCAGACCTTGGGTCCCAATCTCCAAAAAGCACTTCTATGGCTTCAACATGCAGGGGAATCAAACAGTGGCAATCATTATGTGCTAAGCTCTGTGTGACAAATTCCATGCATTTAACTGGCTATGTTGTGGAAATATCCAGCAGCCGGTGGTATAGCAATGGTAGGTATTCATTAGGCTGCTGTCACATAAAGACCATCCAGACAAACGCTTAAATGACAGGAGATATGCCAGAAATAATTGGGGAACCACTGACAGAGAAGGAGAACATTCAGACCATGCCTGTGACTGTTCTTTCAAAGAGCAGTCATACCAAGTCTCACATTCCCACTTTTTATCCAGCACGTTAAGCACAGTTGCTTCATAGCTCCAGGGTCCCAGGTTCCATTCCCGGCTTTGGTCACTGTCTGTGCGGAGTCTGCACGTTCTCCCCGTGTCTGGGTGGGTTTCGTCCGGATGCTCCGGTTTCCTCCCACAGTCCAAAGATGTGCAGGTTAGGTGGATTGGCCATGCTAAATTGCCCTTGGTGTCCAAAAAGGTTAGGTGGGGTTATGGGGATAGAGTGGAGGTGTGGGTTTGGGTAGGGTGGTCTTTCCAAGGGCCGGTGTAGACTCGATGGGCCGAATGGCCTCCTTCTGCACTGTAAATTCTATGATTCTATGATTCCCGCTATTTATCCGTTATCATAAGTTCTGCATCCTCAAGTACCAGTTCAACTTACATCTCAACACATTTCTCAATGAAAGCATCCCTGTTCATTTCCCATCTACATATTTTTTGAATGATTTAGAATCCAAGACCCCAAATTATTAATCCACTCATCAGAGGGAATTTTTTTCTTCCATATTTACTCTATCAAAACCTATCTTCACCATGGAATCTCTATTGGGTCACAATTTCATTTTCTCGATTTCAGTGAGAACAGTCCTAACTTTTCGAACGTTTCCTCATAACTGAAGACTGTCAACCTTGGTAACATCCTGGTTAATTTCGACTGTATATTTTCAAAGACCTGTTCATCTTTCCTGAAGTGTGATGCTTGTATATTCTGCCAATGAATGAAAATCATCCAGGTACCTGTTAACCACTTGATCAACCTGCCTGCCACCTTTAATAATTTATATATATGTACACCAAAGTCAGAATTGTTTTCAGCATTAATGTGGTAAACAGGAACCAGGTTTGTTTTTGGGTCAGGAGATGGGTTGGGGGAAGAGAGAGAGAGAGAGACTGGGATGAATAAATGGAGAGAGAGAGAAAGAGACTGGTAAGTTAATGGTGGGGGGGTGGTTATAGAACATAGAACGATACAGCGCAGTACAGGCCCTTCGGCCCACGATGTTGCACCGAAACAAAAGCCATCTAACCTACACTATGCCATTATCATCCATATGCTTATCCAATAAACTTTTAAATGCCCTCAATGTTGGCGGGTTCACTACTGTTGCAGGTAGGGCATTCCACGGCCTCACCACTCTTTGCGTAAAGAACCTACCTCTGACCTCTGTCCTATATCTATTACCCCTCAGTTTAAAGCTATGTCCCCTCGTACCAGCCATTTCCATCCGCGGGAGAAGGCTCTCACTGTCCACCCTATCTAACCCCCTTATCATTTTGTATGCCTCTATTAAAGTCTCCTCTTAACCTTCTTCTCTTCAACGAAAACAACCTCAAGTCCATCAGCCTTTCCTCATACGATTTTCCCTCCATACCAGGCAACATCCTGGTAAATCTCCTCTGCACCCACTCCAAAGCCTCCACGTCCTTCCTATAATGCGGTGACCATAACTGTACGCAATACTCCAAAAGCGGCCGTACCAGAGTTTTGTACAGCTGCAACATGACCTCCTGACTCCGGAACTCAATCCCTCTACCAATAAAGACCAACACTCCATAGGCCTTCTTCACAACCCTATCAACCTGGGTGGCAACTTTCAGGGATCTATGTACTTGGACACCTAGATCCCTCTGCTCATCCACACTTCCAAGAACTTTACCATTAGCCAAATATTCCGCATTCCTGTTATTGCTTCCAAAGTGAGTCACCTCACACTTCTCTACATTAAACTCCATTTGCCACCTCTCAGCCCAGCTCTGCAGCTTATCTATGTCCCTCTGTAACCTGCTACATCCTTCCTCACTGTCGACAACACCACCGACTTTAGTGTTGTCTGCAAATTTACTCACCCACCCTTCTGCGTCTTCCTCTAGGTCATTGATAAAAATGACAAACAGCAACGGCCCCAGAACAGATCCTTGTGGTACGCCACTTGTAACTGAACTCCATTCTGAACATTTCCCATCAACCACCACCCTCTGTCTTCTTTCAGCTAGCCATTTCTGATTCACATCTCTAAATCACCCTCAATCCCCAGCCTCCGTATTTTCTGCAATAGCCTACCGTGGGGAACCTTATCAAACGCTTTACTGAAATCCATATACACCACATCAACTGCTCTACCCTCGTCTACCTGTTCAGTCACCTTCTCAAAGAACTCGATAAGGTTTGTGAGGCATGACCTACCCTTTACAAAGCCATGCTGACTATCCCTGATCATATTATTCCTATCTAGATGATTATAAATCTTGTCTCTTATAATCCCCTCCAAGACTTTACCCACTACAGACGTGAGGCTCACCGGTCTATAGTTGCCGGTGTTGTCTCTGCTCCCCTTTTTGAACAAAGGGACCACATTTGCTATCCTCCAGTCCTCTGGCACTATTCCTGTAGCCAATGATGACATAAAAATCAAAGCCAAAGGTCCAGCAATCTCTTCCCTGGCCTCCCAGAGAATCCTAGGATAAATCCCATCAGGCCCCGGGGACTTATCTATTTTCAGCCTGTCCAGAATTGCCAACACCTCTTCCCTACGTACCTCAATGCCATCTATTCTAATAGCCTGGGTCTCAGCATTCTCCTCCACAACATTCTCTTTTTCCTGAGTGAATACTGACGAAAAATATTCATTTAGTATCTCGCCTATCTCTTCAGACTCCACACACAACTTCCCATCCCTGTCCTTGACTGGTCCTACTCTTACCCTAGTCATTCGCTTATTCCTGACATACCTATAGAAAGCTTTTGGGTTTTCCTTGATCCTACCTGCCAAATACTTCTCATGTCCCCTCCTTGCTCGTCTTAGCTCTCTCTTTAGATCCTTCCTCGCTACCTTGTAACTATCCATCGCCCCAACTGAAACTTCACACCTCATCTTCACATAGGCCTCCTTCTTCCTCGAAACAAGAGATTCCACTTCTTTGGTAAACCACGGTTCCCTCGCTCTAAGCCTTCCTCCCTTCCTGACTGGTAGGTACTTATCAAGAACACGCAGTAGCTGATCCTTGAACAAGCTCCACTTATCCAGTGTGCCCAACACTTGCAGTCTACTTCTCCAACCTATCCCCCCCAAGTCACGTCTAATGGCATCATAATTGCCCTTCCCTCAGCTATAACTCTTGCCCTGCGGTGTATACTTATCCCTTTCCATTACTAGCGTAAACGTCACCGAATTGTGGTCACTGTCCCCAAAGTGCTCTCCGACCTCCAAATCCAACACCTGGCCAGGTTCATTACCCAAAACCAAATCCAACGTGGCCTCGCCTCTTGTTGGCCTGTCAACATATTGTGTCAGGAAACCCTCCTGCACACACTGTACAAAAAACGACCCATCTATTGTACTCGAACTATATATTTTCCAGTCAATATTTGGAAAGTTAAAGTCTCCCATAATAACTACCCTGTTACTTTCGCTCTTATCCAGGATCATCCTCGCCATCCTTTCCTCTACATCCCTAGAACTATTTGGAGGCCTATAGAAAACTCCCAACAGGGTGACCTCTCCTTTCCTGTTTCTAACCTCAGCCCATACTACCTCGGAAGATGAGTCCCCATCTAGCATCCTCTCCGCCACCGTAATACTGCTCTTGACTAGCAGCGCCACACCTCCCCCTCTTTTGCCTCCTTCTCTGAGCTTACTAAAACACCTAAACCCCGGAACCTGCTTTGGGGCAAAATCGGATCGATGCTGGGCGCCAACCTGATCGTAAAGTTCCCGAACAAGGTTCACGCTGCAAGCCAGAAGGAGCATGTAAATAAATGCAAATTAGTCTTAATGACCATTTGCAATCATTTAGTGGCCCCAGCCTCCCATTATCCTCCAGTCCCCACGGCCAGGAATCAGATGGGCGTGGTACACTTCTGGTCACTACCAGCATGGCCCTGGCATGGTGGACCATGCAATGAGCACACCACACCAGGCCCACACTAGTAGAGACCATCCGTGGGCCACCCCCCCTCCCATTCCCGCCACAATGCACTGCCTCCTCACACCTCCTCTATCAGACACCCCCCATGGCCGTCCACAAAGAACGTGGACACAAAGAATAGGGAGACCACCTACAGGGACCCGTGTGACCCCAGGAACCCCTATAATTGACAGATCCCCACAGGGACCCCTTGCCGAAAGGGAACCCCCACCCCCCCCCCAACAGACACTTCCCCAAAACAGCCCCCCTCAGAAAAGAGACCATTGTCCAGAAGCGAGAGAGCAGTCCAGACTGGGTCAGTGAGAGGAATCACAGCTGTAACACTTACCTTAATGCTCCTTGTCCTTTCCTGGAAGGAGAGCAGCTGGTACCTGCTACTGGTTCCCACAGATCCATCAGCTGCAAGCCATTCATAGCTTTCTAGTCCTGGTCTGTGATTGACAGCTTCTGCAAACCATCTGCAGATTTGATTCATTCACCTCCCTTAAATGTTCAGTGGCCTAAGTGATGAAACCCCAATGTTTGTAAACATTGACCACATCAAAGAGAGGTAAGTGCAGTGAAATCACACTCTTAAGTGATTGGAATGCACTTAGGTTAGGAATGCATTTACCTCTCTTTGATGTGGTCTATGTTTACAAGCACGAGTTTCACCACTTAGGTCACTGAAGCTTGAAAGGAAATGAATGGATCAAAGCTGCACATGGCTTTTACAAGCTGTCAATCACAGACCATTACTGAAAGCTATGAATGGCTTGTAGATAATTGATCTGTGGGAACCAGAGGCAGACAGAGCTGCTCTCCTTGGTGTAATGGGCGTGTGGAGTTGCAAGGTAAGTATTACAGCTATAATGCTTCCCACTGCCCCTGCTCGCTAGCTTCCAGATAGGATTCCTTTTCTGGCATGGGGTCTGTGTAGAGCTGGGGTCTGTGGAAGAGGTTCCTTTAGGCAGGGGGTCCCTGTGGGGGTCCCTCTATTACAGGGGTCCCTGTGGGTGGGCCCTATTACACGGGTCCTGGGGGGTCTCCCTACTACAGGAGTCCCCCTATTACAGAGGTCCCTGGGGAGTCCCCCTATTACAGGTATCCATGTGGGGGGTCCCCCTTATACAGGGCTCCCTGTGGGGGGACCCCCATTAAAGAGGTCCCTGCAGGGTCCCTGTGGATTCTCCCTATTACAGGGGTCCCTGTGGGTCTCTCTCTATTACAGGGGTCGCTGTGGGTCTCTCCCTATTATAGGGGTCCCTGTGTGGGGGGCATCTGTTAGAGGACATGTGGGCAGGCAATGCATTGTTGGGGGGGTGTATCTCGGATGGGCTTGTATGGTCTCTACCAGCATGGCCCTGGCATGGTGGTCCTCGCGGTGGGCCAAGAAGTCCACCATGTCAGGTTCCCGATTGCTGAGACCACAAGTGATCCGTTCCCCCTTGATTCCCAGCTGCGGGTACCGGACGATTGCGGGAGGCCGGAGCATAGGGTGCTTGGCCTGCTAAATAGATCCAAATGGGTCATCATGGACCTCTTTCATGCCGCCAGTGGGGGGTCGGAGCATGGCATTCGGATCGATGCTGGGCGTCAACCTGCCCGGCACCGATTCTGAATTTCATCCGACGCCCAATTCTCTGTCCCATCTGTGAATGCATTCCAGAATTCCCGGTGGCGGAGAACAAAGAACTAAGAAACGTACAGCACAGGAACAGGCCCTACTGCCCTCGAAGCCTGCACCGATCATGATAACCATCTAACAGGGCAGCATGGTGGCGCAGTGGTTAGCATTGCTGCCTCACGGCTCCGAGGTCCCAGGTTCGATCCCGGCTCTGCATCACTGTCCGTGTGGAGTTTACACATTCTCCCCGTGTTTCCGCGGGTTTCGCCCCCACAACCCAAAGATGTGCAGGATAGGTGGATTGGCCACACTAAAATTGCCCCTTAATCGGAAAAAATGAATTGGGTACTCTTAAAAAAAAGATTTTTTTTAAATGATAACCGTCTAACCTAAAGTGTTCGACATTTCCGGGGTCCTTATCCCTCTATTCATATATTTGTCAAGATGCCCCTTAAATGTCATTATCCTCCCTGCTTCCACCACCTCCTCCGGCAGCGAGTTCCAGGCACCCACTACCCTCTGTGTAAAAATCTTCCCTCGCACATCTCCTCTGAACTTTTCCCCTCACACCTTAAACCTCTGCTCCCTAGTAATTGATCCCTCTACCCTGGGAAAAAGCCTCTGACTATCCACTCTGTCCATGCCCCTCATAATTTTTTATACTTCTATCAGGTCGCCCCTCTACCTCCGTTTGTCCAGTGAGAACAAACTCTCCTCATAGCTAATGCCCTCCAAACCAGGCAACATCCTGGTAAACCTCTTCTGTATCCTCTCCAAAGCCTCCACATACTTCTGGTAGTGTGGCGACCAGAATTGAACACTATATTCCAAGTGTGGCTTAATCATGATTCTATACAGCTTCAGCATAACTTGCCAATTTTTATGCTCAATGCCCTGCCTGATGAAGGCAAGCATGCCGTGTGCCTTCTTGACTACCTTCTCCACCTTCATAGCCACTTTCAGTGACCTGTGGACCTGTGCACCCAGATCCCTCTGCCTGTCAATGTTCTTAAGGGTTCTGCCATTTACTGTATATTTCCCACCTGTATTGTACCTTTCAAAATGCATTGCTTCACATTTGTCTGGATTAAACTCCATCTGCCATCTCTCTGCCCAAGTCTCCAAACAATCTAAATCCTGCTGTATTTTCTGACAGTCCTCACCGCTATCTGCAATTCCACCAACCTTTGTGTCATCCACAAATTTACTAATCAGACTAGTTACATTTTCCTCCAAATCATTTATATTTATTACAAACAATAAAGATCCCAGCACTGATCCCTACAGGACATCAATAGACACATTCAGAAAATCACCCTTTCACTTCTATGACCGAGCCAGTTCTGTATTCACCTCGCCAGCTCACTTCTGATCCCATGTGACTAAGTACAGAATTTCACCTATAGCCTCCAAGAGGATTCCACCCTACATATTTTTACTCTTCAAAAACGAAAGACCTTAGTTTCAATTAAACTACGGTTATCAAACACAGTCGTAACCCACGGGTGGGTGTCAGGGGGTTCGCGGAGCGATTGGTCCCACCATTTCCATGGTGGTCTTGGTCGCGGGCGAAATGCCGACCAGCCCCTTCCGGATTTTACATGGAGAATTGCAGCTTCTGCCATCTTTTTTTTAATAAACATTTTATTGAGGTATTAATTTGGCATTGTAACAGCAGTATTATAAACAATGTACATGAGAATATAAACATAGCACAAATACCACCTCCCTCCCACACAGGTCTCACCATTAATTAACCCCCTAATCTACGCTAACCTAGCCCCCCCCCCCCCCCCCCCCCCCGCCCCCGCCCCACACTCTGCCGACAATTAATTTTCCGCGAAGAAGTCGATGAATGGTTGCCACCTCCGGGCGAACTTGGTTTTCTCCAAACAGAGAAAGCTAGCCATGTCCGATAGCCAGGTCTCCGACTTCGGGGGCCTTGGGTCCCTCCAGGCTAATAGTAACCGTCTCCGGGCTACCGGGGAAACAAAGGCCAGAGCGTCTGCCTCTTTCTCCTCCTGGATTCCCGGATCTTGCGACCGCCCGAAAATCGCCACCTCTGGACTCAATGCCACCCTTGTTTTTAATACCTTGGACATGACGTCAGTAAACCTCTGCCAAAATCCCCTCAGTTTTGGACATGCCCAAAACATGTGGACATGGTTCGCTGGTCCTCCCGCACATTTTGCACACCTGTCTTCCATCCCAAAGAATCTGCTCATCCGGGCCACTGTCATGTGGTCCCGGTGAATGACCTGGAATTGAATCAGGCTGAGCCTGGCACAAGTTGCGATCGCGTTGACTCTACTCAACTAGTCCGCCCAAAAGCCCTCCTTTATCTCTCCCCCCAGCTCCTCCTCCCACTTTCGCTTCAGCTCCTCGGTCTGCATCTCCTCTGATCCCATGAGTTCCTTGTAAATGTCCGAGACGCTCCCTTCTCCTACCCACCCTCTGGAAACTACCCTGTCCTGAATCCCCCTTAGCGGTAGGAGCGGGATGGTTGATATCTGTCTATGCAGTAAGTCCCGCACCTGCAGGTATCTCAATTCATTTCCCCTCACCAATGCAAACTTCTCCTCCAGTGCCCTCATACTCGGAAAGGTCCCCTCTAGAAACAGGTCCCCCATCCTCTCAATCCCCCCTCTCCGCCATATTCGGAACCCCCCATCCATACTCCCCGGGGCAAACTGGTGATTATCGCAGATTGGGGTCCAGACCGATGCTCCCATTGCTCCCACATATCTCCTCCATTGCCCCCAGACTCTCAGGGCAATCTGGGGTACCGCGTCGGCAGGAATTGCAGAGGCGCAGTTACCAGTGCCCTGTAATTGAAAATATGGAAAGATATATCATTTGGAACATGGAAGTCTGGCAATACCTGATCTAAGAGTGCATGAGAGAATGTAGGGAAAAATCCCACAAAGGGTTAACAGTAACTGCAGGAGAGGGCTGTGAAATGTAGATAGCCTTTGTCAAACAGGCTTAGCAAACAAAACAAGCAGGTCTTTCAAGTCACAATCAAGTGCATTTTAGTGTACAGCTAAAAGCAATGTTTCGCACCTTCCTGAAGTTAGCTATCTAAGTAAGCAGCTGGAAAAGAATGGATGAAGTTGTCAGTTGAATTAGGTGACAAATGTTTCGGTGTGAAATTCTGCTGACACCAGGTGAATATGGGAAGCTGGAGACAACGTGTCTACGAGAACACAAATTAGACCAAAATCAAAGTCAAAATTATGAGCTGGGGACACAATGTGACAATAATAAAACTATAGAAATGACAGGAATCAAAAGTCACACCTCTTTGAAATCAAAGCATTTTTGAACATCACAAAGGATACAATGTAATCAGAGATCTATGAGATGAGGTCATGCTCAAAATCAATACTTAGTCGTGTTAGAAAAATTCAGATTAAAGGTACCTTTTACAATCCAAGTGAAATAAAAGTTACTTTACAATAAAGTCATAAAAACTTAATAACTGTTAGAAAGATATCTCAACCCTAAGAAAGGGGACAGCCAGCAGCGTCAGCTCAGAGTCAGCTCTCATAGCTCAGTCAAGGGAAAGGGATAGAGCAAAGCAGCCGAGCTAAAACAGCTAATACTTCTGAGAAAGACCAAAAGCGAAAGAAGAGAGAGAGCCAACTCTCATAGCTCGGTACATGGGAAAGATAGAGCATAGCAACCGAGCAGAACAGCGCATACATCTGAGGTCTCTTCAAACAACCAGGAGAATCCAGAAGCAAAGGCTTTTTAATTTTCTGTAAAGACAGTGATTGCATCTTTTAAAAGAAAAAATACAATAATAAAATAATGTAAAAGTTTTAACCTGAAACAGTGGTTATTACAAAGCCTACTTTACTTACTTCGCAACGCAGGACCCGGGATATCAATGCTACAAAGTGGTAAGTAGGTAAAATTCTTCTGTGAAGGTATGGGTTATACCGGGGGATAACTTGAAAACATAGTTTGACCTGGATAGCACCCACCTAAGCCTGCATAGGAGTCAGGGAGTGAGAATCCCTGTTCACCATTTAGAATATCAACCCTTTTTGGTATAGGGGGAATTCTAAGAATAGCGGTGAGTTTTTAACTTCAGCTCCCAGACATGTGCCCTTGCATGACGCCGCCTCCATACGCACCCATGCCGACCCCCCCCCCCCCACCTCCCACCAGCCACTTCCTAATCATGGCTATGTTAGCCGCACAGTAATAATTGCTAAAGTATGGCAGCGCCAGCCCGCCCTCTCCCCGACTCCGCTCATTACCCTCCTCACTCGCGAGGACTTGCCCCCCCACACGAAGTCCGCAATAACTTTATTGACCCGCTTAAAAAAGGACCGCAGAATGAAGATGGGGAGACATTGGAATACAAACAGGAATCTTGGGAGGACCGTCATTTTCACCGTTTGGACCCTCCCGGCTAGAGACAACGGAAGCGCATCCCATCTCCGGAAATCATCTTTCATCTGACCCACCAACCAGGCCAAGTTCAATTTATGTAGCCAGTCCCAATCCCGCGCCACTTGGATACCTAGGTACCTGAAACTGTCCCCTACCACTCTAAACGGCAGTTCCCCCAGTCGCCTCTCCTGACCCCTCACCTGGACCGCAAACATCTCGCTTTTCCCCATATTGAGCTTATACCCCGAGGACCGGCCAAATTTCCCTAAAATTCCCATAATTTCTTCCATCCCCTCAATTGGATCTGAAACATACAGGAGCAGGTCATCCGCATAAAGCGAGACTCTGTACTCCACACCCCCCTACCCCCCCCCTCCCCCGGTCCAGCCCCTTGAAGCTCTCAGAGCAATTGCCAGCGGCTCTCTAGCCAGCGCAAACAGCAGTGGGGAGGGGGGACATCCCTGTCTCGTCCCCCGGTGCAGTCTAAAATAGTCCGAAGTCGTCCTGTTCTTCCGCACACTTGCCACAGGAGCCTGGTACAGCAACCTGACCCAGTCAATAAAGCCCCTCCCAAACCCGAACTGCCCCAGAACCTCCCACAGATAATCCCATTCTACCCGGTCAAAAGCTTTTTCCGCATCCATTGCGACCACTACCTCCACCTCCCTACTTTCCGGGGCATCATGATCACATTTAACAGCCTTCTTACATTGGCCAGCAGCTGCCTGCCCTTAACGAACCCCATCTGATCCTCCACAATAACGTTCGATACACAATACTCAATCCTGGTGGCCAAACGTTTGGCCAACAGTTTGGCATCTACATTCAACAGGGATATCGGCCTGTAGGACCCACATAGCTCCCGATTCTTGTCCCGTTTCAGGATAAGCAAAATCGAGGCCTGTGCCATCGTTTGGGGCAGAACGCCTCTTTCCCTTGCCTCATTAAACACCTTCATCAGCACCGGTCCCAATATCCCAGAGAACTTTTTATAAAACTCCGCTGGGTACCCGCCCGGTCCCGGGGCCTTACCTGCCTGCATGGCCTTCAAGCCTTCCACTATCTCTTCCAACCCGATTGGGGCCCCCAGTCCCTCTACCAGCTCCCCGTCCACCTTCGGGAAAGTCAGCCCCTCCAGGAAGTGCCTCATCCCCTGCGGCCCCGTAGAGGGTTCCGACGTGTTCAGCCTGCTGTAGAAATCCCCAACCAAGTTCCCATCCCCGTCAATAACTTTCCCTATTTCTCTTGCTGCCTTCCTTTTTCTGAGCTGCTGTGCAAGCATCCTGCTGGCCATGCTCGTAGATCGCCCCCCCCCCTCGCCTTTCTGAGCTGTTCCACTGCCTTCCCTGTGGTTAACAAGCCGAACTCCGCCTGTAGCCTCCGCCGTTCCCTTAAAAGCCCTATCTCTGGAGTCTCCACGTACCTCCTGTCGACTTGTAGATTCTGCCAACTTTTTAATGGAGATAAGGATTAGGCTGCATGGAGTCTTCCAGCCAGAAGCAGCAGCAGAGAGTTGGTCACACACCCTGCATGTCGAATTGATGTGAAGCGCCCAAGGACGTTCTTTTGGCACTAAAACAGGGAGCAGAATTGTTTTGGTTTTGCAGCTGCTGGCAAGCAAGGCATATGAACTGTAAAGATCAATGTTTTTTTTAAAGTAAGAGACAGCCAGAGATTTAAATAGGCAGTTTACCTATTGAACAGGATCTCACAACAGAATTTGCTGGAGAGAGCTGCTCAATGCAAATAAGGAGGAAAATCCCATGTGTGTTATATGCAGGGAAGTACTGGCAAATGAGAGGTTTCAGAATTTGACAGAGACGAGATGGGTGAAAATTTCTTTTTCCGGTTGAGACCACAGAGTTAGTTAGTGACCGAGGGTTGACTCCAAATTAAAAGACTAAGCTGCTGCAGCTTACCTATAACACCGCATTATAAATGTGTCAAAAGCCCATGAGGCTGGCAGCATTCTGGAGGAGCATCTTCCAGGAATATCTAGGGCTGAGTAAAACAAACATTTTGTTGCTGTTTCCCTACACGACGACCTACATCTGTGAGGTTGGATTTTCCGTTTTCATAAAGATGAAGACGGCACAAAGGAACTGGCTGAAGTCTGGGCCTGATAAGCGCATTGTGCTGGATTCAAGTGAGATCATGAGGCCAAAGCAGGCTCACCTTTCGGATAAAAGGTAAGCAAACATGGCGTGTGTTGCGAAGGTCCGTCAGCGTGGGGCGTGAAGTTCAGGCGGTTGCCAAAAGTGGGTACCATGTGACAAAGTTTGAAAAACACTGAATTAAACCATCCTAAACAACAAATATTTGTAGATCAAGCTCAGAGTTCAGTTTGTCCATTTTCTCTAACTACAGAAATAGTCTTTGAGATATAAAAGTCTCTGGTGATGCAGAAAGCTATGAATTTGAGGTTGTAGGTCTGTGTGATCTGTGTGGAGAGTGAACTTTCTACCATAGTGATACATGTGACAATGGTTCATAGGTCTGTGTTTCATGCTGGCTTACAGAGAGCGCATTGCGCACATGTGCATTGGGACTATGCGGACGTCCCGACACACGGACATGTGCGCTCAAAGTGCACCAATTTCAACCTTCCGATCCTGTTCTTTGAAAGTCTTTTCCTGCCAGCGCTGCTGTGAAGCAGCTGAATGTTAAATCATGGGCTGCGCTAACTTGGCCTGATTGCCAAGTTAGATCAGTATCTAAGCCTGATTATTTACACTTTTATTTTTTTCTTCCAGAATCAGCGAGCAAAGGCAGGAGGCATCGGAGAGGATTTTTAGGCGGGTTCATCTTTTGCAGTAGTGTTAATAAGCTGTTTGAAACGCACATAAAGTGAAAGAGATATATATTTTTGAAACTCTAGTTTGTCATGAAGCTGTTAATTCCATTAAAAATTACTTTCATGTATAAAGTGGGTTTGGAATGCATCTAATAAGCTCCATCCAAAGTACATTTGGATTCCGCAATGTATTTTAAGCTGTGTTGCTTCAGAGTCTCCCTGATGTAATGGATCATGACAAGCCTCAGTGATTACTTCAAATGCTTCAGGAAAGTTTAATGCCTTCGTTCACAGAATCACAGTGCAGAAAAGATCCTTCAGCTCATCGAATCTGCACTGAAACGTGAAAAACACCTGACCTGCCTACCGAATGCCATTTGCCAGCACTTGGCCCATAGCCTTGAATCTTATGACGTGCCAAGTGCTCATCCAGGTACTTTTTATAGGATGTGAGGCAACCCGCCTCTACCACACTCCCAGGCAGCATATTCCAGGCCGTCACCACCCTCTGGGTAAAAAGATTTATCTTCAAATCCCCCCAAGATCTCCTGCCCCTCACCTTGAACTTGTGTCCCCTAGTAACTGACCCTTCAACTAAGGGGACAGCTGCTCCCTATCCACCTTGTCCATGCCCCATATAATCTTGTACACCTCGATCAGGTTGCCCCTCAGTCTTCTCTGCTCCAGAGAAAACAACCCAAGACTATCCAGCCTCTCTTTCTAACTTAAATGTTCCATGGGCGGCACAGTTGTGCAGTGGTTAGGCCTCATGGGTCCGAGGACTCGGGTTCAATCCCGGCCACAGGTAACTGCCCCAGTGGAGTTTGCACATTCTCCCTGTGTCTGCTTGGGTCTCATCCCGTAACCCAAAGATGGGCAGGGTAGGTGGATTTGCCACACTAAATTGCCCCTTAATTGAAAAAATAAGAATTGGGTGCTCTAAATTTATATAAAGGAAAAAAAAGTTACATCCCAGCTAACATCCTTTTTTTAAAATAAATATAGAGGACCCGATTAAATTTTTCCAATTTGGGGCAATTTAGCATGGCCAATCCACCTACCCTGCACATCTTTGGGTTGTGGGGGTGAAAGCCATGCAAACGCAGGGAGAATATGCAAACTCCACACGGACAGTGACCCAGAGCCGGGATCAAATCTAAGACCTCAGCGCCATGAGGCAGCAATGCTAACCACTGCGCCACCGTGCTGCCATCCCAGGTAACATCCTGGTGAATTGTTTCTGCACCCACTCCAGTGCAATCACATCCTTCCTATAATGAGGCGACCAGAACTGCACACAGTACTCCAGCTGTGGCCTCACCAAAGTTCTATACAACTCCAACCTCCATGACCTCCCTGTTTTTGTAATCTATGCCTCGATTGATAAAGGCAAGTGCCCCATATGGCTTTTTCACCACCCTATTAACCTGCCCTCCTGCCTTCAGAGATCTGTGGACAAACACTCCAAAGTCCCTTTGTTCCTCAGAACTTCCTGGTGTCTTGGCATTCATTGAATGCTTCCTTGTCAAATTACTCCTTCCAATGTGTATCACCTCACACTTTTCAGGGTTAAATTCCATCTGCCATTTATCCCATTTGACCATCCCGTCTATAGCTTCTTATAATCCAAGACGCTCAACCTCACTGTTAACCACACAGTCAATCTTTGTGTCATCTGGAAATTTACTCATCCCCCCCCCCCCCCCAACCCCCCCACCATGTAGTCATCTATGTCATTTATACAAATGATGAATAATAGGGGACCCAGCACAGATCCCTGTGTTGCACCACTGCACACCGGCTTCCAGTCACACCTTCTGGCTCCTACAACTAAGCTCATTTTGAATCTACCTTATCAAATTACTCTGAATCCCATGTACATTTGTCTTCTTTATAAGTCTCCCATATGGGGCATTGTCAAAGGCTTTGCTGAAATCCATATAAACTGTATCAACTACACTACCGTCATCTACACATCTGGTCACATGCTCAAAAAATTCAACCAAATTTGTTAGGCATGACCTCCCTCTGACAAAGCCTATCCCTCGATCAAACCTTGTCTCTCCAAGTGGAGATAGATTCTCTCCTTCAGAACTTTCTCCAATACGTGAGACTCACTGGTCTGTAGTTCCCTGGCTTATCTCTACAACTCTTCTTAAACAGTGGGACCACATTAGCTGTTCCCCAGTCCTCTGGCACCTCCTCCGTGACCAGAGATTAATTAAAAATTTGCGTCAGAGCCCCAGCAATATCCTCCCTCGCCTCCCACAGCAGCCTGGGACACAATTCATCTGGACTTGGATATTTGTCCACTTTTACGCCTGCCAATACCTCCAATACCTTGTCACTCTCACTGTCAATGTATTCAAGACCTTCACAGTCTCTCTCCCTGAGTTCCATACCTACATCCTCATTTTCTTGGAAGATGCAGGTGAAATATTGCCCTCTTGGTCCCTGTCATGTGAGAGTACCTTTAAGAAATGGGTGTTTATAAATGGGTGTGTATATAAATATCTGTAGTGAGAGTACCTTTAAGAAATGGGTGTTTACTACTGCAGTGATGTCAGAGAGTGGGTGGCTGTCTGTCAGCTTTTTACTTTTGTTTTAGGCTGTTTGCTGCAGGGTGTGTTTTAAATTCGTTTTCAGAGTTGGAGCTGAAGCCAGACAGAGCAGGTGCACTGTTGATCTCTCTGCCATGAAACAACTATCTCTTGATCATTTGGTGAATTCAGAATTATAAATGTTCTCAGTAGTGAATGTAAACCTAATGTGTTTCTGGTAAAAAGGTGTTTTAAGTCTTATGGATGTTAAAAGGAAAGCTTAAAGGATTACTTAGTGTTGTATTCTTTGGGGGTTGTGTTTGAATTACTGGTTGCTAAGATGTTCACTGTATGTTCTGAAAAGGTTAACTTGAGTTCATAGAATAAACATTGTTTTGCTTTAAAAATTACTTTTCCATTTCTGCTGTACCACACCTGTAGAGTGGGCCGTGTGCTCCCCATACCACAAACTATTAAACGTTGTGGGTCAGGTGAACTCCATGTTACACTTTGGGGTTCTCTAAACCCTGGCCCATAACAGTCCCTAATGAGCCCTACTGTTTCCTTAGTTGTCCTCTTCCCATTGATATACTTATTGAATATCTTGTGTCATGTGAGAGTACCCTTTAAGAAATGGGTGTTTGAGAAATGTACCTTTAAGAAATGGAGCTTCTCATGTTACTGGAGTGATGTCAGAGTTTGGGTGGAGCTAAGCTCTACTTCTGCTTTTTTAGTTTCAGTTTGAGAAGAGCTTGGGTGTGTCTGTGTTCTTTCACTGAGCTGCACTGCCGTTGATCTCTGCCACGCAAAGAATATCTATGGATCATTTGGCGCACTCAGAATTGTAAAAAGGTCTCAGTATTAAATGTAACCCTAATGTGTTCCTGTTTGAAGGTTTGTTAAGTCTTTTGGATGATAAAAGGACAGCATACAGATTACTTAGTGTTGTATTCTTTGGGGGGTGTATTTGATTTACTGGTTGCTAAGATGTTCACTGTTTGTTTTAGAAAGGTTAACTTGAGTTCATAGAATAAACATTGTTTTGTTTTAAAAACCACTGGTCCATTTTCTGCTGTACCACACCTGTAGAGTGGGCCGTGTGCTCCCCATACCACAATCTATTAAAAGTTGTGGTCAGGTGAACTCCATGATACACTTTGGGATTCTCTAAACTCTGGCCCATAACACTTGGGATTTTTCCTTCTTTTACAATCCCTCTTTGCTCTCCTAATTCCTTTCTTAAGCTCCCCCTGTACTTTCTGTACTGCACTAATGCCTCCGTTGATTTGCTCCCCTTGTATCCTTGCTAAAAGTCTCTCTTTTTCTTCTCATTGTATCCTGAATATCCCTGGTCATCCATCGTTCTCAGGGCTTGCTTCTCCTTCCTATCACCCTGGAGGGAACATGTTGGATCTGTACCCTCCCCATTTCCTCTTTGAACAGCCCCACTTCTCTTCTGTAGATTTCCCCACAGGTAGCTGTTCTCACCTTGGGCGGATCCTGCCTTATTTTACTAAAATTCACTCCCTCCCAATCCAAAACTTTTTAATGCAATTTGTCTGTTTCTTTGTCCCTGATAAGCTTAAATTGTACCATGTTGTGGGTGCTATCACTAAAATGCTCCCCCACCGCCACCTCAATCATCTATCCAGCTTCATTCCCCAGGATTAAGCTTAGCACTGCACCATGTTGGACCCTCCACATGTTGACCTAAAAGGTTCTCCTATATACATTTTAAGAAATCCAGTCCATCTAAGCCCTTAACACAGTGAATAGCCCAATCAACATTGGGAAAATTGAAACCTTATACAATTACCCTATTGTTATTATTTTTACACAACCCCGTGAATTGTACACATATTTGTTCCACAATTTCCCATTGACTATTTGGGGGTATATAATAAACACCTAGCAATGTGCCTGTTTATTCCTAAACTCACAGAGCTTCATTTGATGTCCCCTCCAAGATATCAACTCTCCGTACTCTAGTAACTGACTCCTTAACTAATAATGCAATGCCTCCTCCTCTTTTGCCCCGTCCCCTTATCCCGGAATATTGAGCTACCAATCCTGCCCCTCCCAAACCTCTCTGGTGTGTTCTTGCCGGACAGTGTGTCTTAATGTCTTAATCCTTATAGGGTGGACAA
Source organism: Scyliorhinus torazame (assembly GCF_047496885.1). Lineage (NCBI taxonomy): Eukaryota > Metazoa > Chordata > Chondrichthyes > Carcharhiniformes > Scyliorhinidae > Scyliorhinus > Scyliorhinus torazame. The sequence continues at coordinate 230,847,280 of NC_092707.1, read as the reverse complement.
ATAACTGTGAGTCAACTTCATATTAATTCAATAATGTTTATTCACACACACACAATGTTGATGTCAATCAACCACACCATCAATATAAATTATCCTATAGAGTACTAAATTTCAATACCAGACCTTGACTTAACTTTGGAATGACCAGCAAATACCCAGACAGATATTGGCCTTTATCTGTGTGCTGACTCCTGTCATCCTCGATGTTCGGTCCTCGGTCTGGTCTGCTGCTCTGGCTCTGGCCTTCCTTCTGTTGATGGCATGGTGATCCTACTCGTGGTGGCCGGTAAAGATCACCATTATTCTGTTCCTCTTGCTGGCTGCTGCAGAGAGAGTTTCTTGGGTTAGGGGGCACCTTTTAACCTCCATGGGTTTTGTGTCCTTTTGGGCGGTCTCTGGATTATCGCCAATCGGTTGATCAGGGTTTGATGACCCTGATCGATTAAGTCCAATCAAGAGCTGCCACATCAATTTCAGGGTGTGCATTTAACGGCCTTGCCTACAGGTGTTAGGGGGTACGGAGGCATTCCAAATAAGGAGTTTAGGCGCCGCTGAGTCTGGTAAACAAGTGTGATTGACAGTGCAGTTCTATTCTATTGTCTCTGGGATGGCCTGGAGATGGCCTCTTTCCTGTATATTGCAATGTCCAGACAGCAGCTGCTCATCCATATTTATTTAGACTGCAGCCTGCTTGTTCTTGCACTTGGCTAATTTTCCCAGTATACTTTGCAGAATGCCATCTTAGGTGGTTGTTCGGCCACACTTCCATGACGGCTACTATATCACAGTTCTACGTGTCAATCCTCACCCTTAACTCATCTGTTTTACCTCTAACACTCCTGGCATTAAAATAGAAGCCATCCAGCCTTACCTTACTCCCTTGAAACCCGCCCACAAGGATGTTAGTCCCGCTCTAGTTCAGATGTAGATGATCCCATTTGTACAGGTCCAACCTCCCCCAGAAACAGTCCTAGTGATCGAGGAATCTAAAACCTTCCCTCCTGCACCAACACTTAAATCACAAATATTCTCCTATTTCTGTGCTCGCTACCGCATGGCACTGGGAGTAATACAGAGATTATAACCCGAGAGGTCATGCTTTTTAGTCTACAGCCTAGCTTCCTAAATTCTTGATGCAAGATCTCATCCCTCTTTCTACCTATATCATTGGTACCAATATGTGGCAAGACCTCTGCCTTATCATCCTCTGCCTTCAGGATGCCCTGTAGCCGTTAAATGACATCCCGGACCCTGGCACCAGGGAGGTAACACACCATGCTGGAGTCACGTTGATGGCTTCAGTAGCACCCACCTGTTCCCCTGACTATAGAATCTCCTATTATTATTTCTCTTCCTTTCTTCCTCTCCTCCTGTACAAGACAGGCTGCTTGTGGTGTCAGAAGCTTGGCTCTGCCTGCACTCCCTGGAGGAACCAGCACCCCGATTTGTGAACAGGACCCCAAGGGACTCCTGAATGACGTGCCTGTTTCTCTTGGACTGCCTGGTGGTCACCCATTCCCTTCCTTCCCCAAGTCCCTTCAGCTGCGGTGTGACCACCTCTCTAAACATGCTATCCACAATGCTCTCAGACACGTGGATGTTCCACAGTGTCCCCAGCCACTGTTCCAGCTATGAAACCCAAGATTCCAGGACACATGTTCCTGCACACATGTTGGTCCAGGGCACTGGAAATGTGTCCAGCTTCTCACATATAGCAGGAGAAGCATACTGCCGCTTTGAGCTCTCCTGCCATGACTCAAACTTTTACATTTAGGAGACCTTTTTTAAAATAAAATAAATCAAGTTAGTCCCTTCACTTGCTTAAACAATGACTTACAATTTAATATAGTTCAAAAATACCCACTAGGACTTACTCACAAGTCAGCTGCTCCCATTGGTCACACGCCACATTCTGAACTGTAACATCACCTCATAACATCGCTGTGGTGATATGCATCACTGTAAATACACAAGGGGTTAATACACTAAGACTAAGTAAACACTCTAGGGAGCACCAGAGACATCATGACATGCAGACATACAGCTAATGAACACATAGAATAGGACAAGACCAATGGGCAATCAAGTCACCCAGAGGTGACACTACCACAAGGGGACAACCCATATAAAAGGACAGGGCACACATGCTCTTTCTCTTTCCACAGGCGACACTCAGAGAGAAGTACAAGGGCAGATCGGAAGCATCACACCCACCGCATGGCTTAGAGCAGACTGGTTAGTTAGACTGAGTTACTATAGCATGATTGGCAGGAGAGTCAAACTCAAGTAGGAGAATTGCATGTTACGCAAGGGCAGCACGGTAGCATGGTGGTTAGCACAATTGCTTCACAGCTCCAGGGTCCCAGGTTTGATTCCCGGCTTGGGTCACTGTCTGTGCGGAGTCTGCACGTTCTCCTCGTGTGCGCATGGGTTTCCTCCGGGTCCTCTGGTTTCCTCCCACAGTCCAAAGATGTGCAGGTTAGGTGGATTGGCCATGCTAAATTGCCCTTAGTGTCCAAAATTGTCCTTTGTGTTGGGTGGGGTTACTGGGTTATGGGGATAGGGTGGAGGTGTGGGCTTGGGTCGGGTGCTCGTTCAAAGAGCCGGTGCAGACTTGATGGGCCGAATGGCCTCCTTCTGCACTGCAAATTCTATGAAAATTCTATGAATTAACTATTTAATAAATGTGTTGAACCTATCTCCAAGTCTGAACCTTCCTTTGTCAGAGTATACATCAAGGAAGCAGCTTATGCTACATGAAGAAGCATGTAGAAGAAGCATGTCGTTCCCAGACTGCTTCACTGTGACGCTGACTGCAGCAGGACACCATACGTGCGGCTCATGATGCCCTCTCTGTGTCTCCGCGGAGACACTGTCCCACAATCGCTGGGACAGGACCCAGACTGGCGGTGGGGTGCCGGACATAAAAATCCTCACGACCTTCGAGTAACGGGCCTTGGAGATGACGGGGGTGATCGACGACAGGGCGGTCAGGGAGGTTGGCGTATATCGCAGAGGTGAGGATCCACCAGGCCCACCCAGAGGACCTGTAAACCATGGGCTGTTAATTATACAGACTGACCCTTCCCTCCCAATGACCACATGGCCATTATCCCACAGGACGTGCAGCCGACAGCGCCGGCCTATCCGGGGTGGTCCTGCCCCCCCTGCCTCCCAGGAGAACACCTCGGAGGAGAGCTCCTAGGTCGCCACAATCGATGTGTCACAGCTGTCATCCCCACCCTCCACCAATGCAGTAACACGCAACGCTAGTGGATAGGCTTCTGGTGAGCACCTCACAGTTGCCGATGCACATCAGGTGGAGGCAGTAATGCCCAGGCGAGATAGCAGTCGGAGGGCTGCTGGGTTCCAGGACCCAGCTGGGTCCCATTCAGACGCTAAGCCCCTGGAGCAGGTTTACACAAAGCTGATGCAGTTAGGGTTCGGCTGGGACATTCAGAGGCAGATATCTGCGACATTCCAGCAGATCCATAGCAGATGGAGGAGTCCCAGGGGCTACATGCGCAGGAAATGTAGCCGGCAACGTGTGGCATCGAGGCCAACACTTCTCGGGAGGCAACCGCAGTGGAGAGCCTGGTGCTCGAAGTCAACAACATTAGTGGAAATGTATGTGCTGTTAGGTGAATTGGATATTCTGAATACTCCCTCAGTGTATCTGAACAGGCGCCATACCTTCAATGTTAATGTAAGCCTACTTGTGACACGAATGAAGATTATTATTGCAAGGCACAGTCAGTGACAGCCATGGCTGAGGGTCTCGGCAGACTGCCTGACTCGCTAGGGGACGTGACTCAGTACTAGGTGGACCTTGATGAGGCGCTGCGCGACTCAGTCTCAGATGGGAATGGCCGAGGCATTGAAAGTTTGTCCCAGTCGCAGGTGGGCATTGCCGAGGAACTGCAGAACGTGGCCTAATCACTGAGGGGCATCGCCAAGAGCGTTGCCACCATGGTGCAAACGCTGGGGAGCCGCCAGGGCTGGCAGAGCCAGACGATGATGGATCCAGCTGCCCCTCCATACCGAGGTGAATCCCAGGGCCCTATGGTTATCAACCGGGAGGGAGCGCGCATGGCGGCAACCTGAGCCCATCCTATGGACTGACGATGGTAACCACCAGCTCCCACAAGTTTCACCCCTCTGATGAAGCCGCCTATCGCAGTCAGCAACCGGAACAGGGCGGCATGCTGGGTAGGGCGGCATGGCAGTGCATGTGCCGCCATTAAGTGTGCCGGGGCCCTCCAACCCCCCCCACACTCCACGTTACCATTCGGACCGGGGGGTCTTTCACCCCCCCCCTTCCCTTTCTATCAGCCCTGACTGCCACACAGGGCATACCTGTCCACCCCAACGTCTCAGGCCCACTATCCATTCAAGATGGCCCCTGCTCCGCCCCACAAATGGGACCAAGCCCTGCCCTCAGTCACCGCCAGCCAACTACACCTCCCCCCCTCCATCCCAGAGCCCCCCCCAACCACTTCCTCTCGAAACGGCTCTTCTCTTCATTCTCCCCATGCCCCCACCATTCACACCTCCTAGGCCAGTCGAAACCTATCCGCACATTTCAGCAGGCCGCAGCCTCTCCGCCCTTCTCACTCCTGTTCATCAGCTAACACATGTTTGCGAGTTAGGTGGCCCCCGCCAGAGCACCCCTGCCCCCATATACCTGTCACAGAAGCCAACACAAAAAAAAACATACCTAACCCTTCTAAACAACCAAACTGGTTCAACACAAACTAAAGGGGAAAAACCCAACAGGTTACCCCACTGCCCCCAAACCACCCCCTCCCAACCATAACATCAGAAATCATGGGCGAGATTCTCCGACCCCCCGCCGGGTCAGAGAATGGCCGGGGACTGGCGTGAATCCATCCCCTGCCAGTTGCCGAATTCTCCGGCACTGGAGATTCGACGGGGGCGGGAATGGCGCCGTGCCGGTTGGCGGGCCCCCCCCCCACGATTCTCCGGCCCGGATGGGCCGAAGTCCCGCTGCTAGGATGCCTGTCCTGTCGGCGTGGATTAAACCACCTGTCTTACCGGCAGGAGAAGGCGGCACGGGTGGGCTCCGGGGTCCTGGGGGGGAGGGGGGCGCGGGCCGATCTGGCCCCGGGGGGTGCCCCCACGGTGGCCTGACCCGCGATTGGGGCCCACCGATCCGCGGGCTGGCCTGTGCCATGGGGGCACTCTTTTCCTTCCGCCTTCGCCACGATCTCCACCATGGCGGAGGCGGAAGAGACTCCCCCCACAGCGCATGCACGTGGATGCCGTGAGCAGCCGCCAACGCTCCCGCGCATCCGCCGCCGCCCGGCAATGTCATTTCCGCGCCAGCTGGCGGGGCACCAAAGGCCTTTTCCGCCAGCTGGCGGGCGGAAATTAGTCCGGCGCAGGCCTAGCCCCTCAAGGTTGGGGCTCAGCCCCCCAAGATGGGGCGGATTCCGCACCTTCGGGGCGGCACGATGCCCGACTGATTTGCGCCGTTTTTGGCGCCGGTCGGCGGCCATTGCGCCAATACCGGAGAATTTCGCCCCCTATTCCCAACTCAGTTCAGTCCCAGTCCTTCAGTCCTTCATGAATGCCTCCACCTCCTCTGCTGTTTCGAATAAATGGTCCATGGAGTTATATGTAACCCTGGATAAAAGCAAATTACTGTGGATGCTGGAATCTGAAATGAAAGAGAAAATGCTGGAAAATCTCAGCAGGTCTGGCAGCATCTGTAGGGAGAGAAAAGAGCTAACGTTTCGAGTTCGATGACTCTTTGTCAAAGCTATATGTCACCATCAGCCTCACCGGATAGACCACCCCAAACTGCACACCACTCTTGTAAAGCGCTGCCTTCACTCTGTTAAAGGTCGGAAGCCTTCTTGCCAGCTTCAATGTGACGTCCTGGTACATGCAAATATGCTATCCCACCTCACCTCCCGATTCTGTTTGGCCCATTTCAAGATCTTCTACTTCATCTCATAGCTGTGAAAACAGACCATCACAGCTCTTGGTGGCTCATTCGCCCTTGGCTTCAGCCGAAGCGACCAATGGGCCCTATCCAACTAAAGGGGGCAGCATCCCCCAGCAGCTTTGCGAACATCCCCGAAAAGTGTTCTGTCGGCCTCAGGCTGTCCAACCCCTCAGGCAGCCCCACTACCCGAAGATCCTGCTGCCATGACCTGTTCTCCAGGTTCCCTCAGTCCTTTATTACTTTCCTCCACATTCAACAGCTCCACTTGCAGCGAGGCGAGATGGCTGCTATGCCGCAACAGTGCCTCCTCTACCCCTTCAATACCTCATCATGTCTCCAACGTCTTTCCAAAAGTCTCCTTTATCGGGGTCAGCACATCTTCCACCGACAGTTTGAGTGTTCCCATCATCTCCTTCCCATGCCTCCCAAAATGCTTAATAAATTGCCGCTCAAACTCCACCGCCATCTCGGCCAGTGTATCCATCGTAATGGGCGCAACCCTACCCGCCGAGCTTGCTCCGGACATCTTTCCTCCCACAGAACTCAACACTGTTCTCACGCCTGCTGGCAGACTCACACTCGTTCCTTTTGGTGCTGTATTCTTTCATTGGGATTTTGACATCCTCTGATACCCACGACTTTATTGGAGAAAGTTCACATGAAAGTTGCTCCAAAAACTGGGTGAAAAGGATCAAAAACCGAGAACTCTAGCGGGAGCCACAAAACGTGCAACCTTCACCAACATGTGGTGAACTTGTTTCTAATAGTGGAGTTGAATAGACTTGCATCAAATAATTGAATTGCATTTGAGCCAATTAGAAATCAAGATTTTAATATCACTATCTTCAGATTTATGACTGTTTTACTTACAAGAATTGGGTTTCCTCCGGGTGCTCTGGTTTCCTCCCACAGTCCAAAGATGTGCAGGTTAGGTGGATTGGCCATGCTAAATTGCCCCTTAGTGACGAAAACTCAGATGGTGTTACTGGGCTATGGGGATAGGGTGGAGGTGTGGGCTTAAGTAGGGTGCTCTTTCTAAGGGCTGGTGCAGACTCGTTGGGCCGAATGGCCTCCTTCTGCGCTGTAAATTCTATACTTTTATAAAATGGCTCTCTCACACTGATATCTGGGGCGGGATTCTCCGCTGCCCGTCACAGGTATCGTAATCTGCGATCAGACGGAGAATCCACTCCAATGCCCAAATCGGGGCCGGCGCCAGTTTGATGTCAGTCAGCCATGCTCCGCCCCCTTGGAAGTGGCGTAATCGCGCCGCGCACCACACACCATTGCAACGCCGTTTGTGAGTCCTGGGCAGGCCCTCCCACAATGCTCTGACCCCGATGGGCCGAGTTCCCGACCGTGCAGTGGATGTGTGATCTGAGCGGTCTGGAATGCGGCATGGCATTTAGCCACTGAAACGGAGAATCCAGCCCCTGTTCTTTGTTCTCCTCACCTCAATCTCCCTTCACTTCTTTGTTTCCTCGAGACGGTGTCTCCCGATGAATGCAGGTTCACCATTGTTGGTGGCTCTGCAGTTTTTCTCATGAGTAACTGTCCTTCATGTGTGACCCTGGACAGTGAACCTTTATAGATGGGAGGAAATCCTAGGCATACATGACCATGTCCTCACCCAATGTAGACATAAATTCAATGCACCAGAGGCTACTGGATAGTGAATAAGAACAGGAAAACTAAATGATTTATTTTCCCTCCCTTGCCTGGGGTAAGAAAACTTTACTGTCTCAAACACTGCCTTGAATAAGGATAAACTGGGTTAGCAAACATGACATGTCCTGAAGCTCGCCCAACGTGGGTCCCGATGCAAATGTCTTGAGCCTTGGTGAGACCACACCTGGAGGATTGTGTACAGCCTTGGTGTTTTCTTATCAAAGGAAGGATATGTTTGCCATTGGGAGAGTGCAATGGAGGTTGATCCCTGGGATGGCAGGATTGTCTTCAGAGGACAAATTAATAAAACTGGACTTCTATTCTCCAGAGTTTTAAGGAATGAGAAGATGATCTCATTGAAACTACCAAAATTCTAGCAGGATAGATGTGGACAGGACGTTTCCCCGGCTGGTGAGTCTAGAGCCAGGGGACACCTCAGAGTAAGGGTCAGGTCATTTAAGACTGAGGTGAGGAGGAATTTCTTCACTTAGAGGGTGGTGAACCTTTGAAATTCCCTACCCCAGAGGTCTTGGGAAGCTCAAATATTGAACATGTTAATGACATCAAGGACTATGGAATAGCACAGGAAAATGATGTTGAGATGGATGATCAGCATGAACTAATTGAATGGTGGGGCAGGCTTGATGGGCTAAATAGCCTAACACTGCTCCGATGTTCTGACAACAGACATGACGCAGAAGTGATTGGTTGTTCGCTTCCTTCAAAGTAGTGCTAGAGACAGCTCCAGCCACAATATCTGACACATTTGTTGCAAAGTACATTTCTGCATATGGGTTGAAATGTTTGAGGACTGGCGGTAATGTAATCTTGACCTTTATCATGTTAAATTATGTTTGCTATGTAATTGTTCATTCCCATTGTACATCTCTGTGCAGCAGCACCCAAAGAGGCTCTGTAATCTCTACTTACTTTGGAATGAATTTGTGATAAAACCGAAGAATGAGGCCAACGTTTTCACATTAAATGGGGCATCTGTTGGGCCTCTCTGTTGTCATGTGTAGGCTTTACTCCAGCAGCTGCCACTCTGCTGTTGACTCTTGAGAAACTCAATCTCAGGTGCTGAGAAAGTGTATTTTTCGCTGGTGAGCAACAAATTGTGTTGTGCAAGTTAGCTGATAACTGCTGATTGTGTTCTGCTTTCCTCCTTCATGGACAATGACATCGTAAAGTAGATTGAGCATCTTCTAGTGTCAAACAAAACTGAACAAAACAACTTCTGGAATGCTCTAGGTGCTGAGCTTGGTCTATGTGGCACTGTGCAGTGCTGAAACATGCGTTTGTGAAAACAGATGCTATATGACCTTCATTAGTGAAATCCAGAGATGGCTCCATCTCTTGTCGAGCTTCATGAAGATTGTGGATTCATGAAATTATGCTGATGGTTTTTAGATTCTAGAAAGTGGATATTTGTCTAGAATGAATGCTATGGTTGACCACCTTGAATTGGTAAATCTCTTTTTTTGTATGTTCAGTAGTCCAGTTAAAAGGTTAATAAGGAGCTGACCTATCCAGATAGCTGAGTGGCAGTTAACTGTCAATCACCTAGAGCGTGATTAGGGCCTCAATAGGTGTTGAGTAAATACTTCAGAAGTTTAACTAGTCAACTCAGCTCATTTCAGCTCCATTTAAGAAAGGGGCTTTAAAGTACACTCACAGTGAGCTTTGTGCATCAGCCGTAGGAGAGAACACTTCCTGAATGAGGCACAGCCAGGGGAGTGTGGGTATGGGGAATTTGAAACAGAGTGGGAATTCAGTGCAGAGTGCAAAGAGGTGCTTTTGCTTTCTCTCCTTGCTTTGTAACTTTTGAAATCTTCAGTGAGTGTTCTTGACCTGCTGCAGCAGTTGAAGTTACAAGGGGGAGAGCTGATTGGTAAGTAATGGGTAAGGTTGGTAAGTCTTTACTACTTTAATCATTTATAGTTTGAAAATAAATGTTGTGGTTTCTAACCTGTAAAAGCTATATTGGTAGTAATAAGGACCAGGAAAGAAGAGTCCTAGAGAATTGGGTGTAATCTGATATCAAGCATCTTTCAAAGGTTTAACTTAAAGGGTAAGTTGTGGGCAGGAGAGCTCAAAGCTGTGGTTTACTCCTCTTGCTCAATTTGGGAAACTGGGAACATTTCCACTGCCTGGGGCCAGCATGTGTGCAGGAAATGTCTCCAGCTACAGCTCCTGGAAGCCTAGGGTTTGATGGCGGTTTCCGGAGGTGGCACCAGCCAGGAACTAGTGGTCTGGGGACCTGTTTATCGATAGCAGCTCTCTGTGCTTGGAGGAGGAGTTTGAATGGGTTCCTCTACCTGCAGGCGAGGGACTTTGCGTGGAGGTAGGTTTCGACCTTTCCGCACCTGTCATCCCAGGCAATACAGGACAAGGTAGTATCAAAAACCGGGGTAGGGGAGGGGAAGGTCTCGGAAATTTACAAAGAGCTCATGGAATGGGAGGGGGCCTGGATAGGGGAGGTGAAGCGAAAGTGGGAGGAAGAATTTGGCAGGGAGTTAGAGGTGGTGTTGTGGGAGGATGCCCTGAGTAGAGTCAATGCATCCTTGTTGTGTGCAGGCTTAGCCTGATACAATTTAAGGTGGTCCAGAGGCGCATATGACTGTGGCCCTTATGAGCAGGTTCTTTGAAGGAGTGGAGGATAGGTGTGGGCGGCGTGCGGGAGGGCTGGCAAATCATGTCCACATGTTTTGGGCATGTCCAAGGCTTGGGGGATTTTGGCAGGGATTTGCCGAAGTCATGTCAAAGCTTTTGAAGGTACTGGTGGTTCCGAGACCGGAGGTGGTGAATTTTAGTGTGTCGGGAGACCCGAGAATCCAGGGGGCGAGAGAGGCTGATGATTTGGCCTTTGCCTCCCTGGTAGCCCGGAGACAGATCCTATTGTTTGGGGGGACTCAGATCCCCCGAAATCGGGGGTATGGGTTAGTGACATGGCTGGGTTTCTCAGGCTTGAGATCAAATCCGCCCTGAGGGAATCAATGCTGGGGTTTGCCCGGAGGGACAGCCGTTTATCGAAAATTAAACTGTCAGCTGAAAAGTGGGGGGGGAGGGGGGTGGTAAAGGGAACGAGGGAGGTGTGGGGCTGGTTGAGGTGGAAAATAGTTAAGCGGAAAAGGGAGATTGTCTATGTAGCCATGTGGGTTGGAGGTTGGTTGTTGATTGGTTGGGTGCTATTTGCTTTGTTGTTTTTTCCTCTTGAAAATTATTAAAATTATATATGTCTGAACAAAATATTTTCGGAAAAAAAGACAAGCCTAAAAGACTGTGCTGTAATGCACTGAGCATTCGCAATAAAACGGACGAACTACTCACACAAATTGTTGTAAACGGGTATGATATAATCAGGATTACAGAGACATGGCTGCAGAGTGACCAGGGATGGGACTGAATGTCCAGGGGTATTCAATATCTCGGAAGGACAGACAAAAAGGGAAATATGGTGGAGTTGCAGTGCTGGTTAAAGAGAAAATTAACGCAATAGTTAGGAAGGATATTAACTCCGACAGTGTGGAATCTTTATGGGTCGAGCTAAGAAATACCAAGGGGCAATAAACGTTAGTGGGCATTGCACATAGACCCCAAACTGTACTGGCGATGTTGGGAATGGCACTAAGCAGGAAATTAGAGACGTATGACAAAGGAACATCGGAGAAAGGAACATCGGTAATTATGGGTGATTTTAAACTGCATATAGATTGGGCAAATCAAATTAATCACAATACTGTAGAGGAGGAATACCTGGAGTGTATACGGGATTGATTTTTGGACCAATACCATTGAGGAAACAACTAGAGAACAGGCTATCCTGGACTGGGTACTGTGTAATGAGAACGGAGTAATTGGCAATCTAGTTGTGTGAGACTCCTTGGGGATAAGCAAGTATAATATGATAGAAATTTTCATCAAGCTGGACTAGAGTCCTGAATCTTAATAAAGGAAACTACAATGATATGAGGCATGAGTTAGCTTGGGAAACGTTACTTAAAGGGGTAACAGTGGATAGGCAATGGCAAACATTTAAGGAGCATATGGGGGAACTGCAACAATTGTTTATTCCTGTCTGGCACTAATGTAACTTGGGAAAGGTGGACAAACCATGGCTTAAAAGTGAAATTAGAGATAGGATGTGATTCAGCGCCTTGTGATGCCCGACTTGGTAACGGGATGAGGCCGTGGAATCTCGCGAGAGAAAACTAAGAGTAGGAATTAACAGGCCTTTTTCCAAATAATCTTTATTATTAGTGCCACAAGTAGGCTTACGTTGACACTGCAATTAATTTACTGTGAAATCCCCTAGTCGCCACACTCCAGTGCCTGTTCAGGTACACTGACGGAGAATTCAGAATGTCCAATTCAACTAACAAACACGTCTTTCACGACTTGTGGAAGGAACCGGAGCACCCGGAGGAAACGAACGCAGAGAACATGCAGACTGCGTATAGACAGTGACCCAAGCCAGGAATTGAACAGGTGACCCTGGCACTGTGAAGCAACAGTGCTGACCACTGTGCTACCATGCAGGCAGTGACTAGTGGGGCACCACAGGGATCGGTGCTGGGACCCTACTATTCACAATATATATTAATGATTTAGATGAAGGAATAAAATGTAATATCTATAAATTTGCAGGTGACATAAAGTTGGGTCGGAGGATACAGTGAGGCAGCATGGTAGCACAGTTGTTAGCACAGTTGCTTCACAGCTCCAGGGTACCAGGTTCAATTCCTGGCTTGGGTCACTGTCTGTGTGGAGTCTGCATGTTCTCCCCGTGTCTGCGTGGGTTTCTACCGGATGCTCCGGTTTCTTCCCACAGTCCAAAGATGTGCAGGTTAGGTGAGGTTACGCTAAATTGCCTTTAGTGTGCAAAAAAAAAGGTTAGGTGGGGTTACGGGGATAGGGTGGAGATGTGAGGTGTCCTTTCCAAGGGTCGGTGCAGACTTGCAGAGGGCAGCAGAGCGGAGCCGCTGATTGGCTGTTGCGGGGGAAATTTGCATCAGTGCATTGCGATCACTGTATCCAGAAGGTGTATCTGAGCAAGACACCCTCTGTGTTCAAGTGAAGGCAAGCATGCTGCAGAGCTCAGCTGCTGATTGGCTGTTGCGGGGAAAATTTGCATCAGTGCATTGCGGTCACTGTATCCAGAAGGTGGTTTGTGGAGGAGCTGTTGTCAAGTGACAGTTAAACCCCAAACACTTCTTCAGTGTTTCCCTCCTCCTCTAACCAAAAAAAAAATCACAGAAGGATCCCAGCCGAGTAAAGATCAAGAGGGAGTCTTGAGGGCAGGTAAGAGTGGAAAGAAGTTGAACCGTGACGTCACAGCCAGCAGGTAAGTGATTGGCTGGTGACTGGTAAGTTATTTTTCTTTTCCCTGAGGTGTATTGATAAGGTAGGGTTTTGTCTACTTCTCTTTTTTTTAATCATGTGATTGGTAACAATTTTTCTTTTTTTTTCCTTTTTCATTTATCTATCATTTGGTATTATAGTTGGACTAAGTTAAGCTTAAGATTAAAAATGGCAGGAGATCTCAGACCCATGTTATTCTCCTTTTGCTCAATGTGGGATCTCAGGGACGTGGCTGATGTCCCTGGCTCCTTCACATGTGGGAAGTGTGTCCAGCTGCAGCTCCTGTTAGACTGCATGACGGCTCTGGAGCTGCGGACGGACTCACTTTGGAGCATCCGCGATGCTGAGGATGTCGTGGATAGCACGTTTAGCGAATTGGTCACACCACAGATTAGGGTTGCTGAGGGAGAAAGGGAATGGGTGACCAAATGGCAGAGAAAAAGCAGGAAGGCAGGAAAGGTGTCCCCTGCGGTCATCTCCCTCCAAAACAGATATACCGTTTTGGATACTGTTGGAGGAGATGGCTCACCAGGGGAAGGCAGCAGTAGCCAGGTTCATAACAACGTGGCTGGCTCTGCTGTACAGAAGGGCGGGAAAGAGTGGAAGGGATATAGTCATAGGGGATTCAATTGTAAGGGGAGTAGCTAGGTGGTTCTGTGGTCAAAAACGAGACTCCCAAATGGTATGTTGCCTCCCAGGTGCACAGGTCAGGGATGTCTCATATCAGCTGAAGAACATTCTGAAGGGGGAGGGTGAACAGCCAGTTGGCATGGTGCATATAGACACCAATGATATAGGTAAAAGATGGGATGAGGTCCTACAAGCAGAATTTAGGGAGTTAGGAGCCAAGTTTAAAAAGTCGGACCTCAGAGGTAGTAATCTCAGGACTGCTACCAGTGCCACGTGGTAGTCAGAGTAGAAATGAAAGAATAGGCAGGATGAATGCGTGGCTTGAGAGATGGTGCTGGAGGGAGGGGTTCAGATTTTTGGGACATTCACCGGTTCTGGGGGAGGTGGGACTACTACAAATTGGATGGTCTACACCTGGGCCGGACTGGAACCAATGTCCTTGGGGGTGCTTTTGCTAACACTGTTAGGGAGGGTTTAAACTAATGTGGCAGGGGGATGGGAACCAAATGAGGAGGTTAGTGGACAGTAAGGAGGTAGTAACTAAAGCCTGTAAGGAACTAGATCATGAAGTCAGCGTGACGAAGGGGAAGAGTAGGAAGGGAGCAGATGATGAATGCAAAGGGACTGGTGGTCTGAGGTGCATCTGTTTTAATGCAAGAAGTGTAGTAGGTAAGGCAGATGAACTTAGGGCTTGGATTAGTACCTATGATGTTATTGCTATTACTGAGACTTGGTTGATGGAAGGGCATGATTGGAAAGAGAGAGAGGTAAAAGGGGTGGAGGAGTTGCATTACTGGTCAGAGAGGATATCACAGCTGTGCTGAAGGAAGGCACTATGGAGGACCCGAGCAGTGAGGCGATATGGGCAGAGCTCCGAAATAGGAAGGGTGCGGTAACAATGTTGGGGCTGTACTACAGACCTTCCAACAGCAAGCGTGAGATAGAGGTACAAATATGTAAACAGATTATGGAAAGATGTAGGAGCAACAGGGTGGTGGTGATAGGAGATTTTAATTTTCCCAACATTGACTGGGATACACTTAGTGTCAGAGGTCTAGATGGAGCAGAATTTGTAAGGAGCATCCAGGAGGGTTTTCTAGAGCAGTATGTAAATAGTCCAACTCGGGAAGGGGCCATACTGGACCTGGTGTTGGGGAATGAGCCCGGCCAGGTGGTTGAAGTTTCAGTCGGGCTTTACTTTGGGAATAGTAATCACAATTCCGTAAGTTTTAGAATACTCATGGACAAAGATGAGAGTGGTCCTAAAGGAAGAGTGCTAAATTGGGGGAAGGCCAACTATACCAAAAATCGTCAGGAGCTGGGAAATGTGGATTGGGAGCAGCTGTTTGAAGGTAACTCCACATTTGATATGTGGGAGGCTTTTAAAGAGAGGTTGATTAGAGTGCAGGACAGACATGTCCCTGTGAAAATGAGGGATATAAATGACAAGATTAGGGAACCATGGATGACAGGTGAAATTGTGAGACTAGCTAAGAGGAAAAAGGAAGCATACATAAGGTCTAGACGACTGAAGACAGACTAAGCTTTGGAAGAATATTGAGAATGTAGGACCAATCTGAAACGAGAAATCAAGAGGGCTAAAAGGGGTCATGAAATACCTTTAGCAAACAGGGTTAAGGAAAATCCCAAAGCCTTTTATTCATATATAAGGAGCAAGAGGGTAACTGGAGAAAGGGTTGGCCCACTCACGAACAAAGAAGGAAAATTATGCGTGGAGTCAGAGAAAATGGGTGAGATTCTTAACGAGTACTTTGCATCGGTATTCACCGAGGAGAGGGACATGACGAATGTTGAGGTTAGGGATAGATGTTTGATTACTCTAGGTCAAGTCGGCATAAGGAGGGAGGATGTGTTGGGTACTCTAAAAGGCATTAAGGTGGACAAATCCCCAGGTTCGGATGGGATCTATCCCAGGTTACTGAGGGAAGTGAGAGAGGAAATAGCTGGGGCCTTAACAGATATCTTTGCAGCATACTTGAACACGGGTGAGGTACCGGAGGACTGGGGAATTGCTAATGTTGTCCCCTTGTTTAAGAAGTGTAGGAGGGATAATCCAGGTAATTATAGACCGGTGAGCCTGACGTCAGTGGTAGGGAAGCTGCTGGAGAAGATACTGAGGGATAGGATCTATTCCCATTTGGAAGAAAATGGGCTTATCAATGATAGGCATCATGGTTTTGTGCAGGGAAGGTCATGTCTTACCAACTTAATAGAATTCTTTGAGGAAGTGACAAAGTTGATTGATGAGGGAAGGGCTGTAGATGTCATATACATGGACTTCAGTAAGGCATTTGATAAGGTTCCCCATGGTATGCTGATGGAGAAACTGAAGTCTCATGGGGTCCAGGGTGTGCTAGCTAGATGGATAAAGAACTGGCTGGGCAACAGGAGACAGAGTAGTTGTGAAGGGAGTTTCTAAAAATGGAGAACTGTGACCAGTGGTGTTCCACAGGGATCCGTGCTGGGACCACTGTTGTTTGTGATATCCATAAATGATCTGGAGGAAAGTATAGGTGGTCTGATTAGTAGGTTTGCAGATGACACTAAAATTGGTGGAGTAGCAGATAGCGAAGGGGACTGTCAGAGAATACAGCAGAATATAGATAGATTGGAGAGTTGGGCGGAGAAATGGCAGATGGAGCTCAATCCGGGGAAATGCGAGGTGATGCATTTTGGAAGATCCAATTCAAGAGCGAACTATACGGTAAATGAAAAAGCCCTGGGGAAAATTGATGTACAGAGAGATCTGGGTGTTCAGGTCCATTGTACCCTGAAGGTGGCTGCGCAGGTCGATAGAGTGGTCAAGAAAGCATACGGCATGCTTTCCTTCATCGGAAGGGGTATTGAATACAAGAGTTTTTCAAAAAAAAAAAATTTAGAGTACCCAATTAATTTTTTCCAATTAAGGGGCAATTTAGCTTGGCCAATCCACCTATTCTGCACATCTTTGGGTTGTGGGGGCGAAACTCACGCAGACATGGGGAGAATGTGCAAACTCCACACGGACAGTGACCCAGAGCCGGGATCGAACGTGGGACCTCGGCGCCGTGAGGCAGCAGGGCTAACCCACTGTGCCACTGTGCTGCCCTGAATTCAAGAGTTTGCAGGTCATGTTACAGTTGTATAAGACTTTGGTTCGGCCACATTTGGAATACTGCGTACAGTTCTGGTTGCCACATTACCAAAAGGATGTGGATGCTTTGAAGAAGGTGCAGAGGAGGTTCACCAGGATGTTGCCTGGTATGGAGGGTGCTAGCTATGAAGAGAGGTTGAGTAGATTAGGATTATTTTCATTAGAAAGACGGAGGTTGAGGGGGAACCTCATTAAGGTCTACAAAATCATGAGAGGAATAGACAGGGTGGATAGCAAGAAGCTTTTTCCCGGAGTGGGGGACTCAATTACTAGGGTCACGAGTTCAAGGTGAGAGGGGAGAAGTTTAAGGGAGATATGCGTGGAAAGTTCTTTACGCAGAGGGTGGTGGGTGCCTGGAATGCATTGCCGGCGGAGGTGGTAGAGGCGGACACGATAGCGTCATTTAAGATGTATCTAGACAGATACATGAATGGACAGGGAGCAGAGGGATACAGATCCTTAGAAAATAGGCGACAGTTTTAGATAGAGGATCTGGATCGGCGCAGGCTTGGAGGGCCGAAGGGCCTGTTCCTGTGCTGTAATTTTTCTTTGTTCTCTTTCTTTGATGGGCCGAATGGCCTCCTTCTGCACTGTAGTGATTTGGACAAGTTGAGTGAATGGGCAAATGAATAGCAGGTGCAGTATAATTTGGAGAGACATGTCCTTATCCACTTGTTAGCAAAAAAGGCAGACTATTATCTGAATGGCCATAAATTAGGAGAGGCGTATCTGCAACGCAACTTGGGCGTCCTCGTACACCAGTTCACTAAATGTAAACCTGCAGGTGCAGTAGGCGGTAAAGAAGGCAAATGGTATGTTGGCCTTCATTGCGAGAGGATTCAAGTACAGGAGTAGGGATGTCTTGCTGCAGTTATACAGGGCCTTGGTGAGGCCACACCTGGAATATTGTGTGCAGTTTTGGTCTCCTTATCCGAGGGAGGATGTTCTTGGTCTTGAGGGAGTGCAGCTAAGGTTTATCAGAATCATTTCTGGGATGGGAGGACAGGCGTATGAGGAGAGTTTGAATTGGTTACGATTGTATTCACTGGAGTTCAGAGGAATGAGGGGAAATCTCATATAAACCTATAAAATTCTAACAGGACCAGAAAGGGTAAATGCAAGAAGGCAGTTCTCAATGATGGGGGTGTCCAGAAATTATGGGTCACTAACTGAGGATACGGGGTAGGACAGAGATGAGGAGAAATTCATTCACCCAGAGAGTGGTGAGCCCGTGGAATTCGTTACCACAGAAAGTAGTTGGGGCCAAAACATATTTTCAAGGAAGAATTATATATAGCACGTGGGCTGCAGGAGAACCCAAGGATATGGGTGGAAGGCAGGATTAGGCTATTGAGTTTGATAATCAGCCATGATCATAATGAATGGCAGAACACACTCAAAGGACCGAATGGCTTGCTTCTGCTCCTATTTTCTATGCTTCTACAGTAACATCAATGCAAAGTTTAAGCGTGCCATTTTTTGTAACATGCAATGACTACATTTGATATCCAGGTCAATGAGTCAATTTTCCCAATGATACCCTCTGCTTCGGTCGTTTCAACTTCTGTGACACCTTGGCATGGATTGCAAATGGCAATTGTCAAAGATGAGCAGGATTGATGTATCGACACCATGAACATGACGGTACAACCTAGTCACCCCAAATCCAGTAAATTAGGATATTTATAAACATCAAGCTATGATTGACAGCACCTGGACCACGTCCAAGTGAGTTTTTGTTACTTTCACAGCTGACTACTTCAAAGCCACTCAAGCATGAAGGGAGATGAATGGAACAATGCAGCCAGTTGGGTGTTGTGTGGAAGCTGTCAATCACAGCCTAGTAAGATCAATTTCACAGAGAAATTAATGAATGGCTTGCAAATCAGAGATCTGCAGGGGGTTTAAACCCAACTGACTGGTTTTCTCTTTCCAGGAATTGACAGGTGCTCCTTCCTCTGCCTGAGCCAGAAGGTGTATTGCCCAGGTGAGTTTTAAAGCAGTGATTTCTTTCACTGCTCGCTCGCTTCCAGACAGGGGTCTCTCTTCTGGGGGGCTTCCAGAAAGGGGTCTCACCTCTGGGGGTCTTCCAGACAGGGGCTTCTCTTCTGGGGAGAACCTACCCACACAGCAGTCTCTTAACATAGAGCCATATGCCTTCACAATATGAATGTGGCTGCCCCCATGCACTACCGCTTCTCGCTGAGGGTGTCACATTCATGTGGCATGGGCACCCTTCCCATCCCTCATTCCCGGCCTACCCGGCCTCTGCACAACGCCCAGTCCCAGGTATCCTTCACACCCATGAGACAGAGGTTAGAGGCAGAATGGACTGGTGGTGTAAAAGTGTTTAATGGTGGGCAGTTACACCATGTGTGCCCTGCCCCTTTACTATCTACTCTCTACTACACCCATGCCAACCTAAGTGTCATCTATCTTTTTTATCTTTTGTGGCCTATCGCATCCTCTACATGTTTCCCCAGACAGCACATCAGGAGTGGAGCTGGCCTGCTGCGTGTCTCACTCTCTGCCCTCTGATGCCCTTGCTGTTCATTCTCTGGAGGGTCTAGGCAGAGATAGACCCGGCTGACTTTCATGTGCCAAAGGTGACAATATATCACCCTGTTCTGCCCGCTGCCCAGAAATGCGGCAGTGTCAGGGGGTGGGGGGGGTCGGAAGTACTGCGGTATTCCACCACCCTTTCTGTGGGAGGCACCAGCATGGGCTCTATCACTTCCTCCTCCCTCAAGGTGCTTGCTGGCCCCTGGGCTACACCACGGAATGGAGCAGAATGCGGAGTGAGCTCTGGCGGCCTCACCGTAACCTAGTGTTGTCTGTCCTGGAGGCCCACCTTTGTCTGAACCATGGTCTCGATGCCCTCCGCCATGGTGCACTAAGACTGAGTCATGCCGCTCAGCAAGGGAGCCATGTCCCTCTCTGACTGGCTAAGGTCAGTCAGCACCCAACCAATGCTCTCGATGTTCTCAGCCATGACCCTTTGTGAATGGGCCAAACTCTGTGGTGCCGCTGCAATGTTCATCTTTGCCCAGGACATGTCAGCCTGTAACTGGGCTCTCCTGTCTTGTGCCTCAGCCATGAACAGCACAATGTGTCCCAAGCCTTGGCTGTCCTGACCCATAGCATGACATCTTGCTCTAGGCCTTCCACTGTGGCTGTCACCTTTTCAGTGTTGGCCTGTATGTCACACATTGTCGGCACCATCACCTGGGGCCTGAAGGTGGACTTGCAGGTATCGGAATGTTGCTGACACCCTCTCCTGTAGATTCTGGCTCTGCTTTGGCATCGGCACCAGTGACGGCATCATCTTTTCCAGAAGTGTAACACCTGCAGGGGTGACAGCTGTTCCCTGGGATTGGGCAGACCTCCGACCTTCCACTTCCTCAGAAGTCCCTACCTCCACCTGATGCACTACAGCAGTGACCCAGGAGCCTGATCACTAACATTACTCACCGAGTAATGTTACTCACTCAAGAACATTTGAGGAACCTCGACGAGGTGCGCTGCTGTTTTTTGGCCACTGGGTTAGACCCCATAGGGAGAAGTGCATGTTACACCCCTGGGAGGTTACGTACTTTTTTTTTTAATAAACATTTTATTGAGGTATTTTTGGTATTATAACAACAACAAAATAAACAATGTACATGAAACTATAAACATAGTGCAAAAGCCGTCTTCCTCCCTTACAGGTCCCACCTTTATTAACCCCCTACTCTCAGCTAAACTAACCCCCCCCCCACCCCCGCTTCTGCTGACGATTAACTTTCTGCAAAGAAGTCGACGAACGGTTGCCACCTCCGGGTGAACCCTAACAGTGCCCCTCAAGGCAAACTTGATTTTCTCCAAATAGAGACAGCTAGCCATGTCCGATAGCCAGGTCTCCGACTTCGGGGGCTTTGGGTCCCTCCGCCTCCGGGCTACCAGGGAGGAAAAGGTCACAACGTCTGCCTCTTTCTCCTCCTGGATTCCCGGGTCTTCCGACACCCCGGAAATCGCCACCTCTGGACTCGGTGCCACTCTTGTTTTTAACACCGTGAACATGACATCCGCAAACCCCTGCCAAAATCCCCTAACCTTCAGACATGCCCAAAACCTGGTTCGCTGGTCCTCCTGCACATTTTGCATACCTGTCTTCCACCCCAAAGAATCTGCTCATCTGGGCCATTGTCATGTGAGCCCGGTGAACAACCTTAAATTGTATCAGGCTAAGCCTGGCACATGTTGCTGACCCGTTGACTGTACTCAACACGTCTGCCCACAGACCATCCTCTATCTCTCCTCCCAGCTCCTCCTCCCACTTGCGCTTCAGCTCCTCGGTCTGTGTCTCCTCTGACCCCATAAGTTCCTTGTAAATATCAGAGACGCTCCCTTCTTATACCCACTGTGACTATATGCATCATTGTAAATACACGTAGACTAGCTAGATACTAGAGGGAGCACCAGAGACATGACACACAGACATTCAACCAATAGGTCACTAAGATAGGACACGACCAATGGGCAGTCACGATACATACAGAGGTGACACTACCACAGGAGGGCATTACACCAACCCATATATAAGGACACAGCACACATGATCTTCCTCTTTCCAGTGGAGACACTCAGTGTGTACACAGGGTCGATTTGAAACACATCACACCCACCATGTGGATTGTAGCAGACTGGTTAGTCAGTCTGAGTAGCTATAGTAGGATTAATAGTAGAGTCGAATCCAAGTAGGAGAATTGTTAATAGTTTAATAAACGTGTTAAAGCTATCTCCAAGTCTGAACCTTCCTTTGTCAGAGTGCACATCAAGGAAGCAGCTTATGTTACGTCAAGAGCATAACAAAACATAGTACCAGTGAGTAACTGTTTAAATCCATATAGTTACAACTCAGCAAACAGTGACAACCAGCAACAACACCCAGGCAAGATGATCGATATTCTGATGCCACGGCAATCTCAGTGCAAACTGGCGTGCATTCAGGCAAAGGTTTGAGATCTTCCTGGTAGCAGCTGACCTACAAGATGTGGCCAATGCTGAAAAGACAGAGCTTCTGCTCATCATCGTGGGTGCCAGAGCAGAAGAAAAACAGGAGCGATTTCCAGGCAGTCCTGGACAAATTCGAACAATACTGCAAGGAAAACACAAACAAACCAACAGAAAATGGTAAGAGAGGCGCCAATACTCACCACGAGGCCAAGGTCCCGGAGCAACGAACGACAATTTTGATCGGCGGCCATCTTGGAAAAGGTGCTGCACATGCGCAGTTGAGAGAAATGCGCAAAGTAAAGGAACAGCGATCTGCGCACGCGCAATCCATTCCTACGCGCTACGTCACAAGCGTCATGATGTCAGAGGCCCCGGATCACGCCCACTTAAAGGGAAAATGTCCCAGTACAAGAAAAAAAAATTTAAAGCCTCAAAACTAGATTCTTTAACCTGGAACGACAGCGCCATGCCTGAAATTCGACCAGTAGCTGAAAGTAACCTCCGCAGAAACCTGCAACAAGCAGTTAGCACCACCCAAAGAGATGATACAGTCCTTGAAGACTATGACTCAGACCTTGAATTCTTCTTTGGACATCGCGAGCCCAATGCCAGCTCCGACACAAGAGGTGATGATATGGTCCTAGAAGACTATAACTCGGACGATGGTTTCATCATTGGAGATGGCGACCCCAGTACGAAATCCGAACCGCAACGAGATGTGTTCGACAGTGAAGAATCCGACACAGACACGGATGTGTTCTTCGGATTTGAGGATCTTCAGCCCAGCAGATATGACACCCGACTCGTGAGTGCAGGATTATGCTGTGGCCTGACGCCAAGAGACAGAGAGCGGTACAAGCCCACAGAGAGCGGCCTGCTGCCACAGAGAGTGGTCCACGCACCGCGAAGGGTCCCCGGCTCCACACAGAGAGTGGTCCACGCACCACAAAGGGTCCCAGCCTCCACACAGAAAGCGATAAAAGCCTCCACAGCGATCTCGTGGACAGACTCCACGATAGAAGCAACGCAAGACTCCACAGCACAGTCCTTGCATGCACAAGAAGCGACTCGAGTGACATAAGCCTCCACAGCGAGCTCATGGACAGCCTCCACGATAGAAGCAATGCAAGACTCCAGAGCGCAGTCCTTGCATGAACAAGACCATGAGGGTCTAGCAACCTCCTCTGAGCAACCAGCAGCAGACGATGCAAATCTACCCAGCTCAAGTGAACAACAAGAACATATTGAGTCTCTACCCACTGTATGTGAGACAAGTGACGACGGCATCCCATACCAGATGTGCAATGTGACAGACCTCCGCTAGTGTGTACTGAGGCACTCTACAACCACAGTGAGACTACTGGTGACTCCGGTGACACCACGTTACTTCAAACCTCATTCGCTCGAGCCTCTCCATAAGTAAATGCATTCCTGAACGTTTTGACTCTGGACGTGGAGCATCAAGAAACCTCAGAAGATGCAAGTGAACCTGCAATGACTGCGGAAGGGGAGCGGCAAGAAACCAAAGCTGATTCAGGTGAACCAGAAAGGGCTCCAGGCGGGTAGCATCGACAAGCCAAAACTAACTCAGACGAAACAGACCAGGCTCCAGACGGGGAGCATCGACAAGCCAAAGCTGATTCAAGTAAGCCGGACATGACTCCAGACGGGAAGTGCCGCAAACTCAGTGACGGCAAGCTCAAGGAGACAGCAGATGCCACAAAGCACGCTAACACGAGTAACTGTGTGAAGGACTTGTATTATCCACAGAGTGTGGTCCTTGAGCGCAGCAAACACGACAACAAAACCAACCAACACAACAACAACATCAAGACAACATCCAGAAGCGTACCAGAGGCAACAACGTCGACAGCAAGCACGACAAAAACAACAACAATGGAACCGACAGCAAGCCCGACAAAAACAACACCAATGGAACTACGACTGGTACGACATGGTACAACTCTGCAAATGCGGGACACTGTTACTGCTCAGCTCAGTACAATGACATACCATGGCAGGACGATGCATCTTACCAATTCACGTTTGCTGCACTATCAACAGGCAACCTGGCTTTCAGGACAGATTGCATATATCGCTACCACAAGCATCGGAAGAAAAAAGACTCCAAATCAGACAACAAAGTGATTTGACCACTTCTTGGTTCCTTATGCACAGGGACACTGATGGCGTTCACAAGCACATGCCACCATCAACATCACCAACTCACCAACCAAACAAGAAAGACACTCAACCATAATAATTCATGGATTTTGGACGCATGCATATGATTTGGAGTTATTGTTTAATGATCACTGTTATCATAACTTGTGCATAGCATCACTTATCTACCTGGTTTTGTTCAATTTTCTTTAACACTGTACAGAAAATATGTAACACGAAAAAAGGGGGGATGTGGTGATATACATCACTGTAAATATACGTAGACTATAGAGGGAGCACCAGAGACTTGACACACAGACATTCAACCAATAGGTCAGTAAGATAGGGCACGACCAATGGGCAGTCATGATACACATAGAGGTGACACTACCACAGGAGGGCATTACACCAATCCATATATAAGGACACAGCACACATGATCTTCCTCTTTCCAGTGGAGACACTTAATGAGTACACAGGGTTGATTTGAAACACATCACACCCACCACGTGGATTGTAGCAGACTGGTTAGTCAGTCTGAGCTATAGCAGGATTAACAGTAGAGTCGAATCCAAGTAGGAGAATTGTTAATAGTTTAATAAACGTGTTAAAGCTATCTCCAAGAGAATTGTTAATAGTTTAATAAACGTGTTAAAGCTATCTCCAAGTCTGAACCTTCCTTTTTCAGAGTGCACATCAAGGAAGCAGCTTATGCTACGTCAAGAGCATAGCAAAACACCCACCCTCTGGAAACTACCCTGTCCTGAATCCCCCTTAGCGGTAGGAGCGGGAAGGTTGACACCTGTTTACGTAGAAAGTCCCGCACCTGTAGATACCTAAATTCATTTCCCCTCGCCAACCCAAACTGGAAAGCTCCCCTCTATAAACATATCCCCCATCCACTGAATCCCTGTTCTCGACCATCTCCAGAACCCCCCATCCATACTCCCCAGGCCAAACCGGTGATTATTACAGATTGGAGACCAGACCAATGCTCCCTCTGCTCCCGCATGTCTCCTCCATTGCCCCAGACTCTTACGGCTGCCACCACCACGGGGCCGTTGGAGTTCTGTGCCGGCGGGAACGGCAGAGGCGCAGTTACCAATGCCCCCAGACTGGTACCCTTGCATAAAGCCGCCTCCATACGCTCCCATGCCAACCCCTCCCCCACCACCCACTTCCTGATCATGGCTATATTCGCTGCCCAGTAATAGTTACTAAAATTTGGCAGTGCCAGCCCGCCCTCTCCCCGGCTCCGCTCAAGCATTACCTTCCTTACCCGCGGGGTCTTGCCCGCCCAAACAAAGCCAGAGATCACTTTGTTGACCCATTTAAAAAAGGACCGCGGAATAAAGATGGGGAGACATTGAAACACGAACAGGAATCTCGGGAGGACCGTCATCTTCACTGTTTGCACCCTCCCAGCTAATGACAACGGAAGCCCGTCCCATCTCCGAAAATCGTCCTTCATTTGGTCTACTCGCCGGGCCAGATTTAATTTATGCAGCCGGTCCCATTCCCGCACCACTTGAATGCCTAGGTACCTAAAGCTTCCTCCTACTAATCTAAACGGCAGCTCCCCTAATCGCCTTACCTGTCCCCTCGCCTGGACCACAAACATCTCACTTTTCCCCATATTTAGCTTATACCCTGACAACCGGCCAAATTTTCCTAGAATCCTCATGATTTCTTCCATCCCCTCGACTGGGTCCGATACATACAGAAGCAGGTCGTCTGCATGGAGTGAGACTCTGTACACCCCCCCCCCCCTCACCCCACCCCCCCTCTGTCCCCCCCCGGAACAGCCCCTTGAGGCTCTCAGAGCAATTGCCAACGGCTCTATAGCTAGCACGAACAACAGTGGGGAGAGGGGGCATCCCTGTCTCGTCCCTCAGTGCAGTCTAAAATAGTCCGAAGTTGTCCTGTTCATTTGCACACTTGCCACAGGAGCCTGATACAGTAACCTGACTCAGTCAATAAAGCCCCACCCAAATCTGAACCGTCCCAGTACATCCCACAGATAATCCCATACTACCCGATCAAAAGCCTTTTCTGCATCCATTGCGATCGCTACCTCCACCTCCCTACCTTCCAGGGGCATCATGATCATGTTTAACAACCTTCTTACATTGGCCACCAACTGCCTACCCTTAACAAACCCCATCTGGTCCTCCCCAATAACGTCCGGAACACAATCCTCAATCCTGGAGGACAAAATATTGGCTAGCAGTTTGGCGTCCACATTCAACACGGATATCGGTCTGTAGGACCCACACAGCTCCGGGTTCTTGTCCCGCTTCAGTATCAGCTAAATCATGGCCTGTGACATCGTCGGGGGCGGCACCCCTCCCTCCCTTACCTCATTGAACATCCTCATCAACACTGGCCCCAATATCCCAGAGAACGTTTTATAAAACTCCACTGGGTACCCGTTCGGCTCCGGGGCTTTACCTGCCTGCATGGCCTTCAGACCCTCCACTATCTCTTCCAACCCAATCGGGGGCCCCAGCCCTTCTACCAGCTCCCCGTCCACCTTTGGGAAATTCAGCCCCCCAAGAAGTGCCTCATTCCCTCCGGCCCCATAGGGGGTTCCGACCTATACAGCCTACTGTAGAAAACCCTAAACGCCTTATTCACCCCTGCTGAATCTCCAACCAGGTTCCCATCTCTGTCATTTACTTTCCCTATTTCCCTGGTTGCCTCCCTCTTTCTAAGCTACTGCGCAAGCATTCTGCTGGCCTTCTCTGCATACTCATAGATCGCCCCCCTCGCCTTTCTCAGCTGCTCCACCGCACTCCCTGTGGTTAACAAGCCGAACACCGCCTGTAGTCTCCGTCGTTCCCTTAAAAGCCCTGCCTCTGGGGGTCTCCGCATACCTCCTATCTATCGATCTGTAGTATCTTCTTCACAGTCGGTCCGCCTCTGCCCTGTCCACC
The DNA here is from genome assembly GCF_047496885.1 of Scyliorhinus torazame. Classification (NCBI taxonomy): domain Eukaryota; kingdom Metazoa; phylum Chordata; class Chondrichthyes; order Carcharhiniformes; family Scyliorhinidae; genus Scyliorhinus; species Scyliorhinus torazame. The sequence goes on along the minus strand of NC_092707.1, from coordinate 230,820,402 downwards.
TTCTCCCAAGGACCCGTATCGAGATCAGCTCCCCTCTGACCACCGCCTTCAGTGCTTCCCACACCACTGTTGCTAAAATTTCCCCCGTGTTGTTGACCTGCAGGTAGCTCTGAATACATTTCCTCAGCCGCTTGCTCACGCATCTTCGTCAGCCAAAAGTCCCGCATCTAACCTCCAGTTTAGGGGAACTGGCAGCATGGGTTGGTACCTGGGACTTCGATGTTGTGGCCATTTCGGAGACATGGATAGAGCAGGGACAGGAATGGTTGTTGCAGGTTCCGGGGTTTAGGTGTTTTAGTAAGCTCAGAGAAGGAGGCAAAAGAGGGGGAGGTGTGGCGCTGCTAGTCAAAAACAGTATTACGGTGGCGGAGAGGATGCGAGATGGGGACTCTTCTTCCGAGGTAGTATGGGCTGAGGTTAGAAACAGGAAAGGAGAGGTCACCCTGTTGGGAGTTTTCTATAGGCCTCCAAATAGTTCTAGGGATGTAGAGGAAAGGATGGCGAAGATGATTCTGGATAAGAGCGAAAGTAACAGGGTAGTTATTATGGGAGACTTTAACTTTCCAAATATTGACTGGAAAAGATATAGTTCGAGTACATTAGATGGGTCGTTTTTTGTACAATGTGTGCAGGAGGGTTTCCGGACGCAATATGTTGACAGGCCAACAAGAGGAGAGGCCACATTGGATTTGGTTTTGGGTAATGAACCAGGCCAGGTGTTAGATTTGGAGGTAGGTGAGCACTTTGGGGACAGTGACCACAATTCGGTGACGTTTACGTTAGTGATGGAAAGGGATAAGTATACCCCGCAGGGCAAGAGTTATAGCTGGGGGAACAAACAAAGAAATGTACAGCACAGGAACAGGCCCTTCGGCCCTCCAAGCCCGTGCCGACCATACTGCCCGACTAAACTACAATCTTCTACACTTCCTGGGTCCGTATCCTTCTATTCCCATCCTATTCATATATTTGTCAAGATGCCCCTTAAATGTCCCTATCGTCCCTGCCTCCACTACCTCCTCCGGTAGTGAGTTCCAGGCACCCACTACCCTCTGCGTAAAAAACTTGCCTCGTACATCTACTCTAAACTTTGCCCCTCTCACCTTAAACCTATGCCCCCTAGTAATTGACCCCTCTACCCTGGGGAAAAGCCTCTGACTATCCACTCTGTCTATGCCCCTCATAATTTTGTATACCTCTATCAGGTCGCCCCTCAACCTCCTTCGTTCCAGTGAGAACAAACCGAGTTTATTCAATCGCTCCTCATAGCTTATGCCCTCCATACCAGGCAACATTCTGGTAAATCTCTTCTGCACCCTCTCTAAAGCCTCCACATCCTTCTGGTAGTGTGGCGACCAGAATTGAACACTATACTCCAAGTGTGGCCTAACTAAGGTTCTATACAGCTGCAACATGACTTGCCAATTCTTATACTCAATGCCCCGGCCAATGAAGGCAAGCATGCCGTATGCCTTCTTGACTACCTTCTCCACCTGTGTAGCCCCTTTCAGTGATCTGTGGACCTGTACTCCTAGATCTCTTTGACTTTCAATACTCTTGAGGGTTCTACCATTCACTGTATATTCCCTACCTGCATTAGCCCTTCCAAAATGCATTACCTCACATTTGTCCAGGTTAAACTCCATCTGCCATCTCTCCGCCCAAGTCTCCAGACAATCTAAATCCTGCTGTATCCTCAGACAGTCCTCATCGCTATCCGCAATTCCACCAACCTTTGTGTCGTCTGCAAACTTACTAATCAGACCAGTTACATTTTCCTCCAAATCATTTATATATACTACAAAGAGCAAAGGTCCCAGCACTGATCCCTGTGGAACACCACTGGTCACAGCCCTCCAATTAGAAAAGCATCCCTCCATTGCTACCCTCTGCCTTCTATGGCCTAGCCAGTTCTGTATCCACCTTGCCAGTTCACCCCTGATCCCGTGTGACTTCACCTTTTGTACTAGTCTACCATGAGGGACCTTGTCAAAGGCCTTACTGAAGTCCATATAGACAACATCTACTGCCCTACCTGCATCAATCATCTTAGTGACCTCCTCGAAAAACTCTATCAAGGGCAATTATGATGCCATTAGACATGACTTGGGGGGGATAGGTTGGAGAAGTAGGCTGCAAGTGTTGGGCACACTGGATATGTGGAGCTGGTTTAAGGAACAGCTACTGCGAGTTCTTGATAAGTACGTACCGGTCAGGCAGGGAGGAAGGCGTCGAGCGAGGGAACCGTGGTTTACCAAAGAAGTGGAATCTCTTGTTAAGAGGAAGAAGGAGGCCTATGTGAAGATGAGGAGTGAAGTTTCAGTTGGGGCGCTTGATAGTTACAAGGTAGCGAGGAAGGATCTAGAGAGAGAGCTAAGACGAGCAAGATGGGGACATGAGAAGTATTTGGCAGGTAGGATTAAGGAAAACCCAAAAGCTTTCTATAGGTATGTCAGGAATAAAAGAATGACTAGGGTAAGAGTAGGGCCAGTCAAGGACAGGGATGGGAAGTTGTGTGTGGAGTCTGAAGAGATAGGCGAGATACTAAATGAATATTTTTCGTCAGCATTCACTCAGGAAAAAGATAATGTTGTGGAGGAGAATGCTGAGACCCAGGCTATTAGAATAGATGGCATTGAGGTACGTAGGGAAGAGGTGTTGGCAATTCTGGACAGGCTGAAAATAGATAAGTCCCCGGGGCCTGATGGGATTTATCCTAGGATTCTCTGGGAGGCCAGGGAAGAGATTGCTGGGCCTTTGGCTTTGATTTTTATGTCATCATTGGCTACAGGAATAGTGCCAGAGGACTGGAGGATAGCAAATGTGGTCCCTTTGTTCAAGAAGGGGAGTAGAGACAACCCCGGCAACAATAGACCGGTGAGCCTCACGTCTGTTGTGGGTAAAGTCTTGGAGGGGATTATAAGAGACAAGATTTATAATCATCTAGATAGGAATAATATGATTAGGGATAGTCAGCATGGCTTTGTGAAGGGTAGGTCATGCCTCACAAACCTTATCGTGTTCTTTGAGAAGGTGACTGAACAGGTAGACGAGGGTAGAGCAGTTGATGTGGTGTATATGGATTTCAGTAAAGCGTTTGATAAGGTTCCCCACGGTAGGCTATTGCAGAAAATACGGAGGCTGGGGATTGAGGGTGATTTAGAGATGTGGATCAGAAATTGGCTAGCTGAAAGAAGACAGAGGGTGGTGATTGATGGGAAATGTTCAGAATGGAGTTCAGTTACAAGTGGCGTACCACAAGGATCTGTTCTGGGGCCTTTACTGTTTGTCATTTTTATCAATGACCTAGAGGAGGGCGCAGAAGGGTGGGTGAGTAAATTTGCAGACGACACTAAAGTCGGTTGTGTTGTCGACAGTGCGGAAGGATGTAGCAGGTTACAGAGGGACATCGATAAGCTGCAGAGCTGGGCTGAGAGGTGGCAAATGGAGTTTAATGTAGAGAAGTGTGAGGTGATTCACTTTGGAAGCAATAACAGGAATGCGGAATATTTGGCTAATGGTAAAGTTCTTGGAAGTGTGGATGAGCAGAGGGATCTAGGTGTCCATGTACATAGATCCTGAAAGTTGCCACCCAGGTTGATAGGGTTGTGAAGAAGGCCTATGGAGTGTTGGCCTTTATTGGTAGAGGGATTGAGTTCCGAGTCAGGAGGTCATGTTGCAGCTGTACAAAACTCTGGTACGGCCGCATTTGGAGTATTGCGTACAGTTCTGGTCACCGCATTATAGGAAGGACGTGGAAGCTTTGGAGCGGGTGCAGAGGAGATTTACCAGGATGTTGCCTGGTATGGAGGGAAAATCTTATGAGGAAAGGCTGATGGACTTGAGGTTGTTTTTGTTAGAGAGAAGAAGGTTAAGAGGAGACTTATAGAGTCATACAAAATGATCAGGGGGTTAGATAGGGTGGACAGTGAGAGCCTTCTCCCGTGGATGGAAATGGCTAGCACGAGGGGACATAGCTTTAAACTGAGGGGTAATAGATATAGGACAGAGGTCAGAGGTAGGTTCTTTACGCAAAGAGTGGTGAGGCCGTGGAATGCCCTACCTGCAACAGTAGTGAACTCGCCAACATTGAGGGCATTTAAAAGTTTATTGGATAAGCATATGAATGATAATGGCATAGTGTAGGTTAGAGGGCTTTTGTTTTTTGACTTCCCATGTCGGTGCAACATCGTGGGTCAAAGGGCCTGTACTGCACTGTATCGTTCTATGTTCTAGTGCAGGCGCTGGTTACTGTCGTTACTAACCTGCAGGTCAACCCAGTGTGGAGCAGGGTCTGAGATTCTGATCACCAGTACCCCGTGTCCACCACCCCTGCCAGTAAGGCTCTGCTCAGAATAAAGAAATCGATCCGGGAGTACACTTTATGCATGTGTGAGTAGAAGGAGAACTCCTTCACCCTCGGCTGCCCAAATCTCCATTGATCCCCCCCCCCCATCTGCTCCATGAACCCTTTTAGTTCCTTTGTCATTGCTGGCACCCTGCCCATTTTCGAGCTTGACCGGTTCAAGCCAGGGTCAATAACTGTTGAAGTCCCCTCCCATGACCAACCTGTACGAGTCCAGGTCTGGTATCTTCCCCAGCATCCTCTTTATAAACTCCACATCATCCCAAATTGGCGCATACACATTTACTAATACCACCTGCACCCCCTCCAGTTTCCCACTGACCATAATGTACCAACCTCCCACATCTGAGACTATTCTACCTGCCTCAAACACCACCGCTTATTGATCAGGATCGCGACCCCTCTAGTCTTTGAATCTAGTCCCGAGTGAAAGATCTGGCTGACCCAGCCTTTCCTCAGTCTGACCTGGTCCGTTACTCTAAGGTGCGTCTGAGTTTACGTACCTTGGTTCCTGCGTAGACCTTCAACCTGTCGAAGACAAGATGCGGGCAATTCAGCAGGCCCTCGTTCCGGACGGTTCCACGGAACTCCGTTCGTTCCTCAGACTCATAAACTGTTACGGGAAGTTGATCCCGACCCTGTTGTCCCCAACCCCTCCTCCCTGCACCGTTTGCTGAAGAAGGACCAGACATGGACATGGGGACTGCCGCTGCAGGCGGATTTACTGAAGTAAAGAAGAAACTCTCATCTTCATGACTGCTTACCCACTTCAACCCCGCCAGACCGCTGATAATCACAACCCCCCTGATTCAATTTAAGGTGCTACATAGAGCACACATAACGGGGGCAAGATTGAGCAGGTTCTTTGGAGTGGAGGACAAATGTGGGAGGTGTGGCGGGAGCCCGGCAAACCACGCACATATGTTTTGGGCGTGCCCGGCACTGGAAGGGTATTGGAAGGGAGTGACGGGAGTGATTTTGCAGGTGGTGAATGCCCGGGTCAAACCAGGCTGGGGGTTAGCTCTATTTGGAGTTGCGGAAGAGCCGGGAGTGCAGGAGGCGAAAGAGGCCGATGTCGTGGCCTTTGCGTCCCTCCTAGCCCGGCGCAGGATCCTACTCATGTGGAAGGAGGCGAAACCCCCCGGACTGGAGGCCTGGGTAAACGATATGGCGGGGTTTATTAAACTGGAGCAGATAAAGTTTGCCCTGAGAGGATCGGCTCAAGGGTTCACCAGGCGGTGGCAGCCATTTCTCGACTACCTAGGGGAACGTTAGAGGGAAGACAGATGACCAGCAGCAGCAACCCAGGGGGGAGGGGTGGGGGGGTGGGGGGGGGGAGGGGGGGGGGGAAGAGGCTTAGTTGAGTATAGGTCAATAGAGTACGAGGTTTTGTTACTTGTATATTATTATTATTACTATTATTGTTAAAAAGTTAAAACATTTCTGTTTTGTTGTTATCGTTTTGCTTGTTTTGTAAGCGGGAAAAATGTTGCTCAGGGAAAAAAAATTTCAATAAAATATATTTTTAAAAAAGATAATCACAACCCCGCCAGACTGCTGATAATCACATGTGACGCCTCGCCTTATGGCGTCGGGACAGTTTTAGCTCAACGAATGGATGACGGCACAGAATGGCCCATCACATTCGCCTCTCGGACTCTCGCCGTGGCCGAGTGAAATTACGCCCAGATCGAGAAGGAGGGTCTGGCCTTGGTATTTGTGGTTTAAAAAGTTCCATCAATATGTCTACGGGCATGCTTTCACAGTACTGATGGATTATAAACCCTTGCTGGGATTGTTCAAAGTGGACAGGGCAATTCTTCCCATCGGATCCGCTCAGATCCAGCGATGGGTTTTGCTGTTGGTGGCTTATGAGTATGTGTTAGAACACAACCCCAGGATGAAGATCCTTCATGCGGATGCTCTCAGTCAGCTTCCCTTGCCAATCAGACTGCCGATGCCCACTTGCACTTGCAGGTCATCTCACTTTACATTTTATGGACATGTTGCCCATCATAGCATCCCAAATCCATGCTTGGACCCAGATGGACCCCCAGCTAACTCGTGTTCAGCACATCTTTTTGTACGGAGCCCAACACCCGCGCCTTGCCTGACGACCTGAAAACCTTCATGAAGAAAATTGCGGAACTTAGTATAGAAAACGGTATCCTTCTGTGGGGGACGTGGCCCCATTTATTGGGATCTCCATAACGATCATCCTGGGGTATCTAAAATGAAAATGTTGGCCTGCAGCTACGTATAGTGGCCAGGGATCGACACCAAAATCGAGAAACTCACCCAGCAGGTGCGGCCTGTGCCAGGAACATTAGAAGATTCCGGTGGCAGTGCCCCTCCGCCCTTGGGAATGGCAGCATGATCTTGGTCTCAGCTTCACATCGATTTTGCCGGCCCTTTCCACGGATCAATGTGCTGATCTCGGCTGACATCCACTCAAAATGGATGGAAGTTCACCGAATGTTTTCAATGACTTCCAAGGCCATAATCAAGAGGCTCCGACAGACGTTTAGAATGCACGGCATACTAGAGGTCCTCATCTTGGACAACGGGACGGCGTTCACTGGCGCAGAATTTGGGACCTTTTTACAGACAAATGGGATTCGCCACGCCCGCACCATACTACCTACCATCAAACAGGTTGGCCGAGCGAGCAGTCCAGACATTCAAGCGTGGGATGCAGAGACAGATTACGGGTTCCCTCAAGATGTGTCTAGCCCATTTCCTCTTCTGTTACAGGACTACGCTGCACGCCACCACAGGGGTGGCGCCATCAGAACTGCTCATGTGGTGGCACCGACACACACGCCTGAGCCTCGTGTTGCAGACATTGCTGGGAAGGTCTGCAGTGGCAAGGAACACTCAGAATTGAACTCTGGCAGCCATAACCCCCCTTCGGCGTTTTTCACCCAGCAATGTGTGTTTCTCAAATTTTGGCAATGGAGTAATGTGGGTTCATGCTTCATAATGAAGCAGCCGAGACCTGTATCATACATGGTACGGGCACAGGGTCGAGAATCGAATCGGCATGTGGATCACCTCGGCAGCCGCGCTCCGGCATTGGCCGACCCTCGCTCTGATGAACATCTGTGGTCCTGAAATACACCTTTTGTGAGTAATAATAGGTGTAAGATATTGGCTTTGATCTGATATCAGTACCTACCTTGGGGTAGCACGGTAGCATTGTGGATAGCACAATCGCTTCACAGCTCCAGGGTCCCAGGTTCGATTCCGGCTTGGGTCACTGTCTGTGCGGAGTCTGCACATCCTCCCCATGTGTGCGTGGGTTTCCTCCGGGTGCTCCGGTTTCCTCCCACAGTCTAAAGATGTGCAGGTTAGGTGGATTGGCCATGATAAATTGCCCTTAGTGTCCAAAATTGCCCTTAGTGTTGGGTGGGGTTACTGGGTTATGGGGATAGGGTGGAGGTGTTGACCTTGGGTAGGGTGCTCTTTCCAAGAGCCGGTGCAGACTCGATGGGCCGAATGGCCTCCTTCTGCACTGTAAATTCTATGATCTAGTGTGAACTCCATCACAAGTCGAGCTTGATAAAGACTCTGGAGTCTGGCGGTGCAGGACTTCACTATTACTGTAAAAAGGGATGTGGAGCTGTATTCTCCGTTGCCCGACACCAATATTGTAATCGGCTATTGGGCGGAGAATAGATTCCGGTGCCCAAATCGGTGCTGGCGCCGGATTGACATTGGTTTGACGTCGGTCAGCCATGCACCGCCCCCTCTGAAATGGCATTGTTGTGCGCCGCGCAGTGTTGCAATGGCGTTGGCGCGTCATCGGCAGGCCCTTCCACAATGCTCCGCCCCCAATGGGCCAAGTTCCTGACCGTGCGAGATATGTGTGGTCTCAGCGGTCGGGAACCCGGCGTGGAGGCTGCGGATTGTGTCCAGTGCCGCCACACTCGGCCAGGATCTGTGCCGCTGGCCAGACGTCCGTGAGGGCTGGGGGAACTGGTGGGTGGTAGCCAGTGGCGTCGCGGATGGCAGGTAGGGTGCACGGATGGCCGGCGCCATGTTGTATGGTGCGACCGCCACAGGTCGTCAGCCATGCACATGCGTGGCCAGGGACCCGGCCATTCTCCAGCCAATTTTGGCACAGGAGCCGGGAGTTTCACCCGGCACCGCTGCTAGCTTCTCACTGGTCCCGGAATAGGTGAGGGCTTGGCGCCGATTTTTCCATTGTGGAACTCATGCCAGGAGCCGGCATTTAGCTGCTGAAATGAAGAATCCACCCCATGAAGTTTTTCATTTTGCACTCATCAAGATATCCCGCAAGAAATGGGGGAACAACAATTTATACCGCATGAGAAAAGAGTGCTGATTGATTGGCAAGTGGACTCCAATTGGTGGAGGCATTGCCATGGGAAATGCAATATGGAAAAGTTAACTGCCTAGCTTTGTTCAAATTCAAACTGGGCAGGTTGACTCTGATTTGTCATGAAATGAAATGAAAATGAAAATCACTTATTGTCACAAGTCGGCTTCAAATGAAGTTACTGTGAAAAGCCCCTAGTCGCCACATTCCGGCACCTGTTCGGGGAGGTTGGTACGGGAATTGAAGCGTGCTGCTAGCCTGCCTTGGTCTGCTTTAAAAGCCAGCTCTTTAGCCCTGTGCTACCCCAGTAGCTGGTCATGGTATTGCGCTGGGGAATGAACCAGGTAATGAATGACCATTCCCAAGCGGTTGTTGAGGTGAAAAAAATGCAATGTGTGGACATGTTCCTTCTGTCTGCGAAGACCGAATATATGTCCTTTGTGTGAATATATGTGGCTTCTGGCACATGTAAGTGAGCCACACTGTGATCCCTACTGACAATCTTAAATTGGTTTTCAGTGTAATCAGGATTGTTTAGCAGGTGTTGTCCAATGAAGCAATCACACCTAATGTTGAACGTGATGTTTTGACTTTTGCAAGCATGGGCTGGTTGGGTACTGCACTGAAATTCTTCTACCACATTACTCATTTGTGTGATTGGCATAACATTCTTTTGACTTAATGGCAGCACCCTGTTAGTGGCGAATGCCATTTGTATTGCGACTGCAAAGTAATGGCATGAAATGGCTGGTTTCATCTGTTGCTCAGATTTTTGAGGCACCTTAACCTTCCAGGGTAATCTAAGGTAAACTGGGCACTTCTCAAGACTGAAAGTGAAAGGCCTTCATGAGTTTGTGCAATATACAGCAAATGATTATCTGATCAGAATAGCCAGGATAATTTGGATGCACCCTATTTCAAACGTGCACACAGTGAAAGTCCTTCAGGCCCCATTTATGAGGTTGCGAGGTTGCTAATAAGACCAATCTTATAGCATGTGGAACTGAGGAATCCCAAAGTGTATTTTGAACAATGAAGATAGGCTTGCGGTAGACAGTAGAAAGGAGCACATCGAGGAAAGTGAGATTGTTTGACTACTTCATTTGAGTCCAACAGGTTTGTTTCGATGTCACTAGCTTTCGGAGCGCTGCTCCTTCCTCAGATTCACCTGAGGAAGGAGCAGCGCTCCAAAAGCTAGTGACATCGAAACAAACCTGTTGGACTTTAACCTGGTGTTGTAAGACTTCGTACTGTGCTCACCCCAGTCCAACGCCGGCATCTCCACATCATGTACTTCATTTGAGTGCAGGATGATTGAATGCAGCCCATGTCACATGACTCCCACCTCTACACGGTCTTTGACAAAGGATGTGCATCCTTTGTCTGGGTCTTTTGAGATAGTTAAATGTTTCAACCATTAAAAATTGAAGCCCACAAGGGGATGGGTTCATCAGTGGCTCTTCAGGATTAACAATGTGTGAGTGTCTTTGATACTGCGAAGTAGCTTCTTTTGTTCAGAGTCACAGACAGACATATATTCAGCCATTTTAGGTCTTTGTACTGTTTGAAATTTTCAGAGGTAGCAATGAGCACATCGCTATATATATTCCATGGAAAAAAACCAGGATGAAATCCTAGTACCTCACATTGTGCACGAGTAAAATGAGTGGGATTCTCCATGCTTGCAAAACATAGGCTGGAATTCCCTGGTCATTCACTGATGGCGGGATTCTCTGGTCCTTCCAGCAGCGCATCCCCGCCAGTCAGTTTCCCGATGGCACGGGGTGGCTTCAATGGGAATTCCTATCGACAACGGTGGCAACTGAGAATGCTGCGGCCAGTGAACGTGCGCCGCCTCCCATTTCCAAGAAACAGGTGGCTGAGAGGCCGGGGAATCGCACTCATTGTGTCCAATATGAGATATGATTCAACAATTGGACAACATCTATTTTAAAAATCCTGAAAGTCAATTTAAGATTGTCAGTGTGGCCAACTTACCGTATGCTAGAAACCAGAAATATTCACATATTCTGTCATTTGCAAATAAAAGGAACATGTCCATACAGTGTGCCTTTACCAACTAAACAAAAGCTGAAGGGATAGTCATTGCCTTGTTCATTCCCCAGGACAAAACCTTTACCAATCAGCGCCGACCTGCCCGGTTTGAATTTAAACAATTTGGCCAGTTAACTGTTCCATGCTACATTCTCGATGACAACACCCCCTCTAATCAGAGTTCAGTTACCAACCAATCAGCACTCTCTTCTCATTGCAGTATAAATTGTTGCTCCCCCTGTTACAGTTGGAAAATTCTTGTGAAGTATCCTGATATGTGCAAGATCAAAAGCATTGATAGCATATCTCTTTTTTCAGCAATACTGTGGAAGTATGAAATGATACAGATAGTTCTTGGATTGTATAGAAATAAATACTCGTCTGGAATGATGGCTTTGTTGATCGCCTTAAGGGTGACTAATAGGGTAGATTTGCCAGATTCACATTGTGTAATGACTGCATTTCATATCCATGGCTATGAGTTGATTTGCTCATTGAAACCCTTTGCTTATAGTCGTTTCCACTCCTGTGATACATGGCATGGATCATAAATGGCAAACATCTCAAATTTTTCTAAACTGGTGGAGTTGAAATCTGTTGACGTGAGAAAAATAACAGTACTCCTTAATCTCCACAAATCTGGTAATTAAGGAAAGTTATATATAGCTTCTGTCATCAATTATGTTAATGTGTGCTCTGGTGGGGTCGTCAAGTTTGAATCCAAACTTATTAAAAAGGTTTACGCCCATAAGGCCTCTTTAGCTGCATATAACATGAATCTGTCAAGAGTGATTCTTCTGTAGAATTTTTGAACAGTGATTGTTCCCAAAACTGGAATCATTGAGTTTGCATAAGATGAAAAGTGTCTGTTGTAGGAGTGAGAGAGAAGTTGTGAAACGTACCAAGGTAAAGTTTTGTCATTCAGAATAGATACTTTTGAGCCAATATGGTTGAGAAGTGCCTCTGAGATGCCCGCAAGCTTGACTGAGCATTCTTCAAAATTACCCCTGGTGTTTTATCATTCCTGATGGCATAGACATGTCAGGAATGCTCCTCAGTGTTTTGAACCAATGAAGGTATCTGCTTCAACAACCTGCATATCTTTGCAAAATGGTTCCACTTTAAACGTGAGTCACACTTTTACCCTTGAGCTAGATGTGGCATTGTGAATACCATTTCCACAATGTAGGCAGTTTTGACGGGATCTGACTGTAATGGGACATGTGTTGATGAGACTGTTGAGGCTCTTTGCCCATAACCTTTGCACTTGAGCTGGTTGCGAAAGCTGTGTCTGCAATTCTGAGTCTGAGGGTGCATTTCTGTGTAACCTCTACAAATGTAACATGGCAGATTTAATTTGACTGCCAGGGTTGTGCCTTTTTCCAAGGTTAAATTATTATCCTCCATGAGGATTCCCAATTTATGGATTTGACGACTTCTCAATTAATTGATCACAAATTAGTTGGCTGGTTAGCATGCCAAATTTACATTGAGAACTCAATTGCTGCACGACTGCCATGTATCATTTTATAGGCTCACCATTTCCCTGGCATCTCTAGTAGAATGTATAATATCATTCCATCATCATAAGACATAGGAGCAGAATTAGGCCACTCGGCCCATCGGGTCTGCTCCACCATTCAATCACGGCTGATATTTCCTCATCCCCCATTCTCTTGTCTTCTCCCCATAATCCCTGATCCCCTTATTAATCAAGAACCTATCAACTCTATCTTAAAGACACTCAGTGATTTGGCCTCTACAGCCTTCTGCGGCAAAGATTTCCACAAATTCACCACCGTCTGGCTGAAGAAATTCCTCCTCATTTCTGTTTTAAAGGATCGTCCCTTTAGTTTGAGATTGTGTCCTCTGGTTCTAGTTTTTCCTACAAGTGGAAACATCCTCTCCACGTCCACTCTATCCAGACCTCGCAATATGTTGTAAATTTCAAATAAGATCCCCCCTCATCCTTCTAAACTCCAACCTGTACAGCCCAGAGTCCTCAACTGTTCCTCATATGACAAGTTCTTCATTCCAGTGATCATTATTGTGAACCTCCTCTGGACCCTTTCCAAGGCCAGCACATCCTTCCTTAAATATGGGGCCCAAAACTGCTCACAATACCCCAAGTGGGGTCTGACCAGAGCCTTATACAGCCTCAGACGTATCTCAGAAGTACCTCCCTGGTCTTTTATTCTAGCCCTCTTGACATGAATGCTAACATTGCATTTGCCTTCTTAACTGCTGACTAAACCTGCACGTTAATCATAAGAGAATTGTGAACAAAGACTCCCAAGTGCCATTGTGCTTCTGATTTCCTAAGCATGTCCCCATTTAGAAAATAATCTATGCCTAAATTTCTCCTTCCAAAGTGCATAACCTCACACTTTTCCGCATTGTATTTCATTTGTCACTTTATTGCCCACTCTCCGAGTTTGTTCAAATTCTTCTGCAGCCCCCTTGCTTCCTCAATACTACCTGTCCCTCTACAGATCTTTGTATCATCTGCAAACTTAGCAGCAGTGCCTTCAGTACCTTCTTCCAGATCATTAATGTATATTGTAAAAAGTTGTGGTCCCAGCACAGACCCCTGAGGCACACCACTAGTCACCGGCTGCCATCCTGAAAAAGACCCCTTTATCCCCACTCTCTGCCTTCTGCCTGTCAGCCAATCCTCTATCCATGCCAGGATTTTATCCTTAACACCATGGGCTTTTAACTTATTTAACAGTCTCCTATGCGGCAAAGACCTTCTGGAAATCTAAATAAATCACGTCCACTGGTTTTCCTTTGTCTAACTTCCTTGTTACCTCCTCAAAAAACTCGTAACAGATTTGACAGACATGACCTCCCTTTGACAAAGCCGTGCTGACTCAGTCCTATTCCATGCACTTCCAAGTCCTTCGTGATCTCATCTTTAATAACAGACGCTAAAATCTTACCAACGACTGAAGTCAGGCTAACCGGCCTATAATTTCCCGTCTGCTGCCTCCCTCCCTTCTTAAACAGTTGTGTTACATTAGCCACTTTCCAGTCCTCTGGGACCCTCCCTACCTCCAGTGATTCCTGAAAGATCGTCACCAATGCCTCCACATTTTCTTCAACTTTCTCTTTTAGGACCCTGGGGTGTAGTCCATCCGGTCCAGGTGACTTATGTACCTTCAGAACTTTCAGTTTCCCCAGAACCTTCTCCTTAGTAATGGTCACTGCACTAACCACTGCCCCCTGGTTCTCCTGGAGCTCTGGCATCCCACTGGTGTCTTCCACCGTGAAGACTGATGCAAAGTAACTATTAAGTTTGTCTGCCATTTCTTTGTTTCCTATTATTACTTCTCCAGCCACATTTTCCAGTGGTCCAATGTCTAAGTTTGTCTCTCTCTTACCTTTTATATATTGAAAAAACTCTTCCTATCTTCCTTTATATTACCAGCGAGCTTGCACTCATACTTCATCTTCTCCCCCCTTATTGCTTTTTCAGTTGTCCTCTGCTCACTTTTAAAGGCTTCCCAAACCTCTGGCTTCCCACGATTCCTCGCCATTTTGTATGCTTTTTCTTTAGCTTTTATGCTGTCCTTGACCCCCCTCGTCAGCCATGATTGCCTTGTCCTCCCCTTAGCATGTTTCCTCCTCCTTGGGATGAATTTCTGTTGTGCCTCCCTAATAACCCCCAAAAACTCCTCCCATTGCTGTTCCACTGTCTTCCCTGCTAGGCTCCTTTTCCAATCAACTCTGGCCAGCTCCTCCCTCATGTCTTTGTAGTTACCCTTATTTAATTGTAATATCATTACATCTGATTGCAGCTTCTTCCTCTCAAACTACAGGGTAAATTCTATCATATTGTGGTCACTGCTCCCTAAGGGTTCCTTAATCTAGTCTGCCTCATAATGCCTCAAAATTCATAATGCTGAAGTGCGAAGGGACTTGGGAGTCCTAGTCCAGGAATCTCTAAAGGTAAACTTGCAGGTTGAGTCCGTAATTAAGAAAGCAAATGCAATGTTGTCATTTATCTCAAGAGGCTTGGAATATAAAAGCAGGGATGTACTTCTGAAGCTTTATAAAGCATTAGTTAGGCCCCATTTAGAATACTGTGAGCAATTTTGGGCCCCACACCTCAGGAAGGACATACTGGCACTGGAGCAGGTCCAGCGGAGATTCACACGGATGATCCCAGGAATGGTAGGCCTAACATACGATGAACATCTGAGGATCCTGGGATTATATTCATTGGAGTTTAGGAGGTTGAGGGGAGATCTAATAGAAACTTACAAGATCATGAATGGCTTAGATAGGGTGGACGTAGGGACGTTGTTTCCATTAGCAGGGGAGACTAGGACCCGGGGACACAGCCTTAGAATAAAAGGAAGTCACTTTAGTACAGAGATGAGGAGAAATTTCTTCAGCCAGAGAGTGGTGGGTCTGTGGAATTCATTGCCACAGAGGGCAGTGGAGGCTGGGACGTTAATTGTCTTTAAGACAGAAGTTGATAAATTCTTGATTTCTCGAGGAATTAAGGGCTATGGAGAGAGAGCGGGTAAATGGAGTTGAAATCAGCCACGATTGAATGGTGGAGTGGACTCGATGGGCCGAATGGCGTTACTTCCGCTCCTATGTCTTATGGTCTTATTACACATTACCAAATCCAGAATTGCCTGTTCCCTAGTAGGCTCTGTCACAAATGCTCCAAAAACCATCTCTTAGACATTCCACAAATTCCTTTTCTTGGGATCCACTATCAACCTGATTTTCCCAGTCCACCTGCATATTGAAGTCCCCAGTGATTATTGTAAAATTGCCTTCTCTATCTCCTGATTTATTTTCTGCCCCACATCCTGACTACTGCTAGGGGGTCGTTTTACCTTTGCGATTCCTCAACTCTACCCACAGAGATTCTATGCCTTCTGATCCTATATCGCTCCTTGCTATCGATTTAACTTAATTCCTTACTAACAATGTAACCCTGCCCCCTTTGCCCATCTGCCTGTCCTTTCGATAGGACTTATATCCTTGGATATTTAGATCCCAGCCCTGATCCCCTTGCAGCCACGTCTCTGTGATGCCCACAACATCGTACCGACCAATTTTAATGTGCGCAACAAGCTCATTTACCTTGTTCCGTACACTGCGCGCATTTAAGTACAACACCCTCAATCCTGCATTGACCACCTCCCCTTTCACACTGTCCTCAGTCACTGTACTCTGTACTGTGGCCCTTTTTGGTTTTTGACTATGGCTTGTCTGCCTTACACTTTCCCCCTTACTGCTTTTTGTTTCTGGCCCCGTTTCACTTCCCTCTGACTTCCTGCATTGGTTCCCATTCCCCCTGCCAGATTAGTTTAAACCCTCCCCAACAGCACTAGCAAGCCCCCCCCCCCCCCTTCCGCCCGGACATCGGTTCCAGTCCTGCCCAGGTGCAGACCATCCAGTTTGTACTGGTCCCACCTCCCCAGAACCGGTTCCAATACCCCAGGAATTTGAATCCCTCCCTCTTGCACCATCTCTCAAACCACGCATTCATCCTATCTATCCTGACATTACTACTCTGACTAGCTCGTGGCACTGGTAGCAATCCCGAGATTACTACCTTTTGAGGATCTACTGTTTAGTTTAACTCCTAACTCCCTAAATTCAGCTTCTAGGACCTCATCCCATTTTTTACCTATATCGTTGGTGCCTATGTGCCCCACGACAGCTGGCTGTTCACCCCCCTCCCCCCCACCAACAGAATGTCCTGCAGCTGCTCTGAACCCTTCAATTTCTCTCCGCTCCTTACTGAACTCTCCCGCTTTTAAATCTCCGGCTCCTTCCCGCGCCTAGACAGTTTTGACGGGATCTGACTGTAATGGAACATGTGTTGATGAGACTGTTGAGGCTCTTTGCCCATAACCTTTGCACTTGAGCTGGTTGCGAAAGCTGTGTCTGCAATTCTGAGTCTGAGGGTGCATTTCTGTGTAACCTCTACAAATGTAACATGGCAGATTTAATTTGACTGCCAGGGTTGTGCCTTTTTCCAAGGTTAAATTATTATCCTCCATGAGGATTCCCAATTTATGGATTTGACGACTTCTCAATTAATTGATCACAAATTAGTTGGCTGGTTAGCATGCCAAATTTACATTGAGAACTCAATTGCTGCACGACTGCCATGTATCATTTTATAGGCTCACCATTTCCCTGGCATCTCTAATATTCTTCCATCATCACACGTTTCTTAGGCACAAAGTATTTTTTGAGAGCACTTACTACCACATCAAATATACATGTATTTTCTGTGAGTTGCTCAAATATTCACAGGCCTTCTCCTTCGAGGATGTGCAACTATTGCCATCTTGTGGATTGAACTGCATCCGGACCCTCCCTCCCTGCAGTTCTTGAACTCCAAAATCTATCAAACCCTGGCATGTGTGGATCGCCCAGCTAAGAAAGGAAAGGTGGAGGAGTAAATTGATTTTTACTTTGCTCTAATGCCCTTCTTGCTACTTTGTTCTGTGTTTTATTTCTCATATTTATGCAGGGATGCCACCAGATTCCACGTGTCTAACATGTTTAATTCACAGTGCTTTTGAAATGCCTACTCTATACTCGCTCTGGATTCCAACTCTTTCTTCAGCTTGGTTCACTTTTCTCGGAGTCCACACCCATGCTTAATCAAGCACAGTGAAATCAATAGGCACACATAATCAAACACAAAATAATTGAACACGGCACCCAAGTCATGCTTCGTCCCCTTGATGTGTAATTGGAGCACCTAGTATTATCTCCCACAATCTCTCATTCCTACCACACTCTCATTTCCTCCCCCCAATAGTGTCTAGGACCTCACCACCCTCAAGGTCCCCACCTCTTCAGAGGGCCATGTTATGGAGAGTACAACACACCACTGTGATCATAGAGACACTTGCAGTAGGTTATTGGAGGGCATCACCCAACTGGTTGAAGCCCAAACAGCTTCCACAATTACTATCCTGATGAGCAGCGGGCATTGGTTGCATTGTCTCTGTGCCTCTGTCTGGGGATTCTGTAGAGGGAATCCCTTAAGATTCATCCAAGTACTTTGGGGGTTGGAGTGAAGATCTGAGGCAGCTAGGACTGGTAGAGGATGAAGGCATTGCAGCTGTTTGGAAAGCAAGTGCACACATGGAGGAAGCTCTTGATGTGGATCAGTTGGACTTTGAGGAAATTAAAGCACTTCCACTTGATAAATCTGATTGGGTGATTGCTGTGTGTCATGATGGTTAGATGAGTGCAGTCTACGATGCCTTGCACCTTGGGGAAACCAGTGAAAGCCAATTATTTATGTCCCTGCGATGCCCACCTGCCATGAAATTAATGTACTGTTCTGCCCTGGCAAAGAGAACATCAGTGACTTGTGAGATGTACTGGTTCACTGTAATTAGTTTATAGAGGTGAAGTAATTCAATGCCACTGGCAGCTATTGACAGGGCATTGCAAGCAGTGCTGTGAGGTGCGAGGTCTTTGGCAACGAGGATGTAGGTGTTTGTGACTATCTGCCGAGAGAGTTACAGTGTCCTGCAGCACTGAGTCTCAGTTATCATCAGATAGCTCCATCTCCAGCGATCTACCCTGCTGCACAGGTATGGTCTCTGTTACCATTCTGCCCTTCTCTCTTCTCCCATGCCTGCTCAAGGTGCCCCCCTTCTTGCAATGGGTGTTACCCTCCCTCATCAGCAGTAAGCCCAAAATCTGAATCATGCCCCCTTTCCCAGATGAAGCCCTGATTTGGACTGGTGGCTGCCCAATTGTGATTGACAGCTTTGTCCTCTCCACCGCTCTCCTGCCCCCAAGATGCCAACAGATGACAAATCTGTTCAATGCCTGGGTGCTGTGCATACCAAAATCACCTCTTTCTGAATGGTTCCCTTTCCCCATTGGCCCCTTTGTGGGCGGCACGGTAGCACAGTGGTTAGCACTGTTGCTTCACAGCGCCAGGGTCCCGGGTTCAATTCCTGGCTGGGTCACTGTCTGTGCGGAGTCTGCACATTCTCCCCGTATCTGCCTGGGTTTCCTCTGGATGCCCCGGTTTACTCCCACAAGTCTCGAAAGACATGCTTATTAGATGAGTTGGACATTCTGAATTCTCCCTCAGTGTACCTGAATAGGCGATATAGTGTGGCGACGCGGGGATTTTCATAGTAAATTCATTGCAGTGTTAATCATAGAATTTACAGTGTAGAAGGAGGCCATTTGGCCCATCGAGTCTGCACTGGTCCTTGGAAAGAGCATCCCACTTAAGCTCCACCCTATTCCCATCACCCAGTAACCCCACCCAACCTTTTTGAACACTGAGGGCAATTTATCATGGTCAATCCACCTAACCGGCACAGCTTTGGACTGTGGGAGGAAACCGGAGCACCCGGACCAGGAAACCCACGCAGACACGGGGAGAACGTGCAGACTCCGCACAGACAGTTACCCAAGTTGGGAATCGAACCTCACACCCTGAAGCTGTGAAGCAACTGTGCTTGCCACTGTGCTGCCCTAAATGTAATGTAAGCCTATTTGTGACAATAATAAAGATTATTATTATTGGGCTTGCTGATTCCCTGGGGCAAACCAAGCTGGATTTGTATTCTTTATCTATATCTCTCCAGTGATCAGCAAAGGACAGTTTCTGAAATCCATGCGCCCCTTTAAAAATTTGAACCTTCCCAAAGAACAAGCTCTTAATGAGCTTCTTAATGTTTTGATTGGCCTCAGTGCGGAGAAGAATGGGCCCACTGTCCCGTCCTCCTCTTTACTACCCTGATGGGCAATGCAGGAACTGTGGGCGCGATTCTCCACTCCCGCGCCGAAGTGGCTGCACCGTCGTGAACGCCGTCGAGGTTCACGACGGCGCGAAACGGCCCTGATCCCGACCGATTCAGGGCCCGAAAATGGGCAAATATCGGGGCCGCGAGAACCTCGGGGGGGCGTTCCGCGAAGGCCGTGTCGTCACCGTGCGACACCCGAATGACGCACCGCTGCGTCATAAATTGTGTGATCCGCGCACAGAGGACCCGGAGGAGAACTGAGGAGATGGCTGAGCCCAAAGAGCCGCACCGAGGTTCCGGGATACGGACCTGGACACCCTGGTGGATGAGGTGGAGCGGAGAAGGGACACCCTCGGCCCAAGACGTGGGCATCGCCAGCCATCCAGCGCGGTGAGGCGTGGCTGGCGGGAGGTGGGCACTGTAGTCAGTGC
The DNA here is from genome assembly GCF_047496885.1 of Scyliorhinus torazame. NCBI lineage: Eukaryota > Metazoa > Chordata > Chondrichthyes > Carcharhiniformes > Scyliorhinidae > Scyliorhinus > Scyliorhinus torazame. The sequence goes on along the minus strand of NC_092707.1, from coordinate 230,800,440 downwards.
TGTGGGGCAGACCCCCCGGACAGGGGAGCAGTGCCGCAAGAAGCTGCACGACCTCACCCGGGCTGCCAGGGTAAGTGCCATGGGGGTGCCCCCAGGCCCTCCCCCGGCACGGGGGGGGAAGTGGGGTGGGGGGGGGTTGGGAGTGTTGGGGGGGATTGGGGCATCAGGGGCGATGTTGGGGGGGTCACGGGGGTTTGGGGGGGTCACGGTGTCCAACTATCTACTCGACCCACATGAGCCCCGGGACCCCCCCTGGAGCGAAGCCATGGCGTGCTGTCTCCTGAACCGGCAACAATGTTGTCTATATCTGCATGCCCTGACGATACCCGCCTAATGGTGATGCTTTATCCAACCCCCACCCCCCCCAGGACAAGACAGCGCATAACCAGCGGGAGCGCATGAGGACCGGAGGGGGTTCTCCGGTCCTGCACCCCCGAACCATTCACGAGCAGAGGGCCCTGGACCTCACTGGGGGATCCGCCACCCGGGAGATCGCGCCTTGCCAGGTCGGAGGCGCAGAAGCAAGTGAGAGAATCCTGCATGTCCTCTCCACCCCCAACCCGCCATCGCCCCCCTCACACTCTGGCCACTGCACCCCAGATCCCATCCCCCCTCACACTCTGGCCACTGCACCCCAGATCCCATCCCCCCTCACACTCTGGCCACTGCACCCCCGATCCCATCCCCCCTCACACTCTGGCCACTGCACCCCAGATCCCATCCCCCCTCACACTCTGGCCACTGCACCCCAGATCCCATCCCCCCTCACACTGTGCACCCACCACCACCATACACCCGGGCCACCGTGTCTAACGAACCCCGAATCTGTTATGTTCCCCAGGGCCATCCGCCGAACCTTCAGGGACGTCTCGCCCAGGAAGCAGCGCAACGCCACCCACCGCAACTGCACCCAGGGACGCACGCCAGAGGTTGGCAGTTGGTCGGACAGGAGGGCAGACCTCACAGTCTGGGACACAGGACCGGGATGCTGAGACCTCCGGGGCAGACATTAGTCAGAGGCACAGGGTGGACAGTAATGCCGAAGCCCACGTCACGGCCACATACCCGCTGGATCGAACTGGAGGTCAAGACGACATGTCCCGCATGGAGCTTGCGCCTGGCCATGAGGGGGACCAGTACACACCAGACTTCTTGACGGATGATGACCTCGAGCTTGCGGCACTGCTGTCTCCCACACCGTTCACCATCGCAGAGACACTCACCTCGGTTGGGCATATAAGTGATGAGGCTCCCGGGTCACGGTCTGGTGCGCACCCCACAGCCGAGCCGGTACAGCAGGTGGAGTTTGGAGCAGCCGAGGGGCTGGACGGTCGGAGGGCAGCCCAGGCCCAGCAACCAGCTGCCACCCAGACGGTTCGCGGGTTCCTGGATGTAATTGACCCACCCGGACAACCGATGCGTATGGACACCCAGGGACTGAGTAACGGGATGAGGGCCATCTTCCAGGACCTGCACACGCAGCTGGAGGAATCTGTCCGTGTCCAGGAGCAGGGAGTGGTGCCGCTCATCGCAGCCACCCAGGCCGACACCGCACGGGTGGCGTCCGCGGTGGAGGCAATGGGTGAAGGGGTTTCGGCCATGGGTCAGGTTCTGCAAGGCGTTGGGCTTCACGTGCATGCGTCATCCATGGCCCAGGAGCGGGCTGCCCTCTCACAGGTAGCCATGCGCCAGAGCCAACACGACATTGCCGCTGCTCTCGGGGCCCTGGCTGAGTCTCACCATGCCATGGCCCGGTCCCAGCAAGCGATGGCTCAGTCCCAGCAGTCAGTCGCGGAGAGCATTGACCGCCTGGCGCACGTGATGGATGGCGTCACGCACTCACAGGTCGAGATCGCACAGACCTTGGCAGGAATGTGGCACTCCCTGGGACCCGTCTCGGCGAACATTCGGACCGTGGTCGATACCGCTGCAGGCCTCCAGGACTGGCAGCGCCAGGTGTTGGGGGTGTGACGGGGCATGTCTCTGATCGCATCTCCGTCCCACAGTGAGTCCTGGGGGCCACCGGGCTCCCCGAGGGAGGAGGAGGTTCTGGGGCCCGTCCCGGTAGCTCCAGCAAGGGACGTCCCGGTACACTCAGCCTCCCCCCGTTCCGTCCCTGGCGCATCTGGTGGGGAGCGGGCAGGTTAGGGTGGCACCACGCCATCCATCACGCCCGCAGAGCAGCCTGACCCATCGAAGCCGGGCCGCCCCAGGAAACGTGTGCCGAAGGGGAGCCATGTCGAAGGGCGTGATTCACAGCAGTCCACCTCCACTCCTGCTGTACCATCTGGGAACACGCCTAGACGTCGTGGTAGGGCCCGTAAGGCAAAGTCGTTAGGCACGTAAGAAGTTGGCACGGGTGCAGGGCACAGTCTAGTTGCAGTGGGTAGGGCACCTATGTTTACCACACAAATAAACGCACTGTTAAATTTGACTTGTAAGACTGTGTGCTATGTCCGGTGCCAGGGTGCCCGATTGGCGTCGTGGTATACGAGCCGTTCAAGGTCTGTTCCGGATGTGCTGACCCTGTCCCCCCTGCCCCCCATAATCGGACACCGTTGTCCTCGGTACACCGACGCCAGCCACCCCACGGGCATGAGGTGAAATATCCGTCACGAAGGCTGTGACCACCGGAGTGCATGGTTCAGCTAGAGCCATGAGTCAGACCTCGGCTGGTGAATCTGAGCTCACAGCTCATCGCAGAGCGGGCTGTCATCATTCAACATGGCACTGATCACACCCGCTTACACAATCATCAATGTTGTGCAATCCCGTAGTGCAGTGGTAAGGTGATGTGGAATTGTTGCCGTGAACGCGGTGCGGGGGTGAGGTGGTGGGTGCTGTGTGGTGCCCGTGTACAGGAGTGACGGTGCAAGTGGCAGTGTTCAGCGAATCCCACCCCCACAGAGCGTGAACCGTGCGGCCACCAATGCGTTGCGTGCCCGCTGTCCTCGGCGGTGCCGTCGCGCAGCCTCCTGGGCGTAACGAGCTGCCGGGCAGTGTCTGCGTCCTGCGCCCCTCCCCCACACTGATGCGCCCCATCATCCTCATCCTCCGCATCCTCCTCTTCCCCATCCCCCTCATTTGCATTGGCTCCGGTGCCGTTGGGTCCTCCCTCCGGCTCCTCCACCAGGTCATCTCCCCTCTGCATGGCATTGTTGTGCAGCGCACAGCAGACCACAACTATGCGTCCGACCCTGTTGGGTGGGTACTGCAGGGCCCCTCCTGATCGGTCCAGGCATCTGAAGCGCATCTTCAGCAGCCCGAAGCACCGCTCCACCACACCCCTGGTTGCTGCATGTGCCTCGTTGTATAGGCTCTCCGCGTTGGTGTGAGGCCTCCGTATTGGCGTCAGCAGACATGACCTCAATGGATAGCCCCTGTCGCCCAGCAACCAGCCCCTCAGCCGGGGGGGGGCATCCATCGAACATTGCAGGGATGAACGACTGTGCCAGAATGTAGGCGTCATGCACACTGCCGGGGTACTTTGCACACACATGCATGATCTTCATGTGGGGGTCGTACACCACCTGAATGTTCATGGAGTATGTGCCCTTTCTGTTCATGAACACTTCCCTGTTGTCTGCAGGTGGGCGCATGGGGACGTGCACACCATCGATGACACCCTGGACCATCGGTATACCGGCCACCTTGGCGAATCCACGTGCCCGTGCTTCCTGCTGTGCTCGGTCCTCGGGGAATTGAATGTACCTGTCCGCGATGGCGTACAAGGCGTCGGTGACGGCCCTGATGCACCTGTGGACCGATGCCTGTGATATTCCGGAGAGGTCCCCGCTCAGCGCCTGGAAGGAACCGGTCGCATAAAAGTTTAGGGCCACCGTCACCTTGACGGAGACTGGTATCGCGTGTCCTCCTCCCATTCCACGTGGTGCGAGGTGCGCCACGAGCTGCCATATATGTGCGACCGTCTCCCTGCTGAACCGTAGTCTCCTCCTGCATGTGATGTCCGGTAGGGCCTCGAACGACATTCTGTCACAGTACACCCTCGGCCTTGCTGGACGCCTGTGGCGCCCTGGCACCACCATCAGTGGATCCTCGTGCTCCACCTGCTCCTCCTCCTCCTCCTGCTCCCCCCCCAAGCACTTCCTCTGCATTCCTCGCCGTCTGGCGGTCAATGTTCCCCTCGGCATCCCCCTGTACATTCGGGTCCTGAGCGCCTGCGGCCTGCGTGTCGACGACGGGCCACTCCGCGGCCACCCCCTCTGCTGCACCGGCGACCGCTGCATCTGCAGCTACTGTGGGCCGTCCGACTCTATGCTGCCGGATGGCAAACTCCAGAACTGCGGCTCCAACCATGGCAGTGAACATCGCTGTCTGGTTGGCATCCCTGGTGATCTGCAGGAGGTTGGTGGGGGGCAGAGAAATGACATGTTACACGGAGGTTCTTCCACACCTTGTCAGCCGGGCTGCATGGGATACCTGTGTGCCCCGGTGGCCTGGTCGCGCTGCAGATACGCAGCCAGCCTAAAACCTGGTCACTGTCTGCGTCCAACGGTCACTTCACACCGTACTGCTCACCAGTGTGCCACTCGCCTGTGCCCATCAGCCACACGCAACCTGCGGCCGTGTCCTCGTCACCGTCCTGCCATATCAGGGCGGCTGACATGTGGCATCCGCGGATGGACAATACCATCCACACTCTCCCTCATCCCCCCTCCCACCTGAACACTCTCCCTCATCCCCCCTCCCACCTGCACACTCTCCCTCATCCCCCCCCTCCCACCTGCACGCTCTCCCCCCCCTACCTGCACATTCTCCCACCCCCCCACCTGCACACCCTCCCGCAACCCCCCCCACCTGCACACACTTCCCCCCACCCACCTGCACACTCTCCCACACCCCCCCTCCCACTTGCACCCTCTCCCACCCCCCCCCCACCTGCACACTCTCCCGCACCGCCCCCACTTGGACACTCTCCCGCACCCCCCTCCCACCTGCACCCTCTCCCGCACCCCCCCACCTGCACACTCTCCCGCACCCCCTCCCACCTGCGCACTCTCCCGCACCCCCCCTCCCACCTGCACCCTCTCCCACCCCCCCATCCCAACTGCACCCTCTCCCAGCCCCCCACTCCCACCTGCACACTCTCCCACACCCCCCTCCCACCTGCACCCTCTCCCACCCCCCCTCCCACCTGCACCCTCTCCCACCCCCCTACTCCCACCTGCACACTCTCCCACCCCCCCTCCCACCTGCACCCTCTCCCACAACCCCCACCCCCCACCTGCACACTCTCCCACCCCCCCACCTGCACACCCTCCCGCACCCCCTCCCACCTGCACACTCTCGCTCACCCCCCCCACCTGCACACTCTCCCGCACCCCCCCTCCCACCTGCACCCTCTCCCACACCCCCCCCACCTGCACACTCTCCCGCACCGCCCCCACTTGGACACTCTCCCGCAACCCCCTCCCACCTGCACCCTCTCCCGCACCCCCCCACCTGCACACTCTCCCGCACACCCCCTCCCACCTGCGCACTCTCCCGCACCCCCCCTCCCACCTGCACCCTCTCCCACCCCCCCATCCCAACTGCACCCTCTCCCAGCCCCCCACTCCCACCTGCACACTCTCCCGCACCCCCTCCCACCTGCGCACTCTCCCGCACCCCCCCTCCCACCTGCACCCTCTCCCACCCCCCCATCCCAACTGCACCCTCTCCCAGCCCCCCACTCCCACCTGCACACTCTCCCACACCCCCCTCCCACCTGCACCCTCTCCCACCCCCCCTCCCACCTGCACCCTCTCCCACCCCCCTACTCCCACCTGCACACTCTCCCACCCCCCTCCCACCTGCACCCTCTCCCACAACCCCCACCCCCCACCTGCACACTCTCCCACCCCCCCACCTGCACACCCTCCCGCACCCCCTCCCACCTGCACACTCTCGCTCACCCCCCCCACCTGCACACTCTCCCGCACCCCCCCTCCCACCTGCACCCTCTCCCACACCCCCCCCACCTGCACACTCTCCCGCACCGCCCCCACTTGGACACTCTCCCGCAACCCCCTCCCACCTGCACCCTCTCCCGCACCCCCCCACCTGCACACTCTCCCGCACACCCCCTCCCACCTGCGCACTCTCCCGCACCCCCCCTCCCACCTGCACCCTCTCCCACCCCCCCATCCCAACTGCACCCTCTCCCAGCCCCCCACTCCCACCTGCACACTCTCCCACACCCCCCTCCCACCTGCACCCTCTCCCACCCCCCCTCCCACCTGCACCCTCTCCCACCCCCCCATCCCAACTGCACCCTCTCCCAGCCCCCCACTCCCACCTGCACACTCTCCCACACCCCGCTCCCACCTGCACCCTCTCCCACCCCCCCCCCACCTGCACACACTTCCCCCCACCCACCTGCACACTCTCCCGCACCCCCCCTCCCACCTGCACCCTCTCCCGCACCCCCTCACCTGCACACTCTCCCGCACCCCCTCCCACCTGCGCACTCTCCCGCACCCCCCCTCCCACCTGCACCCTCTCCCACCCCCCCATCCCAACTGCACCCTCTCCCAGCCCCCCACTCCCACCTGCACACTCTCCCACACCCCCCTCCCACCTGCACCCTCTCCCACCCCCCCTCCCACCTGCACCCTCTCCCACCCCCCTACTCCCACCTGCACACTCTCCCACCCCCCTCCCACCTGCACCCTCTCCCACAACCCCCACCCCCCACCTGCACACTCTCCCACCCCCCCACCTGCACACCCTCCCGCACCCCCTCCCACCTGCACACTCTCGCTCACCCCCCCCACCTGCACACTCTCCCGCACCCCCCCTCCCACCTGCACCCTCTCCCACACCCCCCCCACCTGCACACTCTCCCGCACCGCCCCCACTTGGACACTCTCCCGCAACCCCCTCCCACCTGCACCCTCTCCCGCACCCCCCCACCTGCACACTCTCCCGCACACCCCCTCCCACCTGCGCACTCTCCCGCACCCCCCCTCCCACCTGCACCCTCTCCCACCCCCCCATCCCAACTGCACCCTCTCCCAGCCCCCCACTCCCACCTGCACACTCTCCCACACCCCCCTCCCACCTGCACCCTCTCCCACCCCCCCTCCCACCTGCACCCTCTCCCACCCCCCTACTCCCACCTGCACACTCTCCCACCCCCCCTCCCACCTGCACCCTCTCCCACCCCCCCCACCCCCCACCTGCACACTCTCCCGCACCCCCCTCCCACCTGCACACTCTCTCTCACCCCCCCCACCTGCACACTCTCCCGCACCCCCCCTCCCACCTGCACACTCTCTCTCACCCCCCCACCTGCACACTCTCCCGCACCCCCCCTCCCACCTGCACACTCTCCCGCACCCCCCCCCCACCTACACACTCTCCCACCCTCCCACTCCCACCTGCACACTCTCCCACCCCCCTACTCCCACCTGCACACTCTCCCACCCCCCTACTCCCACCTGCACACTCTCCCACCCCCCCTCCCACCTGTACCCTCTCCCACACCCCCCACCCCCCACCTGCACACTCTCCCGCACCCCCCTCCCACCTGCACACTCTCTCTCACCCCCCCCACCTGCACACTCTCCCGCACCGCCCCCCTTGCACACTCTCCCGCACCCCCCCTCCCACCTGCACACTCTCCCGCACCCCCCCACCCACCTACACCCTCTCCCACCCCCCCACTCCCACCTGCACACTCTCCCACCCCCCTCCCACCTGCACCCTCTCCCACCCCCCTACTCCCACCTGCACACTCTCCCACCCCCCCACTCCCACCTGCACACTCTCCCGCACGCCCCCTCCCACCTGCACGCTCTCCCACCCCCCATCCCACCTGCACCCTCTCCCACACCCCCACTCCCACCTACACACTCTCCCACCCCCCTACTCCCACCTGCACACTCTCCCGCACCCCCCCCCTCCCACCTGCATGCTCTCCCACCCCCCCTCCCACCTGCACCCTCTCCCACCCCCCCACTCCCACCTGCACACTCTCCCACCCCCCCTCCCACCTGCACCCTCTCCCACCCCCCCCCAGCACACTCTCCCGCACCCCCCCTCCCACCTGCACACTCTCCTGCACCCCCCCTCCCACCTGCACACTCTCTCTCACCCCCCCCACCTGCACACTCTCCCTCACCCCCTCCCACCTGCACCCTCTCCCACCCACCCCCCCAGCACACTCTCCCGCACCCCCCTCCCACCTGCACACTCTCCCGCACCCCCCCTCCCACCTGCACACTCTCCCACCCGCCCCCCCAGCACACTCTCCCGCACCCCCCTCCCACCTGCACACTCTCTCTCACCCCCCCCCCCCCACCTGCACACTCTCCCTCACCCTCTCCCACCTGCACACTCTCCCTCACCCTGAGACGGTGAATATCTGGAATGCTGTGCCTGGGGCGGTGAGGATCTGGAATGCTGTGCCTGAGGCGGTGAGGATCTGGAATGCTGTGCCTGAGACGGTGAGGATCTGGAATGCTGTGCCTGAGGCGGTGAGGATCTGGAATGCTGTGCCTGAGACTGTGAGGATCTGGAATGCTGTGCCTGATACGGTGAGGATCTGGAATGCTGTGCCTGAGACGGTGAGGATCCGGAATGCTGTGCCTGAGACGGTGAGGATCTGGAATGCTGTGCCTGAGACGGTGAGGATCTGGAATGTTGTGCCTGAGACGGTGAGGATCTGGAATGTTGTGCCTGAGACGGTGAGGATCTGGAATGCTGTGCCTGAGACAGTGAGGATCTGGAATGTTGTGCCTGAGACGGTGAGGATCTGGAATGCTGTGCCTGAGACAGTGAGGATCTGGAATGTTGCGCCTGAGACGGTGAGGATCTGGAATGTTGTGCCTGAGGCGGTGAGGATCTGGAATGCTGTGCCTGAGACGGTGAGGATCTGGAATGCTGTGCCTGAGACGGTGAGGATCTGGAATGCTGTGCCTGAGACAGTGAAGATCTGGAATGTTGTGCCTGAGACGGTGAGGATCTGGAATGTTGTGCCTGAGGCGGTGAGGATCTGGAATGCTGTGCCTGAGACGGTGAGGATCTGGAATGCTGTGCCTGAGACGGTGAGGATCTGGAATGCTGTGCCTGAGACGGTGAGGATCTGGAATGATGTGCCAGAGACGGTGAGGATCTGGAATGCTGTGCCTGAGACGGTGAGGATCTGGAATATTGTGCCTGAGACGGTGAGGATCTGGAATGCTGTGCCTGAGACGCTGAGGATCTGGAATGCTGTGCCTGAGGCGGTGAGGATCTGGAATATTGTGCCTGAGACGGTGAGGATCTGGAATATTGTGCCTGAGACGGTGAGGATCTGGAATATTGTGCCTGAGACGGTGAGGATCTGGAATGCTGTGCCTGAGACGGTGAGGATCTGGAATGCTGTGCCTGAGACGGTGAGGATCTGGAATGCTGTGCCTGAGACGGTGAGGATCTGGAATGCTGTTCCTGAGATGGTGAGGATCTGGAATGCTGTGCCTGAGACGGTGAGGATCTGGAATGATGTGCCTGAGATGGTGAGGATCTGGAATGCTGTGCCTGAGACGGTGAGGATCTGGAATGCTGTGCCTGAGACGGTGAGGATCTGGAATGCTGTGCCTGAGACGGTGAGGATCTGGAATGCTGTGCCTGAGACGGTGAGGATCTGGAATGCTGTGCCTGAGACGGTGGGGATCTGGAATGCTGTGCCTGAGGCGGTGAGGATCTGGAATGCTGTGCCTGAGGCGGTGAGGATCTGGAATGTTGTGCCTGAGATGGTGAGGATCTGGAATGCTGTGCCTGAGGCGGTGAGGATCTGGAATGCTGTGCCTGAGACGGTGAGGATCTGGAATATTGTGCCTGAGACGGTGAGGATCTGGAATGCTGTGCCTGAGGCGGTGAGGATCTGGAATATTGTGCCTGAGACGCTGAGGATCTGGAATGCTGTGCCTGAGACGGTGAGGATCTGGAATATTGTGCCTGAGACGCTGAGGATCTGGAATGCTGTGCCTGAGGCGGTGAGGATCTGGAATGCTGTGCCTGAGACGGTGAGGATCTGGAATATTGTGCCTGAGACGGTGAGGATCTGGAATGCTGTGCCTGAGAAGGTGCTCGAGGAAGATTCAATTGAAGCTTTCAAAAGATAATTATAAAATTATGGAAGTGAAGGGTGGCACGGTGGTATAGTGGTTAGCACGGCTGCCTCACAGTACCAGGGAACCAGGTTTGACTCCAGCCCCGGGTGACTGCCTGTGTGGAGTCTGTACCTTCCCCGTGTCTGCTTGGGTTTCCTCCGGGTGCTCCGGTTTCCTCCCACAGTCCAAAGATGTGCAGGTTAGGTGGATTGGCCAAGCTAAGTTGCCCTTAGGTGTCCAAAGGTTTGGTGGGTTACAGGGATAAGGTAGGGGGTTGGGTACAGACTCGATGGGTCAAATGGCCTCCTTCTGCACTGCAGGGGTTAATGATAAAACATTTGCAGGGCAATGGGGGAAAGGAATGGGACCAGGTGAGTTGCTCTTCCAGAGAGATGGGCCGAATTACCTCCTTTTGTACTTTAATTGGGAGCGAGCCCTCCACAATACTCTTCCCACCATTTTACAGCTGTTCAGCCATTAATTGGCTTGAGGTAGGATTTTGATCCCCATTGAGGTGGACGTTACGGCTTGGAGAGATTGGCAAATCAAATGACCCTTGGTCCTCTAGTCCCAGGAGCACCACCAGGCATGATGTTCACTGTTGAGACTGAAGCCAATCCACAAAAGAGACTGTCTGTATGGAGTTTGCGAGGCCTGGATAGAGTGGACGTGGCGAGGATGTTTCCACTTGTAGGAAAAACTAGAACCAGAGGACACCACCTCAGACTAAAGGGACGATCCTTTAAAACAGAGATGAGGAGAAATTTCTTCAGCCAGTGGGTGGTGAATCTGTGGAACTCTTTGCCGCAGAAGACTGTGGAGGCCAATTCACTGAGTGTCTTTAAGACAGAGATAGATAGGTTCTTGATTAATAAGGGGATCAGGGGTTATGGGGAGAAGGCAGAAGAATGGGGATGAGAAAAATATCAGTCATGATTGAATGGCGGAGCAGACTCGATGGTCGAGTGGCCTAATTCCGCTCCTATGTCTTATGGTCTATGGTCTAAGATGAGCCAAAGGAGCCTAGACTAAGTCCAGGATCTCAATGGGCCAGGCTGGCAAGTTGCCTGAACAAGAAGAGATCCCTGCTTCCCCATCCCTCCTACCTCCAAACAGTTGGGTGCCTCCAGTTTCAGATCAACTGTTTTATAGGTGTACAGGTCCACAGGTCACTGAAAGTGGCAACACAGGTGGAGAAGGTAGTCAAGAAGGCATACGGCATGCTTGCCTTCATTGGCCGGGGCATTGAGTATAAGAATTGGCAAGTCATGTTGCAGCTGTATGATGCAACATGACTTGGAGGGCCGAAGGGCCTGTTCCTGTGCTGTACTTTTCTTTGTTCTTTGTTCTTGTTCTTTGGACTGTACACAAGCAACAGAGGTGACCCCACCAGATGAATTGGTCTCTCGTTCCCCCCCACACCCCCTTGCCTACGGTGAGAGATGTAATAACCCTCGCGAGACCCGCAGGGGTCTCCCGTGGGACTCGTGGAATATGAGCTCTCCCGCTAATTGGCGGAGGCCCATCAGCTGGGGTTCATAAAATCAACCTTAGAAGCCGACCTGGATTGGGACCGGCATGATAGGTAGTCCCGGTTGGAACCTATGTGTTGTATGACACGTTTTCTTTTGGCTGAAAATAAATTGCCCTTTTGATTCACCTTCTCAGGTCTCCTGAGCTTTTATACTTATGTTAAATGTGATTTCACAATTGGACAATACATGCTGAATAATCCTGGATGTGCAAAGAACTACACTAACACCAAATTTAATATTATCAGTTGGGTTTGCATTGTGGCTCTCATATGCTTGCTAGAAGCTACATATATCAGATACATAGATACATAGAAGATAGGAGCAGGAGGAGGCCTTTTGGCCCTTCTAGCCTGCTCTGCCATTCATCACGACCATGGCTGATCATCAAACTCAATAGCCTAATCCTGCTTTCTCCCCATAGCCTTTGATCCCATTCTCCCCAAGTGCTATATCTAGCCACCTCTCGAATACATTCAATGTTTTCACATAAAATTTGGACATTCTTAATTCTCCCTCTATGTACCCGAACAGGCGAATGTGGTGACTGCGTTTTTTTTCACAGTAACTTCATTGTAATGTAAGTCTACTTGTGACAATAAAGATTATTATTATCCAAATTATACTACTGACATTGATTTGCCCACTCGCCCATCCTGTCCAGATCATGCTGTAGGATCTCTGCATCCTTGTCACAGCTCACCCTCCCATCCAACTTGGTATCATCTGCAAACTTTGACATGTTACATTTTGTTCCCTTATCCAAATCATTTATATATATTGTGAATAGCTGGGGTTTGGAATGCTGTGCCTGAGACGGTGAGGATCTGGAATGCTGTGCCTGAGACGGTGAGGATCTGGAATGCTGTGCCTGAGAAGGTGAGTGGGTGGTGAATCTGTGGAACTCTTTGCCGCAGAAGACTGTGGAGACCAAATCACTTGAGTGTCTTGAAGACAGAGATAGATAGGTTCTTGATTAATAAGGGGATCAGGGGTTATGGGGGGAAGGCAGAAGAATGGGGATGAGAAAAATATCAGTCATGATTGAATGGCGGAGCAGACTCGATGGTCGAGTGGCCTAATTCCGCTCCTATGTCTTATGGTCTATGGTCTAAGATGAGCCAAAGGAGCCTAGACTAAGTCCAGGATCTCAATGGGCCAGGCTGGCAAGTTGCCTGAACAAGAAGAGATCCCTGCTTCCCCATCCCTCCTACCTTTCATCACCGATCCCTGTGGCACCCCATTAGTTACTGCCTGCCAATTGAAGTGGACACATTAATTCCTATTCTTTGTTCCTCTCTGCCAACCAGTTTTCTATCCACCTCAATACACTTCCCCCAATCCCATGTGTGTTAATTTTGCACAATAAACTCTTATGTGGTACTTTGTCAAACATCTTCTGAAAGTCCAAATATACCACATCGACTGGCTCCCTCGTGTCAACTGTACGCGTTACATCTTCAAAGAATTCCAACAGGTTTGTCAAACATGATTTCCCCTTCATAAATCCATTCCGACTCTGACTGATCCTGTCACTACTTTCTAAATATTCCGCTATAATGTCCTTGATAATGGATTCAAGAATTTTCCCCACTACCGATGTTAGGCTTACTGGTCTATAATTTCCTGCTTTCTCTCTACCTCCCTTTTTGAATATTGGAGTGACATTAGGGGCATCATGGTAGCATAGTCGTTAGCACAGTTGCTTCACAGCCCCAGAGTCCCAGGTTCGATTCCCGGCTTGTGTCACTGTCTGTGTGGAGTCTGCACGTTCTCCCCGTGTGTGCGTGGGTTTCCTCCAGGTGCTCCAGTTTCCTCCCACAGTCCAAAGATGTGCAGGTTAAGTGGATTGGCCATGATAAATTGCCCTGAGTGTCCAAAAAGGATCGGTGGGGTTACTGGGTTATTGGGATAGGGTGGAGGCGTGGGCTTAAGTAGGGTGCTCTTTCCAAGGGCCAGTGCAGACACGATGGGCCAAATGGCCTCCTTCTGCGCTGTAAATTCTATGATTAGTTACCTCCAATCTGCAGGGGCTGTTCCAGAGTCTATAGAATCCCGGGAGATGCATGCATTCACTATTACCAGAGCCATGTCCTCAAGCACTGTGGGATGCAGATTATCAGGCCCTGGGGATTTATCCACCTTTAATCCCATCTATTTTCCCAACTCCATTTCTCTACTAACATTCATGCCCTCTGCAGGCAAAATGAGCATGACCAGGCATTGTGCCAATTTTGAATTTAACAAAAGTATGTGGGACAACAGCTCCCTGATTGCATTTTCCATGGCAACACCTTGACCAATCAGTCGACTTGTCAATTGTAGCCATCTGGGATGGCCACGTCCCGATTACAAAATGGACACCCGCAGAGAATGCAGGGAAAATTGAACAATGCTAAGAAACAAGCAGGTGCAAGCTCAGTCTGTTGATTAGAACCTTAAACTCTCAGACAGGACAGAAACTACCAAACGATTTACATACTAATGAGCCATCTCCGGGGATAAAAGGGAAACATTTAGATACACAATGATAGGACAGACTCCCCGGCGCCAGAAGAAGCTAAGACAAAGCAGACTGACAGTCACCAGGACACGCCCAGCGATCAGGGAACCACCCCTCTATTGGAGGAAAATCGATACAACTGATTGAGAAAGACCCAATTAGTTGAGGCCAAGTTCAAGGCCCGCCCAAAAAAGCGCGAAGCCCTTTGCAGTATAAGAGGTATCACCCAACGGAGAATCTTCCTCCTTTGGCTTTGGCTCTCACCGAAGAGAGAGACCTGCCTAGCAGCTGCACCAGACCAAGTAAGTCCCAAGTCAACGCATGCTACGAGATAGACGCTCCTAGTTGCTACCCTGTAAACAGCTCAACCCAGCAGCCTCAGAACCGAGCAACGGCCATTGTTCCTCTGACTGAGTGGGCGCCCGAAGCTAAGTATAGGCTTTAGTAATAGTGATAGTTTAGTTTGTAGAGTTTATGCAAGAGTAGATTTGACTGTGTGTAAATAAATGAGCATTGCTTTTGAACTTACTAACTGGTGTATCGAGTCATTGATCAGTATTTGGTTCTGAACCTTGTGGCGGTGTTGAAAGATACCTGGCGACTCTTGAGCAAACGTGATTAAATAGAGCCAAATTAAGAAACAGCCAAAAGTGAGCAACACAATCAAACAGAACCCTTTTCTCATGCCGTATAAATTGTTGCTCTCTTTGAAATTTGGCATTCTTGCATCATTCCTGATGAGTGCAATACGAAAATATTTGACAGCATTCCTTTTTTTCAGCAATATTTAATTGTTCTTCTAGCCAGCCTTCCATCTTCCAATGTTACTGAGTAACAGCTGGTTTTATATGCTGCATATATCGTAACGCATAGTGAATTCTGTTCATTTATCAGATTGGCATTTGGTCCAACAGCACCTTCATTTTAAAATTCTCATACTTATGTTGAAATTACCCCATGACCTAGAGGAAGGCGCAGAAGGGTGGGTGAGTAAATTTGCAGACGACACTAAAGTCGGTGGTGTTGTCGACAGTGTGGAAGGATGTAGCAGGTTACAGAGGGACATAGATAAGCTGCAGAGCTGGGCTGAGAGGTGGCAAATGGAGTTTAATGTAGAGAAGTGTGAGGTGATTCACTTCGGAAGGAATAACAAGAATGCGGAATATTTGGCTAATGGTAAAGTTCTTGGAAGTGTGGATAAGCAGAGGGATCTAGGTGCCCATGTACATAGATCCCTGAAAGTTGCCACCCAGGTTGATAGGGTTGTGAAGAAGGCCTATGGAGTGTTGGCCTTTATTGGTAGAGGGATTGAGTTCCGGAGTCAGGAGATCATGTTGCAGCTGTACAAAACTCTGGTACGGCCGCATTTGGAGTATTGCGTACAGTTCTGGTCACCGCATTATAGGAAGGACGTGGAGGCTTTGGAGTGGGTGCAGAGGAGATTTACCAGGATGTTGCCTGGTATGGAGGGAAAATCTTATGAGGAAAGGCTGATGGACTTGAGGTTGTTTTCGTTGGAGAGAAGAAGGTTAAGAGGAGACTTAATAGAGGCATACAAAATGATCAGGGGGTTAGATAGGGTGGACAGTGAGAGCCTTCTCCCGCGGATGGAAATGGCTGGCACGAGGGGACATAGCTTTAAACTGAGGGGTAATAGATATAGGACAGAGGTCAGAGGTAGGTTCTTTACGCAAAGAGTGGTGAGGCCGTGGAATGCCCTACCTGCAACAGTAGTGAACTCGCCAACATTGAGGGCATTTAAAAGTTTATTGGATAAGCATATGAATGATAATGGCATAGTGTAGGTTAGATGGCTTTTGTTTCGGTGCAACATCGTGGGCCGAAGGGCCTGTACTGCACTGTATCGTTCTATGTTCTATGTTCTCATGCCTTCCTGTTTGAATGTTGTGCACTCTTTGAAATCAATGTTGTGTTAATGTTGAGCATTCTCTGAACTCGGTCGTGTAAATACTGCACATATATGATCTTGCAAATGTGCGCGCTGCATGTTTGCTGTGCTTGCCAGAGTAGGTGCTGTATTTTCTCTGAATTCAGCAATGTGAGTGCTGTGGGTTTGCTAAACTGAGTGTGAATTTCTGTGCGAGCGCTGAGCTTGGTCGTTTTAGCTTGCTTTAAATTTTCTGACTTTACCCAGTTCTAACGAAAGGCCTTCACCCTGAAATGTTAACTCTGTTTTTCTCTCCAAGGATGAATCCTGACCTTCTGCTTAGTTCCAGCATTTTCTGTTTATATTTCAAGCATCCTCTGTATTTTACTTCTGTCTTGGTTGCTTTTGTTGTAGAGCAGCCCCTTCAAGGAGCGATCGTTCAAGGGCCACATGACCTACCTGGGGCCTATTGTAGGGAGCGCGCAAACCCTAGTCCATGGGGAGATTGCGCCAGTCAGTGTGGACCCAGGAATGAAGGAGTAAAGTCCTGTCTTCCATTTGCTGTTTCTGTACATAGTTTAACTTTGTTGTTAGTTCTAATATATCATTTTGTTGTTGAGAAGCCTCCCGGTTAATAGCTCGTGCTATTACAGTTTTAGTGTTGTATTTGCTCCTATTCCATGAGTAGTGAGCATTAACTGTTCTCTGAAGGCAGTAGTAATAGCCCTGTATGTCATTTATAGCCATCCTGACAATGACTGCATCGGATTGCACATTAAAGAGAACTTGAATTACTCTACAGTAAATGTGAGGAAATGACACATTTCAGACAAAGTGTGTGTAACTGTTCTTTTGCTCAGGGGTCAGTAACCAGTATAAAAAACTTAAAAGAATTTGGCTTCGGAGACTTGAGGTAAAAGGTGAAGAAATGTTCTCATACAAGTCAAGCTAAGAATCCTGGGCGGGATTCTCCACTCCCACGCCGAAGTGGCCGCGCCGTCGTGAACGCCGTTGAGGTTCACGACGGCGCGGAACGGCCCCGGTCCCAACCGATTCAGGCCCTGACAATGGGCCAGGATCGGGGCCGCGTCATCTACACGCGCCAGGCCTTGTCGCCCGCGTAAAAGCGGCGCCGTATAACGGACGCCAATCCGCGCATGCGTAGTTGCCGTCCTCTCTAAGTCCGCCCAGCAAGAAGATGGGAGACGGATCTTGCGGGGCCGCGGAAGGAAGGAGGTCCTCCTTCAGAGAGGACGGCCCGACGATCGGTGGGAACCGATCGCGGGCCACCCCACATCCCAGGTGAAGCCCGGTGCAGGATCCCCCCTTGCCCCCCCACAGGCCGCCCCCCCAGCGTTCACACACCGCCCACGACTGCAGCGACCAGGAGTGGACGGCGCCGGGGGGAACCCGCCGTTTTGGCCTGGCCGCTCGGCCCATCCGGGCCTCAGAATAGCGGGGGTGCCGGAGAATCACCATTTTCGGTGTCTCCGGCGATTCTCCGGCCTGCGAAACTCGACCGGGCATTTCCCGCCGCTTGGGAGAATCGCAGGAGGGCGTCGGACCGGCGTCCCTGGAAATTTTGGCGGCCCAGGCGATTCTCCCAACCGGCGTGGGAGTGGAGAATCGCACCCCCTATGTGTCACAGATGCTTTGATAATGAGCTTGTGCTTGTCCCATTTTTTACACCAGATTTACATCGGAAAATGCATAGAAAATAGAAGCAGGATGAGGCCATTCGGCCCTTTTGAGCTTGCGCGTCCATTCATCATGATCCTGGCTAATCATCAAGTTCAAGACCCTGATCCCGCCTTCCCCCACATCCCATGTTTCCTTTAGCCCCAATTCCTTCTTGAAATTACACGTTTTAGCCTCAACTACTTTCTGTGGTAGTGAATTCTACAGATTCATCACTACCTAGATGAAGAAATATCTCCTCACCTAAGTCCTAAAAGGTTTGCTCCATATCATCAAACTATGACCCCTAGTTCTGGACTTCTCCGCCATCAGAAACATTCTTTTAGAATCTACCTGGCATATCCTGGGCCTGACGAAAGCCTACGGAATCAGGACCTGGTTTTTCCAGAAGCCCTTGTGCTCCCCTGCTGAAAGGGGGCGGAGCTTTGGGGACTTCCAGTATAAAGTCGGCCCCTCACTCAGAAGAGTAGTTTGGATGAAAGTTTCTGTAACAAACTTAAATAAATCCCCTGTTTATCCTGCACCCTGATGTGGACTCCTATCTTTGGGGACTGTTACAATACTGTGTAATCCGGTTATAACTTCCAATATAACACTTAATAAAACCATGAAAGATTTCCAAATGGACAATCGTACCCTTGTCAGTTAGAAATTCTTTTCCTAATAAACTGGTGTTGGATAAACATAGGCATTATTGGCAATTACAGTGATTAGAAGTTAGAATATGTGAATTCCACTGCTCTGTGCTCAAACTTGTTTGGTATATTAGTTAGTGTAGACATTCAAAAATTCAAATCTTATCACAATTCAAATTTTGAATCCAAAGTGGAAACATTTGCAGGATTATAGGGAAAAGGCAGGGTAGTGGCAAGAGGTGAATTGCTCCATCATGGAGTCAGCATAGACACAAAGAGCTGAATGATCTCCTTCTGTCCCATAACCATCCCAGTGCCTCTACATCCTTTTGGTATCATAACAACACAAACTGAATATTGTAATTCCAATGTGGTTTCAAACCAGGTTTATAAATCACTCAGTGAATCTCAAGCAACTCATTTTTATTACTTTTTAACGTTGATTCAAATATTCAGAGAATGAAGGTGAATCCACCTGGGATCTATAAACATTTTAAACTTAATGGGAGATAAGATACTTTAGAGGTAAGGTATTTCACTTTGGTAGCCACCCGATAATAAATATCAGAGTAATTCCTAACTATCCAAGTTAAACTGGGTCATGAAGACCTGAAACAAAAAACCTTCGAGAAGGAATACATTGACTATTTGAATATTTATCACAGAAAAGGCTCCCTCAGTTCCTCCCCTTGCTTCCCCTCGTCACCCTCCTCGTTTGTTTTTCACTCCCCTTCCCCCTCTTGACCCTTTCCTTTTCCATTAGTCTCTCATCCAACTCCCCTCCCCTTCCTCCCTCCTCCTACCTACCTACCCCTCTTCCTTCTCCTCGACCCCCATCTGCCCCTACGTCCCTCTCATCCCCTTCCCCACTCTTCCCTTCCCCTCTTCCACACTCCCTCTCTCCTTCTCTTCACCCCCTCCCTGTCTCCCATCCTTCCCATTTCTTGCCTATACCCTTCCCGACAACCTCTTGGATCTCATTCCCTTCTTTCCCCTCCACGCCTCCCCCCCGGGACCGTGTGACGTCACATGCAAGTGACGCACATCCCGTGTGAGGGCGCGCGCGGGTGAATTGGCGGGAGAGGCGCGCGCCCACGCGAGCGAGTGAAGTGGCGGGAGAGGCGCGCGTGGAGCTGTCATGGCGGCGGGAGGCGGCCCTGAGGAGATAGTCGCAAGTGGAAGCCTGCTCCACAACGGTGAGAGGAAGGGGACCGTCCCAGAGTTGATGAGCTCCCAGTAGGTCTCGGTGGGAATTAAGATTTGCAAATTGCAGTATTAGCCAGTGGGCTGCCAAGGGGAGATTGACGCCCAATTTAATGATTTTGAGCTTTTTCTCAGAGCGGAGGTTGTAATTTGCAATATTTTCAATCCATTTGTCACTGCTGATCCTTCTCCAGTTAGAGATTAACAATCTGTCCAGGCACAAATGAGATGGAGAGTTTCAAGTGGCTGACTCGTATTCAGTGCTGATATCCCATGTTTATGACATTGCTGGACACTCTAATCCGAGACAGCATGATGCTCTTCTGAGAGTGAGTTCGCAGTGAGTAGATGATTCGCTTAAGCTGAGGGAGCGCAGCAGATCCTTCATTCTCTTCCAGCACTTCCAGCGGTCCTTTTTTTGGAACCCATTGGCACTCATCATCCTGGTAACTTCCTCCCTGGCTAATGATATCAGGTGGGAGGACCTTCTGCTCCCAGCCTTTGGAAAGAGCACATCCTGCTTTTACAGGACATCCTGGAGAAGATGGTGAAGGCCGAAAGTTGGTTTTGCCTGTTAGACATTCAAATTGATGCATTATCTGGAACTCCTAGCTTGCAGTGAGTGAATGACTGTCCAGGTGCACTTTTAATAAGGCACCAAGATCTTCACCCCAGGAGGTAATGGAGGGATGGACAACCTCCTGTCACCCCACCATGAGATTTAGCAAGGTCCTCATGGATGCATAACTAATGAGTTGAATAGTGGAAGATTGCACATGTTTCGTTGTCCTGCTGCAATGTGGGAATCATTGCAGCCTTCCACCCGCCATCAAACTTAGTTTTCAGAACAGATTCCATAATGTCTCTGAAAGTTTCTCCACTGCCACTGTTAGGCTGGCCTGGCATTGTTGGGTTTATCCTTCTCCGAATTAAAAAAAAAAAAAAATTGGGTGTAAAATTTGCAATTCTCCAGGCTCTGACCCTGTCCCCATAGCCAAGGAAGATTGTGACCAGAGTTTCCTTAATTTCCACCCATAATTCCCTCAGTAACGTACGATGCATTCCATTCAGTCTACTTTTGAGGGCTGGCAACCCTTTAAGTACATCCTCAGGTGGCACGGTGGTGCAGTGGTTAGCACGGCTGCCTCACGGCACCGAATATCTGGGTTTGATCCTGGCCCTGGGTCACAGTCCATGTGGAGTTTTCATATTCTCCCTTGTCTGTGTGGGTCTCACCCCACAACCCAAACAATGTGCAGGGTAAGTGGATTGGCCATGCTAAATTGCCCCTTAATTGGTTAAAAATAATTTAAAAAGTACATTCTCTTTATTTTTATGCTCGATCGCTATTACCTCGGGTAGGCAATCTTGATGTATTTTGGGCAGTTTGGCAAAAGGCCATTTTGATAATTTATATATAATGGTTGTAACATAATCATGTATTCCCCATTCAACATTACTTTTACTTAAGGGAATAACTACTGTACTTTTACTGAAGGGAATAACTACTGTTCAGTTATAATTTTCTGCTCCATAATTGAATGCCTCTCTCAGAATCAGATTAGAACTAAATCAGAGTCGTTCATTTTAATTTATATTTTATGAACTGAAAAGTAATATTTGCGTTATATAATGCTCTATCATGCAAAAATGTAACAAAAGTGCTCCAGATAGTAAATTATGTTTGGAATTAAATGTTTGGTGTCAGCCATTCCGTCAGCCTCATTCACACAGCAATGAGCGGTGCCGGGACCCGGGTATCGATTCCGTCCTTGGGTGATTGTGTGGAGTTTGCACATTCTACCCGCGTCTGTGTGGGTTTCCTCCGGGTGCTCTGGTTTTTCCCACAGTCCAAAGATATGCAGGTTAGGTGGAATGGCCATGCTAAATTGCCCCTTAAGTGTCCAAAGATGTGTAGGTTAGGTGGGGTTACGGGGATAGGGTGGGGTATTGGGCTGAGATAAGATGCTCTTTCGGAGGGTTGGTACAGACTTGATGAGCCGAATGGCCTCCTGCAATGTAGGGATTCTGTGAAAAGGATTAATAGAACATTGTGCTGTGTGACTGGAAGAGGAATGCCAGCCTGGAAAGCTACCACCATTGTCATGTGAGAGTGCCTTTAAGAAATGGATGTTTACACAATGTACCTTTAAGAAATGCAGTGATGTCAGAGTGTGGGTGGAGCTGGGCTTTAGATCAGCCATTTTGCAGTTTAGTTTTGAGTTTGAAAAGAGCTTGGGGTGTATCTGTGTTTGCAGTGAGCTGGATCTGCTGTGATCTCTGCCATGAAAGACTATCTCTGGATCATTTGGGTGATTTAAACTCATAGTAGTAATCCTTTAACCTGATGTGTTTCTGTTTAAAGGTGGTTAAGTCTCTTGGATGTTGAAAGGAATAACTGAAGGATTATTTAGTGTTATATTATTTTCGGGGTTATCTTCGAAGTAAGGGGTGTTAAGTATCCAATGTTTATTTAAAAGGTTAAGTTGAGTTCATGGAATAAACATTTTTTTGTGTTTAAAAATCCACGTGTCCATAATTGTAATCTCACACCTGCAGAACAAGCCGTGTGCTCCAAAAAGCAACAATACATTAAAGGGGTAGGTTGGTTGAACTCCATGACACATTTTGGGGTTCTGAAAACGCCTCTCTCATAACACCATTCTTTAAATAATGCCATGGAATTGAAGTTCTATTTTTATTTGATACCAGTTGGGAAATTTTGGTGATAAGAGTATTTGATGGAACAGTAGAATCATAGAACCTACAGTACAGAAGCAGGCCATTTGGCCCATCGAGTCGGCACCGGCTCCTGGAAAGACCACCCTACCCAGGCCCACATCTCCACCCTATCCCCATAACCCAGTAACCCCACCCAATACTAAGTGCAATTTTGGACACTAAGGGCAATTTAGGTGGCAAATCCACCTAACCTGCACATTTTTGGACTGTGGGAGGAAACCGGAGCACCCGGAGGAAACCCACGCAGACATGGGGAGAACGTGCAGACTCCGCACAGACAGTGACCCAAGCTGGGAATCGAACCTGGGACCCTGGAGCTGTGAAACAATTGTGGTAACCACTGTGCTACCGTTCTGCCCTGAGAATGTGGGACTGGTGCTTTACAATGGGAATTGCCTTAATGAACAAGTCAGAGTTTGCAGTTCCAATTTGAAAGCACATAGACATTCAGAGTGGGAGGAGATTGATTTACATGTCACCACCTGCTCTTTAGACATCTTAACACTCTTCTGAACTCAACATTGAGTTAACAATTTCAGACCATAACCTCTTCCTCTTCCCCCCCACCCCCCCCCCCCCACAAAACCCCCCCCCACATTTTGCTCCTTTTCTTTACATTTGTTGCTTTCAGGTGACAGTTGTTCATTATTTCACCATTTACACCTCTGGTGGGATACATCTTTTGTTTCTTCAGTGGTCCCAGTACTACACCCTTTGGCACTACCTTACCAAATCGTCTATCCCGTACCAAATATTTTTGCCATTTAATATGTCATGATTGCGGACTATGATATTGCTTTATTGTTCTGCATCTGTATTCATTCATATTCAGAATGCCACATCACTCGCACCACAGCAGTCAGATGCCGAGTAACAATAAATCAGTCTGTGATGAGATCTGTGAATACATTCTATGAGAAGCTTCTGTACTCCTGTATATGTGTCCAACAGTAAGATTCTTTCGAACTTCTGGGAACCCAGAAGAACACAGACCTTCCCTTTTATTTTTTGTCACCTTCCCCCGTGTTACCTCTTCAAAATCTATGACATTTTTGTTGGGATCTCGAGAATCTCAACAACTTGTAAGACCGTGAGGTGAGACTACTAAACCACAGGAGTGATAACCGTGACCAATCGGTATCTTATGGTAAAACAAAACTTACTTTAAACATAAAATTGACCATATTAACAACAACAAAAATAGCTTTACAACTAACAGTTAAAACAGTTTTTAAATAAAAGGATAATAAAATTAACCTACTGCACCTGCCACTATATATTTAAATTAAACAACCCAATACCGTTCAAATGCCACTTGATAAATAAATTTAACAATCAGGGTTATTTGTTTCTCTGGAGAGAGACCCTTTCAGGAACAACCTGAAAATCCTTCTGTCTTGTCAGGCATTTCTGTTTAACTTAAAATCCTATGGCAAAATTGCTGACAGACCTGGCTCCTCCCATTAATTACATAATCTGTATCCCAAGCATAAAGCATTCTGCAATCTCCTCCCACTAAGATGTCTCATGACCTGTTTAGCTAGGACTAAACACAATCACTCAAAGTATCTACATACAGGCAACCTCCAAAACATAAACAATTTTCCATTAGCCATCTGTATATAAACAAGTAAATGGTTAAAATCAATGATGTGCTCGCTTTTATGACTCCTTAATAACAGCTTTCGCAGCCATACTGACTACGTATTTTAAACCAGGGTTTTTAAATAACATTTCTGCAACAATTATAAAATATATAACAATTTGTTACATTCATCACATCTCTCCCTTTAAAGAAAAGGAACAGCAATATGAAAAGATGGTTTCATTTTCTAAGCCGTTTCAACTTTAAACAATACTCATTACCAAACACTACGACGCCATAAGATACATATCTCATATTTAGGCATGCAAATTTTAACATCAGTATAGTCAGTTTCATTCTTTCCCAATTTTTAATGATCCCTCACATCTCAGTCATGGTAACGCATCTGCAATTATGTTTTCTCTTCCTACTACATGTATAATTGTCAAGTTAAACGGTTGTAGCAATAAACTCCATCTGGAGAGTCTTGCATTTTAAACCTCTCGAGAAACGTCAGTGGATTATGGTCTGTATAAACAAATGTGTGATGAATTGTAGCAACATAAATGACAAAATGTTGCAATGAAAGTACCAAACTCAACGGCTCTTTTTTGATGGTCCGATACTTCTTTTGATGAACATTTAGTTTTCCGGAAAAACAACCGACAGGCCTTTCCATATGTTTGTTGTCTTCTTGTGATAATACAGCACCAACGCCCACATCATTCGCATCGATGCCTCCTGACATTCTGATGTCCATTGAAATTTCCTGTGCTTTTTGAACAGTTTAGTCAGTGGAGCAACTGCGTTGCTAAAATTAGTCACGAATTACTGTTGAAACTGATCATGCCCAGAAATCCACAAACCGTTTTTTTGGGGCGGTATTGAAAACTCATATAGCTTTCGTTTTCACATTCTGTGGGGGCATCTGACCATGTCCAACAGTATGGCTTAATAATAGCGTCATAGAAGTCTACAGCACAGAAAAGTTCCTTCGGCCCATCATCTCCGCCGGTCAAAACTACCTCCTAAATACGCTAGCCCCATTTCGTAGCACTTGCCGTGTATGCCTTGGCATTGCTAGTGTACATTTAAATGTTTCTTAAATGTTATGAGGGTCTCTATACCGCCACCACCCTTTCAGTGAATTCCAGACTCCCATCACCCTCTGGGTGAAAATGTTTTTCTTCACATCCTCTCTCAACCTCCTGGCCCTTACCTTAAATCTTTGCCCCCAGGTCATTGATCCCTCCACCAAAGGGAAACATTTCTTTCCCTCACTTTTATACATCTCAATCATGTCCCCCTTCAGTCTCCTCTGCTCCAAGGAAAACAATCCCAATCTATCTAATTTATGTTCATAGCTAAGGTTTTCCAGTCCAGGAAATACCCTGGTAAATCTCCTCTGCACCCTTTCCAGTGCTGCACATCCCTCCTATAATGTGGATTCCAGAACTGCAGACAATACACTAGCTGCGGTCTAACCAACGGTTCATACAGTTCCAGAGTAACCTCCCTGCTTTTAAGCTCTGTGCCTCAGCTAATAAAGGCAATACTATATGCCTTCTTAACCACCTTATCCACCTACCCTGCTACTTCAAGGAATTGGTGTACATTCACACCAAGGTCCCTCTGATTCTCGTGCTTCCCAGGGTCCTGCCATTCATCATGTATTCCCTTGCCTCATTTGTCCTGCCCAAGTGCATCACCTCACACTTATCCAGATTGAATTTCATTTGCCATTGAATAGCCCACCTAACCAACCCAACCATATCCTATAATCCAAGGCTATCCTCACTATTTACCACTCCACCAATTTTCGTATCATCTGTGAATTTACTAATTAACCCTCCTTTGTTCATGTGTGTTCGATCCGAGGTAAGCAGCTACGCATGTGCCGTAAGTTAGAGCCCAAAGAGGTTTATTATTACTTATAATCAAATAACCACCACTCCCCGGGTCTCCTTCAGTTTTTATACTAGAGGGACTGCACCTGTTAAGGGGAAGCTCCAAACCTTTACTGGGGAAGTTTATAATTCCCCGGAGGGCACAGGAAACCTGATGGTTCCTATTCCGTGACATACCTCCATCGGGGCAGTGTGTCCATTGCAAGGCGCTGCACGTCTTCGCTCGGGGACCACCATGTGAGTGCCCCATTAGCGTACACCTTCGATGCTCAGTTCTTGCATCTTCCCCGTATAATCGGTCCCGTACTGCACCGTGTGCCTGATGCAGGAGAGCTGTGGGTCGGTCTGGGTCCAGCCGCGGATGTGAGATGCAGTGACCGGTAGTGAGTCCATGAAATGGAGGGCAGTTATTACCTTATTGGCCATGGCGGGAGAGGGTTGCTTAGTGGGCATTGGTAGGCCGCTCAAAGTGTCCACGTGGGGTATGTGGGCTCCAGAGCAGTGCTCCAATACATTGTCATACGCTGCCGTAATCGCGCCCAGCACTGGATGCGGGAGGAGGCTATGGGAGGAATTGCACGATCCTCCTTGAAGAGCCACGGTAAGGGTTTGTGGTCCATCAGGGTGGTGAAGTGGTGCCCGTAGACATACTGGTGCAATTATTTTACGCCGGATACCACGGCCAGTCCTTCTTTCACCACCTGCACTTGTCGTTTCTCCACATCGGCCAATGTCCTAGATGCAAATGTGATTGGTTGCTTGGAATCATCTTCCATTACTTGGGCTAGCACGGACCCGATGCCATGGGGGAAGCATCGCAGGTCAGTAAAAATGGCCTAGAAAGGTCAGAATGGGTAATCAGTCTTGAAAAGTAAAGCTGCTGCTTTACTCTGGCAAACGGTGCTTGTTGCTCGGTGCGCCGGAGTTGTCCTTTCTTTTGTAGTTTATGGAGGGGAGCCAGTGTCGTGGCTAATCAGGGGAGGAGCTTTCCATAAAAATGGACCAGCCCAAGAAAGCCCGAAGTTCTGATGACCCCCTGGCACCGGGGCCTGGCGGAGGTCTTGGACCGTCTCCCCCATTGGGTGCAGACCGTGACACTCCAAGCGGTACTGGTACACCAACTCAGCTGTGTTGAAGATGCACTTCTCTCAATGCAAAAGGACGCCTCAAAGCGTTGTAGCACTTCTGCCAAGTTGTGAAGGTGCTCCTGGTTGGATGAACCAGTTATCAACACATCGTCTAAGTAGACCACCACGCGTTGTAGCCCCTGCAATGTATTCTCCATGAGCCTCTGAAATACTGCGCACACCGAGGAGACCCTGAATGGTAGCCGCGTATACTCAGAGTCACTGGTGCGTGTTGATGGTGACGAATCCTCTTTACTCGTGGGCCCAGTACCAGCTGGAAATATGCATGGCTCATATCTAGCTTCGTGAATGTAAGTCCACTGCTGAGCTTGGCATAAAGATCCTTGATCCTGGGGACTAGATAACAGTCTAAGCGTGATACCCAGTTACTGTCATTTTGTAATCACTGCTGAGACGTACCGACCCTTCAGGTTTCATTACCAGTATGACCGGCGCTGCCCAGCCAGAAAATTGTACTGGTCTTATGATCCCTAGGTTCTCCATGCGGTCCAACTCCACATCTATCTTTGGATGCAAGGCGTCTGGAATAGGGTAGGTGCAGAAATAGCGTGCCTGGGCCATGGGGTCCCAGCTTATTCGGGCTTTGGCTGCCATTGATGGTCCCCAAACCTTCCTGGAATAGGGTCGGAAATCTGGCCAGTATGCCTAGGGGCCATGTGGGTGCATTTGGCAAACCCTTTGCCAGTCCAAGCGGATGTGCTGGAGCCTGTCCCACCCTAACAGGTTCGAGCTGCTCCCATGTACAATGACCAGTGGTAAATTTGCTGACTGGCTGCCGTATTCAACGGGGACCCTGGTCATGCCCGCAATCACGAGAGGCTCCCTTGTGCAGATCGCTAACCTTGTTTTGGTATCTTAGTCAGCGGACGAAACCCGGATTGTATGCGGTTGAAGGTGTGTCGACTAATGACGGACACGGCAGCCCCTGTATCGAGTGCCGTGTGGGTCGTGTGGCCGTTCACTAGATTTGAAAAGGAAGATTTGAAAAAAGGAAGGGAGACCGAAAGCAAGAAACTACCGGCCTAACACCGGTCATGGGAAAATGTTAGAAGTTATTGTTGAAGATTTTATAGAAGGGCTCTTGGATAAATCCAGGGTATTCAGGCAAAGTTAACATGGCTTTGTGCGAGGGAAATCCTATTTAACCAATTTATTCAACTTCTTTGAAGAAGTTACGTGCTGTGGATGAAGGGAAACTGGTGGATATACTATATTTAGAGTTCCAAAAAAAATTTGAGAGGGTGCCACATTAAAGGTAATTGTAGAAAATAAAAGCTTATGGTGTTGGGGGTAAAATATTGGCATGGAAAGAAGATTGGAGAGCTTTGTCATCTGCTTGGCAAGATGTAACAAGTTGTATGCCATAGGTATCACTGTTGGAGCATCAACATTTTACAACTTGTATAAATCACTTGGATGAAGGGATTGAAGGTACAGTTTATAAATTTGCGGATGACAAAGTTAGATAGGAAAGTAAATTGTGAAGAGGATATAAAGAGACTATAAAGGGATATAGATAGGCAAGAATGTGGGCAAAGATCTGGCAGATGGAGTATAATGTGGAAAACGGGCAACATGGTGGCTGTATTGCTGCCTCACAGCGCCAGATACCAGGGTTTGATTCTGGTCTGGGGTCTGTCAGTGAGGAGTTTGCATATTCTCTTTGTGTCTTCCTAAGTTTTTGCCGGGTGTTCCGGGTTCCCTCCCACGGTTCAAAGACGTGCCGGTAAGGTGGATTCACCACACTAAATTGCTCCTTAGTTGTTCAACGTGTGGGGTTATGGGGATAGGGCGGGGAGTGGTCCTAGGTAGAGTGCTCTTTCAGAGGGTCAGTGCAGGCTATGAGTTGAACCACCTTCTGCACTGTAGGGATAGTGCAGTAAAAAAGATGGTGTGTCCTCGCATTCGACAAAACTATGGGGACCCACTGCATTACTCGAATCTCGCTGAGTGGGAGTCGGAAGATCAGGAGAGATAGGATTGAGAAAGATTTTGTGTAAGAAACTAGGAACAGAGTGGCAATCCAACTCCAATTGCCACTCAGTCCCATGAAATCTTCTTTTCTCACCTGATCTGTTACTGAGCAGGAACAAACCAGAACACACAAGTAGAATGCATGCTAACTCGCTTCTCTCTCTCACACACACACACGAGATGCATCATATAGGAAGTAGGTTTGGCCTGTAAGCAAGCAGAATGTGGGCTGATTGGTATGTGGACATGCCTGGCACTCATGAACTAAATTGCCCATTCAGGGGAAAGTGTTGAGCTCCAATGGTAACTAGATAATAAGAACGAGAAAGCAAGTTTTGACTTCTTTGACTCCAAGCTTATTGCTTTTGGTAATCACTTCTCCGACACAAAACATATATCCCCTTTATATATTGGTGCTGTCTATTAATCAATAAGTGCAATCTATTAAACCCAATTAAAACCCTAGTTCTAACTTAATTACTCGGCAGCATTAACCCTTTTCTTACAGATTCTCCTCTTAAAAATATCTTTGATTTTGATGTAAATTACTGTGGGGGTAAAAATAAAATATATTTATATATCTTGCAATAAATGCACCCTATTCTCCTTTTTTTCTCACTCACCTATCTCTTCCTCAATAATAATAATAACCTATTATTGTCACACGTATGAAGTTACTGTGAAAAGCCCCTAGTCGCCACATTCCGGCACCTGTTCGGGTAAGCTGGTACGGGAATTGAACCCGCGCTGCTGGCCTTGTTCTGCATCACACACCAGCTGTCTAGCCCACTGAGCTAAACCTTAAAGGAAAATTCACTCCTTTTTAATAATTTCTGATAACCTCTTCAAGCTAGTCCCTTTTTTCCTCACAGTCAGATAATTGGTTACTGCTAACACCCCATTTGATTTTGTAAATCTCACTGTTCTGCATCCGTTTTAGGCTCGCTATGTCAATCTGTAGTCTCTTTTCATTGACGCATTTTGTAGAGTGGACATTCTCCCCAAGGGACTTATTGTCTATAGATACTGTTCCCGAATACCCAGTTCCATTTAAAATTTCAGTCCGGATCCTGGATATAAAAAATACCATATCGACTGTCTCCATTAGGGCAAGGGTCTCCAATGTACCTTTATCACGCTTATCTTTTTAGTTTACCATGCCAAAGGGCAACCTTTACCTTCCTCCCCTTGGAGAAAAATTATAAAATATTCTGTACTCAAAGCCATCAGAGATTATTATAAGATGCAACACTATAAACAAACAGTTTCAGTTGTTTAATATCGCCTAAAGATGAGCATTTCAAAACACAGTTCTCCAATTTTAATTTTGTCAATGTTTCGTTTGCTCTAACAATTTCTCCCAAAACTAACTGATATGGACTATAGCCCCCAACCAGCTGCAGTGAATTATTTGCATGGACAGCCCATGCCAAAGCCAAAGTTAATTTACAACTTGGCCTCTCTTACACGCTGTTACTAAGGGGACTTTCTGCAGCTGTAGTGCTGACTATTATGTTTATGTTCACACACATCTGGAAATTCATTGTCACTGAGGACCTTTGTTGGTGTCCCCAGCCCGGTACTTACCCATTTTTCAATTATCTGTTCCACAATTACTTTCTTTACTATGGAGAATTGTCAATTGACTAACTCATGTTGCCAAGCCAGCCTCCACGAACAGGCGCCGGAATGTGGTGACTAGGGGCTTTTCACAGTAACTTCATTTGAAGCCTACTTGTGACAATAAGCGATTTGCATTTCATTTCATTTCACTTCACAACGTGTAAAAGGAAAATGTTCTTTTCTTTATCTCACACCTTGAGATCCATAGCCACACATTAAATAAAATCTGTCATGATGGTGTTCTTCTATATTTCTTACATGTATCATGGGTGGGATTCTCCGTCGGCCGACACTGGAATCGGGAAACATGATTGGGTGGATAATCGGTTCCCACGCCGAAATCGTGGCGGGCGCCGGGTTCGCGTCAAATCGTAATTCTCCGGTGCCTTGACAGTGGCGTCAATACATTCTCCTCTGCACGTACAGTAAATGTCGTTGACATATCATTAGTGGGCCTCACCAGTATTCTCCGGGGCCTCCGTGATTCTCCATCTCCACTGGGGGGAATTCCGGATGGCAAGGTTCAGTTGTGCTTTTAAAAATCATGAAACAGAGGTGCGACTGTGTGCTGCCAATTCTGACACTGGCCTGGTTTTGGGGGGTGGGGGGGTGGGGGTGGGGGGTTGGATCATGGGGCCGGGGTGACCCTCCCCCACGGGACTGGTGTGTCCAGGCACGGAACACCATAACAGCGGCCTGCAAAGCAGCCATCCTGATGTGTAACCCACTGATCACCCACCTTGGCCCTTGGTTCTGCAGTGTTCCACAAGCCGTATGGATGCCCGTATCCCACCACCTCTGCACCCCAACCTCCGCCCCTGCACCACACCCTCCGTCATACCACCCTCTTTTCCCCCCCCGCCCCCAAACTAGCCTCCACCTACTGACGGCCATCTCGCGGCCCACCCAAGGGGAACGTCCATAGTAGGCCCTGCACAGGGGAGCTGATGGGGGCCATGGAGCGCACCACTGGCAAGGGTAGTACCAGCCCACTGTACCTCTAGGAGCAGGTCAGGCCCCAAGGCCAGAGGCCCCACGGTGCTGGGCACTGTTGGGGCTAGCTGTGCGGGGGTGGAGTGGGCACATGCGGGGGCAGGTTCCGCAGTGCAAACTGGAGCCACCATGTAGCCCGTTCGATCTGGTTGGGCAGTGGGTACGCACCATGCTAGCATATTGACATTTCACCCCTTGCAGACAATGCATGTAGGAATTAAACCAGCAATGGTGGCCTTCCTCCTAGCTACTGCAGCCCTGGAGAATGCACTGCGGCTGTACAAGCTGGAGCTGCTTGAGGTGGCAGAAGGTGCAGTAGCGGAGTCTGCCGCAGAGGAACAGGAAGCAGCCTCTGAGGATGGAGTGCCGGCTGCCCAGCAGGCCCAGGAGAAGGAGGATGTGCAAAAGCGGCGTTGCATGATGCTTCGTGGACCGGCAGCGCCTGTCATTCAAGGAGCTGCAGGACCGGGCATGCCGTCGAACACTCTGGCCAACAGGGTGACAGTGCACCTGGCACTGTGGGGAAATGGGGGAGGACACCCACTCCCGGTGGCAGTCAAGGTGATTGTCACTCTGAACCTTTACGCCATGGGCTCCATCCAGGTGCAGAGTGGGGACCTGTCCGTGATCTCACAGAGCTTGGTGCACAGGCGCATACGCGCCATTATGCATGCCCTATATGCCCAGTCGGCATAATAAATCCATTTCGATGTGGACTGATCCCACCAGGATGCTCGGGCAGCGGGGATTGCTGCGATGTCCCAGGTCCAGGGGTGATCGGGATGCATGTTGCCTTATGAGCACCTGAAAATGACAGGCCACTCTAACCGAAAGGGGTTCCTCTCGATGATCGTATGGCTGGTGTTTGGCCATCAGATGCGCATCATGCACGCCTGTGCCCAATACCTGGGCAATGTGCATGACGCCTTCCATCCTGGCACACCTTATGATGTTTGGCCTCTTTGAGGCGCACCCCCAGCTGGGGGGTTGGCTCCTTGGCGACAGTGGTTATCCGCTGCGGTCGTGGCTGATGATGCCTATCTGGAGGCCAGAGACCAGCGCGGAGATCCACTACAATAACGAACATACAACGGCCAGGGGCGTGATCGAGCAGTGCTTCATTATCCAGAAGATGCCTGCAGGTTCTGGATGCTTGCAGGCAACTGCTCATGCAGTCCCTGGCTCTGCGATTGCATCTCCACAATTGATGGGACTGTCTGTTCCAGAAGCCCGAAACCAGGCTGGACGGGCAGCTAGTCCCTAGGGTCAGTCCACTCTCCGACCGTCCGTAATAGAGCGATGGCAGGATGTGGAAGACTTCAAATGCAGTTCTTGATTCATTGGAAGATTTGACATTAATGTTTTCCCCTTGGTGTTATGATTGGGATGGGAGGAGTGGACAGTTTCTCTAGCCCCATTACTCCATAGGTCGCATCACAAGTGTAAATGTTTAATTCACTCACTAAAATAGCCAATTGTGTAATTTTGCTGTTGTTAGACCCAGAATAAAAGAGATTTTAATCAGACTTCTTTCAGTAAACTCAATGATTGATGTATTATGAACCAGAACTTATTTTGATAAAACAAGTTGCAAAAACCATTTTGACATACAATTTGTAATTGTGAAGTGTAACTATATATGCCTTTAAATCCCAATACACACAAAGGACAAAAAGGACTATGCTGAGGTAGGCCAACAGACAAACTTTATGAAAAAAGATAAAGTTTGTAGGGTTTTGACACAATTGATTGGATGTTCCTGTGTGAGAAGATGGATTGCTTGTGATTGCTTGTCATAGTGGTTGTCTGGAAGTTTGGTGTGGAGCAGAACAGAATGGGAACAATGTCCTTGGGATCTCTCTCTTGCCTCAGCTTTTCAGGCTTCCAAGTTGTACTCCGATGAGGATCTCTATCTGGATGCTAATAACCACACTGAATTTCAGATAAGGTAGGGAGATAGTGAGTTGGGCACCTTTCACCTTCTCTGTTGATTCCCAAACCTAGTCCAAAGCACAAGTTCTGAACAGGAACCCCTGCTTTTCATCTCACCATGAAATAATCCTTTCCTCCCTTTCCCTGTTACTCTGCCTCTGTACTTGCTTAAAACCTGCTATATCTCTCAAATGTTTTCTTCTTCTGATGAAAGGTTATCAATTGGAAACGATCACTCTTGTTCTTCGTCTCTTCAGGTGCTGCTTCAGCTGCTGGGTATTTTCAGCATTGCCTGTTTTTCTACTGATTTTATATTTGAACTGACATAAACACTCCTAATACTGTCCTGCACTCTCTCTTCAATTATTAATGCTTCTACATTTTAAACAGTGTAACTTGAAACTACAAAACTCATTACTCTGAAAGTGGTGCGGCTTTATCATTTAAGTTTCAGATTGCTTATTTTTTCAGATGTTTATTCTTTCAAATATTGATATTTGAATATAATTGATACTAAATAATTTAATCGCATATTGGGTGTAAAGTAAATTTAGCATTTAAAGCGAATGAGCTTGGTCTAGTTTTATATTAACTAGTAGTTAAAGATGAAATTTATTCTGCTGAGTTGTACAACGCTAAATGTTATGCTGAAAGAGGTCCCTACCATATTTGTGTTTCTGAGTTGTCCCTTATTGCATTTGATGAGAATAATCTGCTGGTTATAAACAGCCTAAAAGCACAACATTTGTGCAATGGAACATTCCTGATGTGATTTCAGGAAGCTCAACTGCTTCGGTCTTCAATCCTACATCGGTTTTATTTCTTATAACATATATGGAGGATGTGATTTTGAAGTGTGGGAAACAATGTACCTTAAAAAGCTTTTGGAATTGTTGATGTGCTTTGTAACTCCATTAAAAACATCATGAGGCTCAATTTTCCCAAAATAGTCTGTCTTGAACAGTTTAAGGTATAAAATATGTATTTTGTTTATTTTGAATTGAATTACTCGAGGTGTATTTTTTTGGTAACTAGTTTTAAATTTATATGTTTATTTAGAATTTCTGGCTCATTGGTTCACTCATGAATCATTATTTTAGGACTGTATGCACCATTTGAACTGCAGTCCTACTCATTATTATATATATTGTACAGATGCCGATAATTCATTTTAAATTGAAAACAACTCGGAAGTGACATTGTTCAAACTAATACACAGCAGTATAGTATAAACATTATTCAAACTAACATTGTATTGTTATGCGATTTAAGTGTAGTTTAATCTAGTTTCCAATAGTGGATAGCTTATTTTAACCTTTCATTGTTTCCAAAACAGAGTTTATAGTTTAACTTCGAACATAGCTGAAAGATTTTTTTCTTTGTCAAATAGACTAACTATTTAGTTACACAATCCTATTTCATGACAGTATTAGAAGTTGTGACTGATGATGCGTAATTGTGATCATATATTTTCTTCTGTCGCGCTGATAGGACAACAGCTGAATGAAGATGTGCTGGCATGGTACCTAAAAACATCAAAGTTAGCACTGGCTTTGGCTGTAATTGGCAGTACCCCTCCAGAGAAGAGCAGCAGAGAGCATGCAGAGCACTTGGCCAAAACGTTGGGTCAGAGGGAGGTTGAATGGAAGCTAAAAGCTGAGACTTGGAAAGCTGAAGTGTTACACCTGCGCCAAGAATTGTTTCTAAGTCGAATGAAATCTGTTTCAAGATCAAATGATGGTAAGTGTAGTATAAGGATCTGGTACCTTTTGGATAATATGAGACTGAGTACAGTACTGTATATTTGTAAATGGTTCTAAGAGTCGACAAAAGCTCACAGTTAACTTAGTATGATGACAAAGACTTCTTCAGACCTAACTAACTGTAACCTACACCCCACAACATGGTGGCAGCTTGAGAGATAACCCCCCAAAACCTAATTAAAATACAGGGACAAACCAAAATGCGGGAAGATTGAGGAAAAATTCAGAAAAGCATTCTGAACTGAAAAGCAGAAATGCAGAGCCAAAAATTGCAAGGAAAATTTGAAGGAAAGGCTTGGAAGCTGAAGGCAGCAATTTAAACTGCACTTCTGTAGCAGAACACTCCATTGAATCTCCTTTGGAAGTCCAGCTTCAAAGTGCAGAGTCGCCAGAACTTGCAAGAGTGAGCTAAAAATTTCAGGCTGCAGCAAACCCTGAGAAACCTTGGAGGTGCAGTTTTGGAGAAATCTAACACTAAAAAGAGTCTGAACATGTGGCACCCAAGCTTGTCAGAAATGAAAAAGAGAAAGGTTTAATTGAATAATTTGGGAACGGCGAGACTTTTCAACTCAGTAAAAGACACAAGAAACTCGAATTTGATGGACGCATGAGTCAAAAAAAGTATAACACTAATAAAGATAATTTGATTTAGGCAGCCATTGTTAATTTTTCTTTTAAGTTGAGTTGTGAAGCCTACTAAAACTGGCAAGTAATGGAAATTCCTTTGTCTCCATGTGAATGATGATGCCTTCTTGAAATTCCGACAGCTCTTAAAGCAGAACTTAAACTTTTAAAATGTTTGACTTGGAGCAGAATTCCATATTTCCAAGTCAATTGGGACTACTCCAAGACTCAGTTCAATCACAAAATTCAGGACTTTGGAGAAAAAGATTCATAAGATACAGCATCATCTCTGATTTAGACAGAAAGTAAAAAGCAGAGCAGGTTAACAGACTGCTTTACTCAGTGGCCCGATTGTGGATTACATTATTGCAAAACAGCGTATCAGTGAATTATCCACTAAATTTGAAGAAGTGTTAAAGTATTTTGATCCAAGAAGGAACTCAAAAGAGGTAAATTTAACAAGCTAGTCCAGGAGCCAGGAGAATCAGTCAATTAACTTATCAATGGTCTGTACAAGATGGCAGAGGGTTGCAAACATGGAGACTTAAAATCTGAGCTCATCAGAGACAGAACATGGTAGGAGTCGGAAACCATGCACTCTGACCTCTTACAAGCGAAGAAAACGGCAATCCGTGAGCAATACCAAACTGTTTTAAGCCTAGACAGTAAACTGTGGTGCAGAGATCATCCTACAGTTCAGTTCGTTAAGCGACAATGACAGAGGCGTGCCAGTCCATGGAAAGCAATACCCAAACCAGCCAGCAGAGCAACCATGCCAAAGCTGTGGAGCAATGCATCCCCACAGGCAAGAGCAGTGTCCTGCACTTTCAGCCCAATGCTTTCAGTACAACAGGATTGGATGCTGTGGCAAATTGTGCAAGGTGAAAAGTCCAAAGGTTATCCATGAGGTCAAGACTGTAAGTCCAGAAGACACACTGCCATGCTTCTTGGGTGAGGTCAAAGATCTTGGTTGCTAATCTTGGAATGGGGACATTTCAGACAATGGCCAGTTCACAATTTTTAAAATTAGACATCTGACACAGGTGCCAACGTAACAGTTCTGTCAGACAAAGAACTGTGGCTAAAGGACCTCTGGCTTTGAACAGCAGATCGACCATTTTATGGAACTGGAAGAATTGACTCCCAGTCATAAGTATAATTCTGGAACCAAAGTATGATGGCAAACAAACCTGTGAGCTGATACATGTCATCCGTACCAGCCTTTCTCACTCTTGAGCAAAGAAGCCTATGTAGCCCTTCAAAATGACAGAAGAACTGAAGATGTCAAGACAATGCTGGAAAATCTCAGCAGGTCTGGCAGCATCTGGGGAGAAAAGAGAAAACATTACCTCTTTTCTCTCCTTACAGATGCTGCCAGACCTGCTGAGATTTTCCAGCATTTTCTCTTTCGTTTCAGATTCCAGCATCTGCAGTAATTTGCTTTTATTTTATGTCAAGACAATCACTGTTATTAACCATATAGAACTGCAGATTCACAAGTACTCAAACTAAGTTTCCTGACTAGGGCTTCAGCTCTTCTCTTTGAGGAGCAGGTTTTTCAATGCTTGTTACCGGTGCCAGAAAACTTACAATGGTCAGACCAGCTAACCACCAAGGAGTTCACCACAATGCCTTCATTGAAGGATGTAAAAGATAGTGACCAGCAGTCAAGTAAACTTCAACTTTCAGCTCCAATGATGGTACAGCAAGTCAACACTGTAACAACCGGATGTACGCTGCAAATCACAACCAACATGCCAAAGCCGCAAAAGATGCTGGGATCTAGTAGTAGCCATCCATTGCCGACAGTAAAACACAGAGGTGACCACACCACAAAATCTCATTCTAGTCACAGGAATGCTCATCATCCTCTGCAGAGGACATCGCTATGACCTACACGACGATGGAAGAAGTGAAGTAAATAATAAGGAGACTAATACAATGGTTTTCCACTCCGACAAGCGCAAACAGTCGAACCGACCAAATGTGGTTCATCATGAAGGAATGAAAATAAACCCAGATTCCAAAACAACCTCCAAACCTATAGAAATAACCAGCTGTGGCAGAGCCTACCACTGTCTCACAGTAGTTTGAACGAGAAATGGAAGGGTTATAAGACCTCCAAATCGCCTGAATATTTGAATTCAAAGACTTGGCAGGGGTTTGGAGGGAGAGATGGGGGAGTGATAATATAGCAATGACAATGTAAATGTATGATCGTAATAACAACATCGAATCCCTTTGGTGCAGAACGAGGCCATTTGGGCATCGAGTTTGCACCAATCCTCTGAAAGAGCACACCATCAAAGCCCACTCTCCTGCCACATCCAATAACCCCTTAACCTAACCTACACATCCTTGGACCCTATGGGGCAATTTAGCATGGCCAATCCACCTAATCTGCACATCTTTGGATTGTGGGAGGAAACGGAGCACCCGGATGAAACCCATGCAGACACGAGAAAAGCGTGCAGACTCCACACATTCAATCTCCAAAAGCCGGAATTAGAACATAGAACGATACAGCGCAGTACAGGCCCTTCGGCCCATGATGTTGCACCAAAACAAAAGCCATCTAACCTACACTATGCCATTATCATCCATATGCTTATCCAATAAACTTTTAAATGCCCTCAATGTTGGCGAGTTCACTACTGTTGCAGGTAGGGCATTGAACCCTGGCGCTGAGTCAGCAGTGCTAACATACATACAGACATATAAATTATTAGCAGGAGTAGACCAATTGGTCCTCTAAGCCTGCTCTGCCATTCAGTATGATCAAGGCTGATCTGACTGTAACCTCCCGCCTACCCCCGGTCACGCTTCACCCCCTTATTTATTAATCTATCCACGTCTGTCTTGAAAACATTCAAAGACTGCTTCCACTGCCTTTTGAGGTAGGGTGTTCTAAAGACTCACGACCCTCCTGAGAGAAAAAAAATCATCTATCCCTGCCTTGGATGAGCAAGCTCTTGTTTTTAAACAGTGACCCCAAGTTCCAGATTCTCCCACAAGAGGTAACATTAAGACAAGATAAACTATAATCACTTAAATATATTTGATAAAGACTTGGGGGAAGTGTAGTATAAGGGTCTGGCACATATACAGTTGACGTGGGGCTGTGCACAGTACTGTGGAAGGGAAATTAATGTGAGGATTAGTTGCCCACTTAGAGCATACATTAATTTCTGAACAAAATAAGAAGGTCAAATGACAGAAAAACATACTGTTTAATATTTTGTTCTCGGTCTTATTATGGCAACACATTGTCATGTCACATTTTCACCCGAAAGATAACAAATGCGTACGAGAATTGTTTTTAAACCAAGGGCAAAACATTCATATTTCCTCTTGCATATGTTCCCAAGGTTTTATTTCTTCAGAGTTGTTTATTTCACACTATAAATATAATGGTTTTCAACTGTATAATTGAGAGTACTGTGGAATGGCTATTTAGCCAGACCACGGCCCTCTCCGTAAATATTTGTGTCAAATAAATTTCCTGAATCGAAGCTCGAAGAATTTGTCTTTATTATAATTTCCACAACAAGTACCATCCACACAGTGATGTAAGAGAGCACATGATCAGCATCCCGGATCAGTTGAGTGTTGGACAGACCCATATATACCAACAAACTTGGAGACATATTGGCTTGTATACCTTTACTGTATCATATTTTGCAAGGAGTTCTGAAAGTCACTAAAAAGGCTTGCATTTGACTCAGATCTACTGAACACCACAACAGTAAGCATATCACAGTGCTCCAATTATTTAGCAACTTAGTTAATTTAGTTCAATTATAAGCTGCCATGCTGACTGACAATCTATGACTTGTATGATAAGGAGCTAACGTTTTTAATCTTTGCGTCTTGTGTGTAGAATTATAGTTGATTGGAGGGAAGGGGCAGTTAATTTACTCCAGAAAATTAACTTTACTACTCATGGTTACTGGGTGAATATTATAATTAGTTGATCTGCTGCAGCATTGCACATGAGGATTTAAGTCAATCTTTAGTTATCCTGCTCATGGTCATATCCATTGGAAACTAATCGAATTTAAAACCACCTCTTGCTTATTGTTCTTTAAACTATTTGCGATCCATCTTGCGGTATCATCATTCCAGCATAGTATTTTATCATGGTCTCTTGTCACTTTTTGTCGAATACTGTTTGTAAGTCAATTGATGACATCAGCCAGATCCTGGGCTGGACTCTCCATTAGCTGACGCTGAAATCGGGAAACGCAATTGGGTGGAGAATAGCCAGTTTGACCCCAAATTGGGATTCTCCGGCCCCCCCAAAAATGGCGTAAATGCGGCGCTCGCCACGTGACCTGAAAGCACCTAGGCATGCCATTAGTGGGCCTGACACCCAATGTTCCGGGGCCTCTGCGATTTAGCGCCTCCGATGGGCCGATTTCCCGATGGCGTGGTTCACTTGTGGTTTTAGAAATCGTGAACCTAGCGTCCTGGCTGCTGAGCGAGAGAGATGAGGTAGGAAATGGTGTGGGATGGCTGCAGCGGTGGGAGTCCCTGCCAGGGCAGGGGGAGTGGCGGTGCCCATGCATCGACCACCATTACAGCGGCCATCTTGCTGACCACCCACCCCGGCCCCTGGTTCTACACAGTGACACCGGTCGTATAGGTGTGCACCCCGCCCCCGAACACCCCACCCAATCGGCAGCCACCCACCAGGAGGGCACCCAGGGCCACACCGACGGTAGCCCTGCACCGACTGGGGGTGGGGGGGGTGGGGGGGGGGGTGGTGCGGGGTAAGAAGCCCAGGACCCCCCGACCAGGGGATGGGGCAGGGGATTGCTGCTCGGCCCGCATTGCTGAACAAAGGAACAGAATTGTCGTACTGATAGAGGCCAACAGACTTTAATGGTGTACAAATGTGTCCCCAACTGCTCCACTCTCCAAATGGTGCCGCCCAACTTGCCCCCTACCCCCATCCCATCGTGCACTCTCCGTGATCCTCAACTTGCCTAGCCCTCCCTGCTCTACCGCTGAATCTTCGTGTGTCCCCAGGATGCACATCAAAAGTGGAGACAGCCTGCTGCCTACTGCGTCCCATGGCCTTTGATGCCCCTGGCAGGTGTCCTCTGGGGGCTTTGATGCTTGAGGGCCCTGGCGCACTTGGCAGCATATGCCCCGCCTTGCCGCCCTGTTCTCGTGGGGGGGAGAGGGGAAGTGAGGGGTGGCTAGTGCCTTCTGTCGCCACACCATAGGGTGGCTCCGGGTTGGCACCCAACTCCCCCTCCACCAAATGGGTTGTATGTGGGTGGGGGGGGGTGTATCGGGAGTATGGTGGGAAGATATGGGGGAGCAAGAGTATGCAGGCAGTGGGGGGGGGATTTGGTCCGGGTGCCCGTGCAAACTAACCCAATCGGACCGGTGGAGATCATTTTTTAAAAATAAATAAATTTAGAGTACCCAATTATTTTTTTTTCCAATTAAGGGGCAATTTAGCATGGCCAATCTACCTAACCTGCATATCTTTGGGTTGTGGGGATGAAACCCACGCAGACACGGGGAGAATGTGCAAACTCCACACAGACAGTGACCCAGGGCCGGGATTCGAACCTGGGTCCTCACCTCCGTAGTCCCAGTGCTATCCACTGCGCCACCGTGCTGCCGTCCGGTGGGGATCATTGACCTTGCGGCAGTGGGTGGATGTCCTCCTGGTCATGCTTACCGAGCTGACAGCATTGGTGGCTGTTCGGTGGCTGAACGTCCTGGACCCTCTGGGTACAGGACATCCCTCCTGACCTCCACCGCGTCCAGCAGTCTGCCCAGTTTGCCTTCTCCGAATCGGGATGCTGGCCTCCTCGGTGTCATGGTCGCGAGTGGAGTGGGGTTAGCTGCGTAACAGCGGTTTAAGTGCTGCTGTCACTTGTTAGGAGGGAGCTGGCGAGTGCAATCTCAGGCGAAATAGCCGGTGAAGCATGATTTGAGGCATGAATCCTGGGGGGCCTTATTAAATGGACCAGTTAACGTTCGATAGCGGTGAGGGGCCGAGCATCAGGAAACTTGTCAATTCCCGCTTGCTACCATGCTTAGAAACACTTTCATTAAATCACATCCAGAACTAATGAAAAAAATAACATTTCAGCTTTCTTAATAAACTGAACCTAAACTAGCATCCATAATACAAACTTATGTGAGATTAATCTGTCCCAAGGATTAATCTGCCCTTACTGAGTCTGAGTGTACATCTATA
Organism: Scyliorhinus torazame; assembly: GCF_047496885.1. Classification (NCBI taxonomy): domain Eukaryota; kingdom Metazoa; phylum Chordata; class Chondrichthyes; order Carcharhiniformes; family Scyliorhinidae; genus Scyliorhinus; species Scyliorhinus torazame. Next base: position 230,758,370 of record NC_092707.1, on the reverse strand, counting down.
TGTCGGTGGGCTCAACCCTATTTGCTGCACATTTAGGAAAAATAAGTACCTATGTTTCCCTAGAAGGAATTTGTATACAAATGTTCATAATTAAGTCTAACTGCCAATCATCTGTTTGTTGCGTTAAGATTTGGAACATGCATCTGTTTGATTAGCTTGTCTTTCTTTAACAATTTTGATTTAAATGTTCTTGAGACTGAAAGACTTTCAATGCTTTGTGAGCAGTTGTATTGCCTGACTAATTTCGGAACAGAACCTTTCCTTCCTGGAAGGCTACATGCTAATCTGGGTCCAGTGTGGATTACATTTTCTTTTTTAAAATAAATTTTGAGTACCCAATTCATTTTTTTCCAATTAAGGGGCAATTTAGTGTGGCCAATTCACCTACCCTGCACATCTTTGGGTTGTGGGGGCGAAACCCACGCAAACACGGGGAGAATGTGCAAACTCCACACGGACAGTGATCCAGAGCCGGGATCGAACCTGGGACCTCGGAGCCGTGAGGCAACATGGCTAACCCACTGCGCCACCGTGCTGCCCTGTTGATTCAATTTTCAACATAGTCATCCCTGTTGGCTGTAGCAGAGAAGGGACCATTTTATAATCCTCAATTTTCACGATGTTAGGTGGGAGCGTAGTGCTGTAACTGAGAGAGGCTTACAACATTATAACCCTGATATTCTCAGCTGAACTAACCTTTATGAGTCTCTGTGTAGGAGCAGAATTAACACTTTACCCGCAGTGTATTTGTTTTAGTGTCTTTATACAGAAAAGTATACAGTAGTAGTAATTTCCATGACATGCCTGATCTCTACAAATCGTCATAAAACATGATTTATTTGACTTGTTTAATGAGAAGTACAATTTATTACAACTGTACAAATTATATAAAAATCAACATTAGATAAAGCATAAATCCCCCAGGTTTAATTAAATTATGGTACCATTGGCTTGCTGTTTCAAATGTGTTGTTGTGTATCATGAATTTTGTAAATGATGAGAAGAACTAGGTTTGGCCTGCGTGCCTTTATATTGTACTGCTTCAGCCTAAGTGGGAAGCGATCGATATACGGATGGACTGTTCACTCAACTTTGCAGCTGATCATGGAAAATGTTATTGTTGTAATGGAGAAAAGTTTGATCTTCAATTCCAAACAGCACTTGTGCTTAACAATATGTGCAATAGCAGAAAACCGATCTCAAGGGAAGTTTGTATTCATTGAAGAGTCCCTCTTCTAATTTAACTTGGGAATTGCAAAGTATTATAAATCATATATTAAAGTTGTGGAGTACATGAAAATATATCTTTTTATAAATGATTGGCCTATTATATTTTCCAGGAGCTGACTCTGCTTTTTGCATAGATAATCCACCTCAAGATTCTCTGGAATTTAGGAGTGAGTCTGTTCATCTTGAAGATTCTGGTTGTGATATATCTAATGGACAAGGATCAGATACTCGTGATCGGTTAACTAATCAGAGCTTTGGATACCTTGATTCTTATTCACTAATTCATGAAAAAAATAAGACATTAGTCAATTCCACGTTGTTTCATCCTGAATCAAACATTTCCAAGAGAGAAGAATTACAAGAGAAAGAGAAAGTGCTCAATTTTCACACACAGTTTCTACAGAGTTTAATAAGAATGAGAAAGATTGCAACTAATAGAACTCCGACAGCAGAGATATTGACGGTCAGCAGTGACTACTCTGTAGTGACAGATTCAGTCTCGGATCTTGCTAAGAGTTTGCTAGTTTTCTGTACGAAACCTAGATCTCTTCCCCCAGCATCTTTACTGAGGGAAACAACACAGACTCTTGTCCACTTGTTACATGATGGTAAATTGCCAAAGCTGGTCCTTGCACAGTGTATTAAGAGAGTGGACGAACTTGTGAAAGCACTGGTGAAAGTCATTTTGGAGAACACAAAAGTAAATCGGGTAAGCACATTTTGCACAATGTTTTGTTCCTCTTATAAATATTTACATATAATCAACAACAAAATATTCTGCTTAACCATCGGCTGTGTGTTGATTTTTGTTTGTTATTGTAAATATTGTGGAGGCATTTAGTTTAAAGGACTTGTTATAATGAACATCCAGAGATATACAGAGCTGAACAATTTTAACGATAAACATTTTTGCATACTATTAAAGTGGTGAAAATTTGATTGGTGTTTTTGAGGTGGGTTAGTAACATATTACATGCATAAATTAGAACAACAAGATCCTGAGAGTATGCTGTCAGATGCTTGCATTGTTGGTGCTCAGTTTTCCTGTCTGGTATTTTATGGGAGTTGTGAGCCCTCTTTAAATATGTCATTGTTTCCATTAAATTAACAGAAAAAGATAGCAGATGAATGTGTACTTTTGTGATTTGAGCAAGCTACTTTCAGATAGCTGACCTAAGCCTTAACTGTCCATCAAAAACAATTAATAGAATATCACTTCATTCCATCTCATTTCAGGTTGCAAGACTGTTAGTTACATTTTTAATTAACAGGATATTTATCATAATTGAATACAGAGAGATGACTGAATCAACAGTGGAGTTTTGCCAAGATTTTATTTTACAGAATATCTTTGTTTGAGAATATTGTGAACATTTGTAGTTTGAGTCCTTTATCCATTGAGGAAAAGAGCCCAACTATTAGTCATCTTTTTCATTTTGTTACTCTAACCATGTTCGGGATTGAGTTGCCATGGACCCAATTCTTTTGTATTAAAATATTGAGAGGTTGACAATTACATGTCTATCCATGCCAACTTTACATAAAATTCCCAAAAGAATACTTAAGCCAGTATCATTTCTACAGGCACTTGCTCAGAAATAATTACAGGAATGAAGGCCTAATGCAGATATTTTTGAAGATGCAATAATGATCAAAGATAAGGTCTTAAGGTTCTGGAAAGAAAATATGGCTTCTTGTTCATTTAAGGTACGATTTATTTCTGGTATAACTGATTAACAATACGGTAAACCTGGATGAATGTATTGTCAAGAGTTTATACCATCATACCGTCGTGCTGCTTTTCCTGATTCTGGGAGTCATTTTGAATAGATCCACAGAAAAGGGTACAAAATATGAAATATACACAGAATTTTTTTTAATACTCTTTGTAGAATGCTGTGGGTCCCTCAAATCACTGACATTAAGGACTTTCAACAAGGGTAGTTTATTCCTAAACTCAACAGCTACAGACAGTATAAAAAAGCAAATTATTGCGGATGCCAGAATCTGAAACAAAATCAGAAAATGCCAAACAATCTCGACAGGTCTGACAGCATCTCTGGAGAGAGAATGGAGCTAACGTTTTGAGTCTGGATGACTCTTTGTCAAAACTTACTGGATTGTCCAGAATTTTCTGTTTTTGTGTACTTGTGCTCTGTCTGAGATCCCCGGAATATTTCCCCTGCTCCCGCTACGTGACCATGTATATATTCATGGCATCATGTTCTCATGTGACAGCTCAGTCTACATCTTCCCCGTTTACCTGGGACACTTGGTAGCATGAGATCTAACAGCGTATGTCATAGGAAACCATGTACAGACCATTATGTGACATGCAGTAAAACAAATTGACAACGCATAATTATTTACAAATATGTTTAGGGCTGGTTTAGCTCACTTGCCTAGACAGCTGGTACGTGATGCAGAGCACGGCTTCAATTCCTGTACTGGCCGAGGTTGTTCATGTAGGCCCCTCACCTGAGGTGTGGTGATCCTCCGATTAAATCACCACCAGTCAGCTCTCCCCCTGAAAGGGGAAAGGAGCCTCTGGCTATATATATATATATATATATATATATATTGAGGCAGCACGGTAGCACAAGTGGATAGCACTGTGGCTTCACAGCGCCAGGGTCCCAGGTTCGATTCCCCGCTGGGTCACTGTCTGTGCGGAGTTTGCACGTTCTCCCCGTGTGTGCGTGGGTTTCCTCCGGGTGCTCCGGTTTCCTCCCACAGTCCAAAGACGTGCAGGTTAGGTGGATTGGCCATGCTAAATTGCCCGTAGTGTCCATAAGGGTTGGGAGGGGTTATTGGGTTGCGGGGATAGGGTGGAAGTGAGGGATTAATGTGGGTCGGTGCAGACTCGATGGGCCGAATGGCCTCCTTCTGCACTGTATGTTCTATGTAATCTATGATTAGGCTGTAGCAACTGGTGCATAGCACATCCTGTCTACTTCTTTCCACCCCTATTTATTTAGTTGGAAAGAAAGTTGAAGTTCAAAAGTGAGTTAAAGGCAATATGGTAATAAAGTCCTGGAATATTGTGTTCGGCCTGCTCAGGGGCCCCGAGTATGTGATTACACCGGAAGGTGGTTGTGGTGATATACCTGTGCACAATCTTGTATATGATTGCCTATCAATGTATAAATAGAGTTAGCAAATCGACCTCCAACCAGCTGGTGGCGATAGAGATCTATCATGTGACTTGAGACACCCGCCAGTTGGTAGTAAGCCCTACAAGAGGATAGTCGCACTTAAAGTAGCTCAAGGAGAATTCACTGAATTCATTTAGTAGCCATTATCTGTATTATACTTCGTTGGTTATCTTTTCATGTGTCTGTTAATAAATCATCTTTCTAGTTAAAGAACTAGATGTTCTGTGTACATCATTACCACAGCCATAAAACAATGCAGCACTTAAAGATAACAACGGAGAAGACGGGGCTGTAGCCACCTAAAATGGCTGATTCCCGATTAATTTGGCCAAACCCCGATGTAAAATGTCGAACTGAAAAGGCTGATGGGAAAATCAGCCAACAGGGCACAAACGGACAGCTGCAGACAGAACGGTGTATTCGGCTCTGGGGAAGTCGGCCCAGACCGATACCTGCAACCATTAGCAGCACATCAACCCAGCCATCTGCAGTTTAATCGGCTATCCCCAGGAACAATTGCTACAAATTAGCAATTGAAAGCCGATCCAGACCTCTCGGCGCCAGCAGTGGCCGAGACAAAGAAATGTGAACGACCACCCCCCCGATCAAGGAATTGCCCCATTATTGGAGCATATCGAACCCAGTGATTGGGACCAAGTCCAATCACTTGGGACCAGGGTCAAGGTCCGCCCCGAGAGGCGGGAAGCCCCTGGGAACTATAAAAATAGGGGCCAAGTTCAGATCGACCCTTCTTCTCCTACTCGCAACCTTCGAGACCCTTCGACGAAAGAACAAGTAAGTCTTACTCCAGCGATCGCTACCAGATAGGTGTTCTAGACTATCGACCCGTACCAGCCTTTTTGAATCCCGCAGGCCAGACCCAATTCGATAAGCCATTTGTTTCTCTGACCTGGTGGGCCATCACCAAAGTTAAGTATTGGCCTTTAGTGGTAGGTAATAGTCTAGAGGTAGTATTATTGTATAAGTATTTATTGCTGTATATAATAAATGATCGTTGATTTAACATTTACTCAGCGGTGTGCTGTATTATTAATCATTACTTGAGCTTGAACCACGTGGCGGTATCAGAAAGATACCTGGCGACTCGTGAGCAAAGGTGACAGAATTAGAGCTAATAAAACTAAGGCTAATAAGAGCAACAGGGCAAAATAGGCTGAAGAAAGAAAAGAGAAAATTACTCCGCCGACCTGGTGAACTACGGCCATCTGGAACTCAACGCACGAAAAGGCTGAATTTAGAGATGGAAGGTTTGAAAGCACCCCAACAGTCTCGGGTAACGTAGATGAAAATTGGCGTGTTTTCAAGCAACAATTTAGACTCGTGTTGCAGCCCTTACCACAGCCTGCCAAGAGGCATATTGCATTGCTGCCCACAGTGGTAGGTCCTCAAGCAATAGAAATATACAACACCTTTGCATCCGACACGGACCCCCCACCCCCCTCCCCGGCACGGATCCCCCTCCCCGGCACGGACCCCCCCCCATCCCCCTTCCCGGCACGGACCCCCCCCCCCCCCCCCATCCCCCTCCCCGGCACGGACTCCCCATCCTCCTCCCCGGCACTGACCCCCCCCCCCCTCCCGGCACTCCCCCGGAGCCCAGCCCACTCTAACCCCCCCCCGCCGCACATACACACACACAACCTGAGACACACCTCTCCCACACATTCAGATTGCGGCCACGCCATCGCCTGCCCAGCGGCCAACCCCCAGGCCGTCACTCACCTCCACGCTGGTCGGCGTGAACCTGGAGCACAGGTTCACGCCGATGAAAAGGAGGTTTGATTTACGTCGACGTGAACGGTCATCACGTCGACGGGACTTCGGCCCATCCGGAAGGGAGAATATCGGCAGGCACAAAATCGGCTGCCTTGCGCAGACCCGTGCCATTCTCCGACATCAGCGGCGCCATTAACGCCCCGCCGACTTTTCTCCCTTCGGAGACTTCGGCAACCGGCGGGGGCGGGATTCACGGCGGCCAACGGCCATTCTCCGACCCGCTGGGGGGTCGGAGAATGACGCCCGAGATTTTTTACCAGGAGGCAAATTGTTTTCGGATTTTCTTGGGTTCTTCTTTCCATCCCTCTGTGTGGAAGACCAATTACTCAAAATTTTTGACGGCTCCTTGATCCGCGGGATTTAATAATCCGTGGGGCAGCACGGTAGCATTGTGGATAGCACAATTGCTTCACAGCTCCAGGGTCCTAGGTTCGATTCAGGCTTGGGTCGCGGTCTGTGCGGAGTCTGCACGTTCTCCCCGTGTGTGCGTGGGTTTCCTCCGGGGAAACCCGGGGGTTGGAAGTGGGCACTGGGGTGGTGAGCAGTGGCTGGCCTGGGGAACCTGCCACTGCCCACCCACTCGCCTCCCAGCTCTGCAACCAGCTCAGCACATCCCTCACACCCTTCTGACAGCACTGAGGCAGGTTGAAATGTTTATGAACAGATGTTTACTGTGAACAAATGAACCGGTATCTGCAGGTTTTTATGCCCCAGCCCCTAACGCTATCCTGTGTGCTGCACCTGTGCCAATTTAACCGGTGTCTAACTTTCTGGCCCAAACGCTACATCAGACAGGTCCCTAGACGGTATATCATGGGTGGAGGTGGCCTGCTACAATTCCCGCTCTGACCTGGTCCTCTGGCGGCCGTCCTCTGGAGCGACTGGGCCTGGCTGTGGCCTGGGCATCCTAGGTGGCTTGGTGCCACCCTGTTCTGTTTGCTGCCCACTCGATGTGCCAGGAGCAGGAGGGGGGGTTTGAGTCTCGGCAGTGTTTCCGCACCTCCCCTGCGGGAGTCATCTGCATGGGGCCCATCACCTGCCCCTCCCCCAGGGTGCCCGAGGGCGGCACTGCAGCACAAGGGTGGCTTGGCAGCACAGTGGTTAGCACAGTTGCTTCACAGCTCCAGGGTCCCAGGTTCGATTCCCGGCTTGGGTCACTTTCTGTGCAGAGGTTGCACATTCTCCCCGTGTCTATCTGGGTTTCCTCCGGGTGCTCCGGTTTCCTCCCATAGTCTAAAGATGTGCAGATTAGGTGGATTGGCAATGCTAAAAAAATTCCCCTCAGTGCCTAAAAGGTTTAGGTGGTGTTACTGGGTTACGGGGATAGGGTGGAGGTGTGGGCTTAGGTAGGGTCTCTTTCCAAAGGCTGGTGCAGACTCGGTGGGCTGAATGGCCTCCTTCTGCACTGTAAGTTCTATGAATATATGAAATTCTATGATGGCCCCTGGGCTACTCAGTGGGAGGGGGGTGCAGCTGGAATGAGCTCCAGGGACTCTCCCGCCATCTGGCATTGCCACTCCTGGAGGGTTGCTCTCGTCTCGACTTGGTCTCTGCGTGCAGCTATGGAGCATAGCGACTAGGCCACCTCCCTGTGGGACTGTGCCATGTCTCTCTCTGACTGGCTCAGGTCAGCCAGCACCTTGGCAATGCCGTCAACTCCCGCAGCCATGGCCCGTTATGACTGGGCCAACCTCTGGAGCTCCATTGCTCCAGGTGACCCTGATACATAGCTGCCTGTGACAGGGCAGCCCTGTCCTGTGACTCAGCTACCACCCGCACAGAGCGCCCCAGGCCTTGGACATCGTGACCCACGGCCGATACCTTTGCCCCCAAGGCCTGCACTGCAGATGACCCCGTGCGGAGTTGGCCTCGGTGGCACGCATGGTTGGCACCGCCTCATGTAGTCCTCGGCTCTGTGTCTGCATCTCCAGCATTGATGAGACCGCCGTTTCCAGAGACCGGAGACCTGTATGGACGACAACTAATCCAAGGGATATCCCCCCATACTGTCCGCTCCCTCGGGGTCCTACCTCCATCTGATGTAACGCTGCGCATGTGTGGTGCTCATCACAGAGTGCCCCAGGAGCCTCTTCACTAATATGGACAACCGAGGTAGGTGTCTAGGGGATGGTAGAGGATGGTGGATATAGCTGTGATGGCAGGTTGGTGTTGTCTCCGGACTAGCGCACCGGGGTGTCGCGGGCTGGCCTTTGCAGGCTGGCATCGCTGTCCGTTGCTGCCTCCTTGTTGGACATGTCCTGTGGTTGTGGCTGGGGAAGGGGGACACAACAAGGGTCGCGTCATTGCTTGGTGATCCTGCAAGACAAAAGACATGACAGATGGTTGGATTGCGGGTTGGGGTGGTGTGGGACTGGTGGGGTGCTGGGGTTCGGGTGATGTGGGTATGTTGGGGAGGTGTGGATGAGATGGGACGGTGTGGGGAGTTGGGGTGGTAGTGTGATGTGGGTTGTGGCACGCATACCACAGGGACACCACAACTAAGCGGGGGTTCACTTGGTTCCACGATGTCAACCTTTACGTCGGTGACTGACGTGTCGCCGGGCTAACCGACCAGGCCTAGTGTCTGCTGCTCCGCGACGGTGAAGGGCCGCAGGTCTGGTGGGCCCCCTCCAGGTCTTCTCCCTCTCCCTGATTGGCAGGGGTTAGGATTGTCTCCGGAATGGGAACACATGACCCAGGGGTTAGCATGGTGGTGATGCGCGTCGTTGCTCCCCCAGCCCCTCTTCCCTTCCCCCCCCCGCCCCCTTTTCCATGGCGGCCCACCCCTGCTGAGGGTGCCCCCTCCACCACCCCCAGGGCAAGGGTACCCCATCCCCCACCGAGCACTGGGGTGGCAAGCCTAGCACCCCTGGACATTCTGCCTTTGAGGAAAGATGGCTACTCACCACCTCGGCTCCCCACAGTAGCCCTTCCGCCAGGTTCACGTTTTTTAACAGGAGTACTAATTGGTGCCAGTGTGACCACTTGCTGGGGAGGCCATTGGATATGGGGTCGCTCCAGGTAATTAAATGCAAATAGGGTTTAAGTGGTGATAATTGGTTTGATGCCACGCTACGGCAGGATCTCGATTTCGCCTATGGGAGTGGGCCGGTTGCATCGCATGGCGCGGTTCTCGTTTTTGGCCTCTCCCGCTATTCATCGGCCTCATTGCGTTCGAGTGAGAGTGTAACGAGGCCTGAGAATCGTGCCCATAATTTTGAATAGAGTTTTATGGCAGACACGGTCATCATTTGCCATCACCATGATTACTTATCAATCCTGAAATCTTCAGGAGTTAAAGTGTTCAGAAGTTTACAAACACCATCACAGCAGCAGTAAATTTATGGAAGTGATCGTGAATACTCAGGAACGATCACTAATGTTCAAAAGGGATAATTTGCATTCAAAAGCGTTCATTCGTCGCGGCCGCTTGAGGCCGCCGCCATGTGCATGCGCGGACTTGGAACCGGAAGTGCAGGGGCCCGTATCTGCAACTGAAGCTGCGCGAAGCATTCTGGGGCCCTGCCAGCCCCCTGAAGGTAGATGAATAGCTGCTAATATTTTTAATGAACCTCCAGAGTAAAGCTCCAGTGTTTTTACGCTGGCGTGGGGACATAGCCCCATTTTTGGAGAATCCAGCCCCAGATTCTCAACTTTCATTTGCAATTTCGAGATGATCTTGTCCCTGTTTTGAATCTGTGACATTTGAGGCAGGGGTGGAGTTGCCTCAGATACATCCTCGACCTGGATGGAGTGGGTTTTTCCACCTGCCTCTAGGGTCGGGAAGCCAATGTAAGTTTTTGAATAGTATGGTTCTCATTGTCCTTTTCTGCTAACTTGTTCAGAATGATTGTGCACTGACAGTTTCAGTTTCAGGCCCCTTTTAATCGAGCAGTCTTTTTGTTCTAGAGAGGAGAAATAGGCATTGAGAAAATGCAAAGTCACAGGCATCAAATGCTTTCATTTTAGCTCTCAAGATAATTTGTAAATGAGCATTGAAATATCTAGAGATCACATACCCTGGCTGTACGTGCGTCTTCCAGTGACCTCTTGGCTCTCATCAGTTTTGTACAGGGGACGTAGTCACCGCTGCTGTCTGCCATGATGAAAGCGTCGATAACCTTTGGCAACCTGATTCCCTCACTGTTATACAAACAACTCTTGATCTTCTGACTGGTCTGAATGGCAGAGACTGAGAAAAGAAGAAAAGTAATTTAAATTCAGTGTTACGAATGCATTTTAGATTCAGCCATCTCATTGCCAGTGAATTTCCAAGCAAATATGCAAATGCTTACAATTTAAGAACAAATACTAGATTTAAATAAAGGCAAATTACTGCAGATGCTGGCCTGACCCTTCTGGGGAAGAGTCTATCTCCTCATCATTGAGATTTACCTGTGATCATAAACCTTTTGCCTTGCAGTACTCTTCAGTCTTTGATTCATTGTACTGCTTCCCTGAGGAGCAAACGTCTGTCGATTCAGTGACCAGAATCCACTGCACTATGTACATCTTGGTGTCCTCATGCATTGAAGGATCAAAGTTCTTGATGTTCCATGCGATGTCAGCAATTTGTGGATCTTAGCCATGAGGCTAAGATTCATTAGCCATGAATTAGCAAAGTAAAATGCCAATGTAGATATTAGGATATTAGATATTCTAAAAGCAATGGAAAATATAGACCAATTAATTAGTCCAGCAACCAGCAAAAAGATTGTGTAATTTGGTGCAGTGAGGTAATCAGGAAAGGTAAGTGGTAGTCTAATTCTGCTGTTTTTCAGTTAAAAGTGCAGTGTGTAGCTTTGTGTCTGATTGGCTAAAGCTGCCCCCACCCTAATTGCTGAGAGGCAGTTATCTGTCAGTCACCTGAGGCCTGTTTAGGGGCACAAAGGTGCACATTGTATTCTTCTCTTTGAAACTTAAGTAGTGTAAGTCATCCTGGTTAGCTGAGGTCTGTATAAAAGATAGACAGAAAGCACACTCAGTAAGCTTCGCGCAAGTGAAGGAGACACAGCCAGAGTGAGACACATCCAGAGTGGGAATTGTAATTTAGTAATTTGGTACAGTGAGGTAATTCAGTGCAGAGTGGGAGAAGGTGCTTTTTCCCTACTGTTTTGTTCTCTTTCTTCTGGCCTGTAACTTTTAATCTGCAAGGAGAGAACCAGAGAGCATCTGAGAACCTGGAACTGTAAGTGATTTGTATTTATTTTTATTTTTATTACCGTTTCAAATTGTGTGTGTGTGTGTGTGGGGTGGGGGGGGGGGGACTGAACTGACATCACAGTAAAGCTGTGACCTGATTGGCTGGTTGGGAATCTACACTAAATTTAAAAATTAAGCATTGTTAAACTAATTAAACATAATTACTTATCTGAGCCAAAGATCGGAGAGTACTGCATTTAGCTTTCACATTTATAGTAGAAATCTTGTGCTAGAAAACATAGTTAACAGTAACTTTTTAAAAAAATGTTTTAAATTTAATTTACTAATTAATTGACGCAATGTCAATTAGAGGGATGCAGTGCTCTGACTGTAAGATGTGGCAGGTCCGGGAGGGTTTCAGCATCCCGGATGGCTTCATCTGTAGAAAGTGCACCCAACTAGAGCTCCTCACAGACCACATGGTTTGGTAGGAGCAGCAATTGGATGCACTTAGGAGCATGCAGGTGGCGGAAAGCGTCATTGATAGCAGTTATATAAATGTGGTCACACCCAAGGTGCAGGCAGAGAAATGGGTGACCACCAGAAGGGGCAGGCAGTCAGTGCAGGAATCCCCTGTGGTTGTCCCCCTCTCGAACAGGTATACCCCTTTGATACTGTCGGGGGGATAGCCTATCAGGGGAAAACAGCAGCAGCCACTGCAGTGGCACCACGGCTGGCTCTGATGTTCAGCAGGGAGGGTCAAAGTGCAGAAGAGCAATAGTCATAGGGGACTCTATAGTCAGGGGCACAGATAGGCGCTTCTGTGGACGTGAAAGAGACTCCAGGATGGTATGTTGCCTCCCTGGTGCCAGGGTCCAGGATGTCTCCGAATGGGTAGCGGGCATCCTGAAGGGGGAGGGCAAACAGGCAGAGGCCGTTGTCCATATTGGTACTAAGGAGTTCAGGGAGCTAGGCAGAAACTTAAAAGACAGGACCTCTGGGGTTGTAATCTCGGGATTACTCCCTGTGCCACGTGCCAGTGAGGCTAGAAATAGGAAGATAGAGCAGCTAAACACGTGGCTAAACAGCTGGTGTAGGAGTGTGGGTTTCCGTTATCTGGACCACTGGGAGCTCTTCCGGGGCAGGTGTGACCTGTATAAGGATGGGTTGCATCTAAACTGGAGAGGCATAACTATCCTGGCTGCGAGATGTGCTAGTGTCACACGGGAGCGTTTAAACTAGTATGGCAGGGGGGTGGGTACTGGAGCAAGAGGTCAGAAGGTGAAAGAATTGAGGGAGAACTAGGGAATAGGGCCAGTATGGCTCTGAAGAAGAGCAGACAGGGAGATGTTGCTAAAAACAGTGGGTTTGGTGGCCTGAAGTGCATATGTTTTAATGCAAGAATTATTGCGGGTAGGGCAGATGAACTTAGAGCTTGGATTAGTACTTGGAACTATGATGTTGTTGCCATTACAGAGACCTGGTTGAGGGAAGGACAGGACAGGCAGCTAAACATTCCAGGATTTAGATGTTTCAGGCGGGATAGAGGGGGATGTAAAAGGGGTGGCGGAGTTGCGCTACTGGTTAGGGAGAATATCACCTCAGAGGACACAAAGCTATATGGGTAGAGATCAGGAATAAGAAGGGTGCAGTCACAATGTTGGGGGTTTACTACAGGCCTCCCAACAGCCAGCGGGAGATAAAGGAGCAGATAGGTTGACAGATTTTGGAAACGAGTAAAAACAACGGGGTTGTTGTGATGGGAGACTTCAACTTCCCCAATATTGACTAGGACTCACTTAGTGCGAGGGGCTTAGACGGGCAGAGTTTGTAAGGAGCATCCAGGAGGGCTTCTTAAAACAATATGTAGACAGTGCAACTAGGGAAGGGGCTGTACTGGACCTGGTATTGGGGAATAAGCCCGGCCAGGTGGTAGAAGTTTCAGTAGGAGAGCATTTCGGGAACAGTGACCACAATTCAGTAAGTTTTAAAGTGCTGGTGGACAAGGATAAGAATGGTCCTAGGGTGAATGTGCTAAATTGGGGGAAGGCTAATTATAACAATATTAGGTGGGAACTGAAGAACCTAGACTGGGGGCGGATGTTTAAGGGTAAATCAACATCTGACATGTGGGGGGCTTTCAAATGTCAGTTGAAAGGAATTCAGGACCGGCATGTTCCTGTGCGGAAGAAGGATAAATACGGCAAATTTCGGGAACCTTGGATAACGAGAGATATTGTAGGCCTCATCAAAAAGAAAAAGGAGGCATTTGTCAGTGCTAAAAGGCTGGGAACAGACGGAGCCTGTGTGGGATATAAGAAAAGTAGGAAGGAACTTAAGCAAGGAGTCAGGAGGGCTAGAAGGGGTCACGGAAAGTCTTTGGCAAATAGGATTAAGGAAAATCCCAAGGCTTTTTACACGTACATAAAAAGCAAGAGGGTAGCCAGGGAAAGGGTTGGCCACTGAAGGATAGGCAAGGGAATCTATGTGTGGAGCCAGAGGAAATGGGCGAGGTACTAAATGAATACTTTGCATCAGTATTCACCAAAGAGAAGGAATTGGTGGATGTTGAGTCTGGAGAAGGGTGTGTAGATAGCCTGGGTCACATTGAGATCCAAAAAGGTGAGGTGTTGGGCGTCTTGAAAAATATTAAGGTAGATAAGTCACCAGGGCCTGATGGGATCTACCCCAGAATACTGAAGGAGGCTAGAGAGGAAATTGCTGATGCTTTGACAGAAATTTTTGGATCCTCACTGTCTTCAGGTGATGTCCCGGAGGACTGGAGAATAGCCAATGTTCCTTTGTTTAAGAAGGGTAGCAAGGATAATCCAGGGAACTCCACGCCGGTGAGCCTTACGTCAGTGGTAGGGAAATTACTGGTGAGAATTCTTTGAGACAGGATCTACTCCCATTTGGAAGCAAATGGACGTATTAGCGAGAGGCAGCATGGTTTTGTGGAGGGATGGTCGTGTCTCACTAACTTGATAGAGTTTTTCGAAGAGGTCACAAAGGTGATTGATGCAGGTCGGGCAGTGGATGTTGTCTATATGGACTTCAGTAAGGCCTTTGACAAGGTCCCTCATGGTAGACTGGTACAAAAGGTGAAGTCACACAGGATCAGGGGTGAGCTGGCAAGGTGGATACAGAACTGGCTAGGTCATAGAAGGCAGAGAGTAGCAATGGAAGGGTGCTTTTCTAATTTGAGGGCTGTGACTAATGGTGTTCCACAGGGATCAGTGCTGCGACCTTTGCTGTTCGTAGTCTATATTAATGATTTGGAGGAAAATGTAACTGGTCTGATTAGTAAGTTTGCAGACGACACAAGGTTGGTGGAATTGCGGATAGCGATGAGGACTGTCAGGATACAGCAAGATTTAGATCGTTTGGAGACTTGGGCGGAGAGATGGCAGATGGAGTTTAATCCGGACAAATGTGAGGTAATGCATTTTGGAAGGTCTAATGCAGGTAGGGAATATACAGTGAATGGTAGAACCCTCAAGAGTATTGAAAGTCAAAGAGATCTAGGAGTACAGGTCCACAGGTCATTGAAAGGGGCAACACAGGTGGAGAAGGTAGTCAAGAAGGCATACGGCATGCTTGCCTTCATTGGCCGGGGCATTGAGTATAAGAATTGGCAAGTCATGTTGCAGCTGTATAGAACCTTAGGCCACATTTGGAGTATAGTGTTCAATTCTGGTCGCCACACTACCCGAAGGATGTGGAGGCTTTAGAGAGGATGCAGAAGAGATTTACCAGGATGTTGCCTGGTATGGAGGGCATTAGCTATGAGGAGCGGTTGATTAAACTCGATTTGTTCTCACTGGAACGACGGAGGTTGAGGGGCGACCTGATAGAGGTCTACAAAATTATGAGGGGCATAGACAGAGTGGATACTCAGAGGCTTTTCCCCAGGGTAGAGGGGTCAATTACTAGGGGGCATAGGTTTAAGGTGCGAGGGGCAAGGTTTAGAGGAGATGTATGAGGCAAGTTTTTTACACAGAGGGTAGTGGGTGCCTGGAACTCGCTGCCGGAGGAGGTGGTGGAAGCAGGGACGATAGTGACATTTAAGGGACATCTGGACAAATACATGAATAGGATGGGAATAGAGGGATACGGACCCAGAAAGTGTAGAAGATTTTAGTTTAGTCGGGCAGCATGGTCGGCACGGGCTTGGAGGGCCTAAGGGCTACTGTGCTGTACTTTTCTTTGTCCTTTGTAATACAATTACAGTACAATCTTAAAACAGCTGAGTACAAAATCTACCTCATTTTGTAAAAAAAGTTACGTGTACATTAATTATCTTTGCTACAACTTCCATTTATTTTTTGTTTAATGAGCTGTTGAACCGTTTAACTACTGTCAGGTGGTCAATAAACTGCTCCCACTGGCATTTCTGACCCTGATTGTTCTCCACCTATACCAATCTTCAGATCCAGGATCCTTCCTCTCGACTGCCGTTATGTCATTCTTTCTTATCTGGGCTATTCTTCCTCCTTTTTTGTCTATTTATCCTTGTGAAATGTGAGCACTGATATATTTGTTTCCCAACCTTTGTTACTTTGTCGGCGTGGGCAGGATTTTACAGCCCAGCCCGCTTCCAGGATCGTCCAGTACTGTCGAAAGTTAGTGGACTTTTGGCTGGCTGTCGAATCACCCGCAGTGGGTCCTGCCTCAAGTGGACCGGAAGATTCCGGCCCATGTCTCTGCCATCAGCATCAGACACTAACCTCTATTTGTGGTGCTAGTTCAACTCTCTTCTAACATACCCTGTGTTTTCAGATAAAGAACCTTTAATGTTCTTTTCACTGATAATGTTTGCATGGATCTTATTTGCTGATGCACCATTACTGTCAAAATCTCTGTCCCGTCTAGTCCCATTCTGCTTGCCTTTACGGAATTGTACAGTACTCTATTGACTCAACTTTTCTTTGACTTTCTAATTCTCTCTTCAGCTGAACCATCCCCCATGTCAACCCCCCCCCCCCCCCCCCGCCCTTTTCACTGACTCTCTCAGTTTAAAAGCCCTATCCACTGCCACCGTTAGATAATTCATCAGGACACTGATCTCAGACCAATTTAATTGGACCAGTAACAAGTCTTACAACACCAGGTTAAAGTTCAACAGGTTTGTTTCGAATCGCGAGCTTTCGGAGCACTGCTCCTTCCTCAGGTGAATGAAGAGGTGGGTTCCAGAAACACATATATCGACACATATATAGACAAAGTCAATGATGCAAGATGATACTTTAAATGCGTGTCTTTGCAGATAATTAAATCTTTACAGGTCCAGACGGAGCGACTGTAGAGAGGGATAATCACAGGTTAAAGAGGTGTGAATTGTCTCAAGCCAGGACAATTAGTAGCATTTCGCAAGCCCAGGCCAGATGGTGGGGGATGAATGTAATGTGACTTGAATCCAAGGTCCTGATTCAGGCCGTACTCACGTGTGCGGAACTTGGCTATCAGTTTCTGCTCGGTGATTCTGCATTGTCGCGCGTCCTGAAGGCCGCCTTGGAGAACGCTTACCCGAGTTTAATTGGAGCTCACCCTAATGGGACAGCTCCCTTATTCACTAGTACTGGTGCCAGCATTCCAGGAATTGAAACCTCTTCTTACCACTCTTTGTGCTGTGCATTTAATTATCTAATCAGCTTGAGCCTATGCCAACAGATGGTGGCTCATGTACCAATCCAGAGATTATTCCCTATGAGCTTCAGGGTTTAATTTAGACCCGAACTCTTGAAACCCTTTCAGGAGAGCATCTTTTATCGTTGCACCTATGTTGTTGATTTCTGTGTGAACCAGGACAACTGGGCCTGACCTCTCTCATTCGAAGTTCCTCTCTAGCCATGAGGAGACATCTCCACCATGGTACCATGCAGACAACACAACCTTTGGAACTGCTGGTTGTGGCTGCAGAGGACACTATCTAACCACCCGACTATACTGGGCTGTATCCCTACCACATTGCATTTCACTCTATTTGAATGACTTCCTGGGTGCTTTCTTCAATTTGCACTTCCACGCTGCAGTCCTTGTTCTCATCCATAAAGGTAGTAAGTATCACTCACATATGATTTCATCAAAGTCAGGGGCTGAAACTCCTCCATTCCTACTTCATGGATCCCCACACCTGCCTGACTCACAGTCACATCCTTTTCTCTGACCATTAACACGCTCTAAGGTTCTATTGGCTCTAAGCGGTGTGACTTCCTCCTGGAAAAAAGGACAGAGTCTTGTGTTCTCCTCTGTGTTGTCTTTGGTGGTGATGGGGCATTTAATCAGGCTGTACGGTGGCAATTGGGGACCCTGTCACCTTTGCTATATTAACTCCACTTCATGACTGGGACTGTGACATTGCTTGATTTGTCTCCATCAAAGACCCTGGCTCACCTTTCTCTCCCTTTTGGATTCTGTAATATTAGCAAACTTTCAGTTTCTTTTTTGACTTTTCATTTCTATTGGACTTTCAGTTTGGACTGCAGGAAGATTATAGGCTGAAGGAAGTTTTTAATTCTCTCCTTTGTCAGGTTTTGTCTTTCAAGAAAAAGATCAACATGACAATTCTCTCTCCAATCTTAACTAGATATGTGAATGCATTTAGTTTCTTTACAACAATGCCAATCACGTACTTCTCCTTATTCCCTCAGTGGCTTTTTACCTTGACCTTCTGACTAGCACTGAACTCTGTTTCTTGCCTGGTGTATCATGACTCATCTTTACTTTGTCTTGCTTTTTTCTTACTTGCTATTGATTTCAGACTGAGGCAAAACGAAAGCTTGTCGAGGAACATGTTTAAACTCCAAATCATAAAGACAGCAACCTGATGCAGACTGTGGGGTTATTCTGAAGGAGACCAGAAAACTGTGTCAAATATAAAAATGACTGCCTAACTTGTCACGAGTAGATATTTCTACATAGACCTCTTCATAATCCATACATTTCTTTCGGCAACATCATTCAACGCTTGGTGGTCTGGTGCTACCAGGGTTGATTCCATTCTTATTTGGAAATATTTAAGCTCTTCTGACATAAACTGTGGGTGGTTATCTGATTCCAATGCCTCTGGGAACCCATAATTGCAATCTAACTTCTCAAAATTTGAGTTTTGACACTTTTTCCCATAGCCTCTAACATTCATCTACTTGCTATAGTTATCGACCAAAACAAGGTATTCTTTCCCTTCTATTATGATCCCAGACGAGATCACAACAGTGGTTAAGATACTGGACAGAAACCCCAATGTTTTATTTAAATTTTGTAAGACTCTGAGGAAAGAATACCTTGCACCAAGAGTGCTTTCATGAAATAAGAATAAGGTATATTTAAACAAACTTTATTACTGACACAATATTAAAATAGCTTTGACATGACATCAGAAAATAGCTTTCAATTACCCCTTAGACAATGCTAATTATTACAGTGAATACAGTAGCCCTAACCCTTAATGCTATCTTTATTTCCCCTCAAGTAGCAAAAAACCTCAGCTTTCAATCCACTGTTAAATACAGTTAGCCCTCTGGAATATCCCTTCTTTGAGAAGGAGAGTTCCTTTGACGTTGCTTTTTTAAATATAAATTTAGAGTACCCAATTCATTTTTTCCAATTAAGGGGCAATTTAGCGTGGCCAATCCACCTACCCTGCACACCTTTGGGTTGTGGGGCGAAACGCACGCAAACCCACGGGGAGAATGTGCAAACTCCACATAGATAGTGACCCAGAGCTGGGACTGAACCTGGGACCTCGGTGCCGAGAGGCAGCAGTGCTAACCACTACGCCACCGTGCTGCCCTCTTTGACACTGCTTTAAAGAAAAGATCTGAACCCTGTCAGAACCAAGCAGAAACCCTGGCTGCATTCCTTCAGAAATTGCTTCAGTTTGTTTCGGCTCACCTTCTAATTACATTCTTCTGAACATGATGTGGAGATGCTGGCGTTGGACTGGGGTGAGCACAGTAAGAAGTCTTACAAAACCAGGTTTGTTTCAAATCACTAGCTTTCGGAGCACTGCTCCTTCCTCAGGTGAATGAAGAGGTAGGTTCCAGAAACATATATAGAGACAAAGTCAAAGATGCAAGACGATACTTTGAATGCGAGCATTTGCAGGTAATTAAGTCTTTACAGATCCAGAGAGAGGAGTATTCCCAGGTTAACCTCATACGCTGCAGGAAGGGATGTCCCGAAGCGTGGCACATAGGTGAGACCGTGCAGGCGCTGCGACAACGGATGAATGGACATCGCGCGACAATCGGCAGGCAGGAATGTTCCCTTCCAGTTGGGGAACACTTCAGCAGTCAAGGGCATTCAGCCTCTGATCTTCAGGTAAGCGTTCTCCAAGGCAGCCTTCAGGACGCGCGGCAACGTAGAATCACCGAACAGAAACTTATAGCCAGGTTCCGCACACATGAGTACGGCCTCAACCGGGACCTTGGATTCATGTCACATTACATTCACTCCCCACCCACCTGTCCTGGTCTTGCAAAATCCTGCCAACTGTAAAGACTTAATTACCTGCAAATGCTCGCATTCAAAGTATCGTATTGCATCTTTGACTTTGTCTTTATAAATGTTTCTGGAACAGACCTCTTCATTCACCTGAGGAAGGAGCAGTGCTCTGAAGTATGCTAGAAACAAAACTGTTGGACTTTAACCTGGTGTTGTAAGACTTCTTACTGTTCTTCTGGACTGCTGGGAAAGAAACTGCCAATCTAGCTCCAGGTTATTACTTAACTGAACTGAGATACTGGACTTCAACTCACATTTCCAACTAACATACTGATTTTCTGCAAAACGTCTGATACCTTGTCTCCTCTCAGCAATTACATCATCTTACCAAGCTGAAATCTAATTAATTCCACAGGGAATCCCCTTAATAAAAACAACTTTCCATTAGCCCAAGCTTTTTATGGTGCTTTAATTGCACCTCTGGCTCCAAAATTTAGTTTTCTTTCAAACTAGGATTTCTTTTAAAAACATGACTGTGGCAGCCATATACTAACCTTGCTTTTAGCTCTTATTGCACAAAATACCTACTATACAATGGATGAAATGCTTTGTCGGCGTTTCATTGACGCCTGGACTGGATTGCGTGCGATTTGTCTTCCTATTGGAGGTGCCATTTGTGGAGCAATTCAGGACATGCTAATGTGCCAGAACTCTGCGCACACAAATTTGCAGTATTTCTCTGCCCAATGGGCATTCTAACCTCTGGGGCCGGAGTAGCGCCAAAAGAGCCTGACAGCTGGAGCTGTTTTTAAGCACTCCATTTACCAAACACTCACTGCAGCCACCAAAATGGCTCAGAAAAGACCCCCCCCCCCCCCCCGAGGACAGTGCTCTGAGGCGGCCCAGAGCTTCATGCCAGTGAGGAGCGGAAAGACACCCTCTTCCCCAACGTGGGCCACAGTCTCAGGCCTGCCCTCCTGGACACTGCTTGGGAGGTGGTGTTAGAGGCAATCAGTGCTCCCAGTCTCACAAGGAGGAGACCGCCAATGATCCAGAGGGGTGGGAGTCGCTGGTGAGTCCTCTGCCCTGAGAGGGGTAGAGAATTAGGGAGGGTTCCAAAAGCTGCAGTGCAGGTGCCCTCTGTTGATTCCCTGCTCCTCTGCAATGGGAATTCAGCGCTTCTGAAGAGTGCAACACCAAGTGGGCTCCTGATTGAGCTTGGCCACCTCCAATCACCTTGATGATACAGCTGGGGTATGAGGGTTTCCAGAGGGGTAACCTGGGTGGGCTCCCAGATGACCATAGGCCTTCTGAGCATTTAAAGGACACAGGCAGTACTCAGCAGTGTGAGCACCCAGGAGCCTGTAAGCAGCACCAAAGGAGTGTGTTTAAAAGAAGACTGCAGCAATGGCAGTCCCGAGCCCAGAAACCTGGCACCAACCAGTCAGCTACTGCCCCTGACCCGTGCAGCCAATCCCCCAAAAGCCCAAGAGTTTTCAATGGTTTTTCAGTGTTTCGCTAGCCTCCCACTCCCCCTTCACAGTCATGGCACAGAGTCCACGTTTGTCAATAAATTCACGCTTGCAAGCCCTCTACCTGAGAGGAGTAGAGCATTGCGGAAGGCCGGTGTCACCGCGTTTGCCGCGTCACAAGAAGGAAAATTTCACCCAATATCTCTGAAATTCCTACATTCATCACACTTCTGCTTCATTGTCATGTTACAGATTTTAAAGGCATGTTTCAGTTTTCAAACCTTTTACATCAAGTTTCAAAGCCCTTTTTTCAAAATGGAACCAGACAACATGACCCCTTTCTATGTTGGGTTAAACTTTGTCAGATAAAGACAGGCTGCAAAAACCATCTGTGCAGAGTGCTCAGGGAGACCTGTGGAGCGACAGGTTTTCTCTCCGCTACCTAGAATCAAAGAGGAAGGGAGTAAATAATCAAATGCTGTTCTGCTGAAAGATCTAGACAGTCTTCAAAAGTGTCATAATCGCAAAACTGGTGAGGATCAAAAGCATTCACCCTCTCCCAAACCGACTTGACCTGCTGAATCCACTGGAAAAGGCAAACACCAACTAGTTGACTGCAGAAATCATCACAGCTTCTAAACCTTTCCTCGGGTTTCAACCCTGTCGCGTTGGAAAGATGGAATTCAAGCAACAGGCCTTTAAAATGGCTTGGGGAGTCCAACGTACACAAAAACATTTATTTTATAACAATTTTGTACATGAATACTGGTAGGATCTCACCAGGCACACACTCTCATTGGTCAGTTCCAGACAGGCCGACCTTTTGTGCAAGTATGGGTAAGCTACCCCACCCCTAGCAGGGGAGCTCGTATCCTCAAGGTTCACGGGGAAACAATCATCCCACACAGTATGTCCATGCAGGTTATAACTTCCCCCCCAAAAAAACAAGGCCGAAGAGCCCTCGAAGGACAATGATGAGGAGAAGGCAATGAAGTTGCAAGGATCGTTGACAGAGGAAGAAGAAACTGGGGCAGTACTTGATGTAGTCGGATTATGAAGATGTTTCAGCTCTGACAGGTCGCTATTGAGCAGAGGAGTAGGATTGGTTGGTGTGTACCTGGTCAGTGAACGATGTTTACGGCAGGAATGCCTCGGTTGATCATTGTCAGAGGACTATGGGACCACAATGCCGGAGTCGCAGATTCCAGGGGCGGGATTCTCCGCAATCGGTGCGATGTCCGTCGACCGGCGCCAAAAACGGCGCGAATCAGTTCGGCATCGCGCCGCCCCAAAGGTGCGGAATTCTCCGCATCTTGAGGGGCCGAGCCCTCACCTTGAGGGGCTAGGCCCTCGCCGGACTGATTTCCGCCTTGCCAGCTGGCGGGAAAGGCCTTTGGTGCTCCGCCAGCTGGCGCGGAAATGACTTTGCCGGGCAGCACATGCGCGGGAGCATCAGCGGCCGCTCACGGCATCCCCGCGCATGCGCAGTGGAAGGGGTCTCTTCTGCCTCCGCCATAGTGGAGACCATGGCGAAGGCGGAAGGAAAAGAGTGCCCCCACGGCACAGGCCCGCCCGCGGATCGGTGGGCCCCGATCGCGGGCCAGGCCACCGTGGGGGCACCCCCCTGGGCCAGATCGCCCTGCACAACCCCCCCCAGGACCTCGGAGCCTGCCCGCCGGTAAGAGAGGTGGTTTGAGTCTCGCCGGCGGGACAGGCATTACAGCAGCGGGACTTCGGCCCATCGTGGCCGGAGAATCGCCGGGGGGGGGGGGGCAGCCAACCGGCGCGGCCCGATTCCCACCCCCACCGAATATCCTGTGCCGGAGAATTCGGCAACCGGCGGGGGCGGGATTCACGCCAGCTACCGGCGATTCTCCGACCCGGCGGGGGGTTGGAGAATCCTGCCCCAGATGTTTGCATCTTCATGTCGTAGTCTGAAGACAGGGGGCGTCATTCTCCGACCACCCGCCGGGTCGGAGAATGGCCGTTGCCGCCGTGAATCCCGCCCTCGCCCCCGCCAAAGTCTCCGGTACAGGAGATTGGGCGGGGGCGGGAATCGGGCCGCGCCGGTTGGCGGGACCCCCCGCTCAATTCTCCGGCCCGGATGGGCCGAAGTCCCGCCCAGAAATTGCCTGTCCCGCCGGCGTAAATCAAAGCTGGTATTTACTGGCGGGACCAGGCAGCGTGGGCTGGCTCCGGGGTCCTGGGGGGGGCGTGGGGCGATCTGACCCCGGGGGGTGCCCCCACGGTGGCCTGTCCCGCGATCGGGGCCCTCCGATCCGCGGGCGGGCCTGTGCCGTGGGGCACTCTTTCCCTTCCGTCTCCGCCACGGTCTCCACCATTTCCGCCAGCTGGCGGGGCAACAAACGCCATTTCCGCCAGCTGGCGGGGCGGAAATCCCTCCGGCGTCGGCCTAGCCCCTCAATGTTGTGCGGAGCATTCCGCACCTTTGGGCCGGCGCGATGCCCGTCTGATTGGTGCCGTTTTTGGCGCCAGTCGGCGGACATCGCGCCGTTGGGGGAGAATTTTGCCCAGGATGTCAGACATGTCTGCTTTGCGGGAAAACAAAGGCCTGGTGGTGGTAAGGGGGCAGGGTGAGCATTACACAGATGGGAAACTTGAACTCAGGTGGCACATTTGAAAATAGTGCTGAATTTAAAAAGGCCAATTTTCGCTGTTCCAATGGCCTTATCTCAGGATGTGCAAACCATTTATGGAGTAGACTTGAGTGTTCTAGAAGGGCTGATAGTGGCTGTTTTAAGTGTCATGACCTGAAATGATTTAACTCTCAGCCCTTTAAAGATGAAACAAATAGACTGCAGCTGTAAGAGTAAAATAAATGCTGCTGGACTGCTTTGATTAGTGGGCCATCTGTTGTAGCTTAGAAAAATATATTAACCTCTTGCAGTTTCATTGGTGTTCATTGTTGACATTTCCCAAATGCTGTTGCTGAAAACAAAGCATAGATGTTTGGCTCAGTTTCAAAAGGTCCAAAATACATGTCAGCAGGGGGGAGTTCACATTTTAATTGACAGTTTTAAGAGGCTATTAAAGGTTTATCTGTCTGATGTGTTTAGTGAAATAGAAATTTGTTAATTTTTTATAACCTTAGACCGTTTAAGTGGATTTGAGATCTTTGAATGGATTTCATTAATCATTCCCCCCCCCCCCCTCTATTGAGGGTATTTCAGTGAAACCTCTTTTAGATTGTGAGTTGTTTAATCTGTTTTTGTCTGGCCATAGTGGCTACTGGGTGAGTGGTTTTGGAGATAGATCGGGAGTATAAGGTGGCATGGAGGGGAATTGAGGATATAATGGGCCGGGGGGGGGGGGGGGGGTGATGGATGAGGGTTAAAGGGCCTAACAGCTTTTAAACAAATGCGATGAAGTCTCAGAGAATTGAGTTGGAAGACAGCCTTGATAGTAGGGCAGCACGGTAGCACAGTGGTTACCACTTTTGCTTCACAGTGTCAGGGTCCCAGGTTCATTCCCGCTTGGTTCACTGTCTTGAGTGGAGTCTGCACGTTCTCCCAGCGTCTGTGTGGGTTTCCTCCGGGTGCTCCATTTTCCTCCCACAAGTCCTGAAAGACGTGCTTGCTAGGTGAATTGGAAATTCTGAATTCTCCCTCTGTGTACCCAAACAGGTGCCGGAATGGGGCGACTAGGGGCTTTTCACAGTAACTTCATTGCAGTGTTAATGTAAGCCTATTTGTGACTCTAATAAAGATTATTATTATTGAATAACTGAACAAGTTTAAGGGGCCCAATGATCTGTCCCTATTTCTATTTCTGGTGCAAGTGAGAATTATTTGGTAAGTATTTCTCATACTTGAATTTGATTGAACGTTTACAATTTGACGTACAGCTTTAAAAACTGTAAAATAAAGTTCAAGCTAGTTTAGCTACCTAGTTACAGAAATAAAGGCAGTAAACTGTCACTCTGCTGTGGGTGTTAATTACTGTGAGCAGAAAGCTGACTTAACAGTTGTAACTTTGGTGAGAGTCATAACCTTTATATCAGAAAGCAGTGTTTGTTTTCACAAAGCGTTTTTAGAACTCACTAGCATAAATGGAGTGCTAAAGTCAGGAATTGGGTGCAGTTGCGAATTGGATGCAGTGGGGGAAGGAAATGCTGTTTTTTATTTTCACTTCCAAACTTTTGTGGTAGCTTGGGGCAGTAAACAGTTAACATTTTTAATCACTGCTTTGTACAAGTTAGTGTGTAAAAAAAGAACTTGGAATAAATGAAAAAGTAGATATAATATAAATAACATAGACCGAAATAGGGCAGAGCTGTATGTGTGTCTGGACTGCAGTATGTGGGAAGCTTGTATACTGTAAGACTGTCCTGAGTGAACACATCTCCAGAAGGTGTCTCCACCTCAAATTTCTCGATTGTCATTGAGGTAGAATGCGAGATGAAGAAGCTTTGAGACACAAAGGGAGGGGGCATTTTCTGGACCATTTGGAACAAACTTTGGTCACATCTCTTAGAGACTGTTCATCCCCTCATCCCAGCGGGATTGTCGAGGACGAACACCAGACTGCAGTATTACTCATGGCCTGCGGTGGGCCCATGCACAGCTTCATAAAGAGCACATGTATGAGCCGGATACCTGATTGTTCGCCACATTGGTGGCCTTAGTGAAGGGACATTTCGACTGCAACTGCTGTTAATAGTCCGGTGATCCCGGTTTCGTACGGCAACTCCGATCCAGCCGGCATAAAACCAGCGACTTCCTGGCCTGCCTCTGCAAATCAACTGAAACTTGTGATTTGGTGCCACGATCAACAAGTCATTGCGAAACTGATTCATAATCCGAATTTGCGATGCCAACTCGCCAAGGAAACTGCTGGCTGTGACTGACCTGACTTTACAATGCACTGTGGAAATCACCATCACCCGAGAGAGCACAGAACAAGGGGTCCAGGAGCTGCAAAGAATGGCAGTGCTGAGCCTCGACCGCCAAACTGTGTGCCGCCCAGGTTCCGCCCCTGAAGCAGAACCCCGGCAGTGTGACCCTCCCCTGCAGGGGCGCAGGCTGTCGCTGACTCAGATGCTTGGAAAGCTGCAGAACACCTTCCCCCTAACCGCAAAGACCCTCAGATTCCGGCCAGCGGCTGATGGTCCTTGGTCACTTGAGGGCAGCAGACCCCGGGAAAGGGCCCTCCGCCCCGTCGCCCCACTGGGCATGATTGCCACTCCAGGGACGAGGCCCACTACAATGGCGATGAAGAAGAGGCCTATCGCAGGCTGCATTGTGTGACTTTATCTCAGGCCCCCCCCAATTCAACTTTCATTGTAGGTGAAGGGGCATTCCATCCACATGGAGTTTGACACAGGTGCGATGGTAACAATGGTCAGCCGCCGTACATCCAACAGTATTCGCTCCGCTTCGCTACGTACACTGGTGAACTGGTGAAAATCGGCATTACTTCCATGGTCCTGGTAGAATACGGTCAACAGATGGCACGCCTGTCATTGGTGGTCATAAATTGCAGTGGCCCGAGTTTGTTGGGATGTGACTGGCTGCATCATCTCAGATCGGACGGGTAAAGAGTTTGCCGCTGTTGGTGACGTGCGATACTTCACCCTATGGGGTCGGGCCGTCCTCACCCACAGGATGGATGACGGGTTAGAGAATTCTACAGCATTCGCGTTGGGAACATTGATGGATGGAAAAAAACTTATGCGCACATTGAGAAGGAAGGCTTGGGCTGTGGTGTTTGGGGTACAAAAATTCCATGTGGTGTCGAAGGAAGATTAGGCGATTTTCCCCCCCATCGCCTCTGTCAGGATACAGTGTTTGGTTGGCTGTTACCAGACTCCTAAATGACTCTCTTGTGGACTGACCTGATTAATACTACACTCCTGTATGCTTCACCTGATGCGTGTCTATGTATTTACACAGTATATCTTGTGTTGCCCTATTACATATTTTCTTTTTATTTTATTTTCATGTACTAAATGATCTGTTTGAGCTGCTCGCAGAAAAATACTTTCCACTGTACCTCGGAACACGTGACAATAAATAAATCCAATCCAAGTAGTGGGCGCTACAAATGTGTATTGGAACATTGATCCGGATCTGCGAACCTGCATGCCGATGCATTGCGTCGCCTCCCTCTTTCCACCAGGCCCCTGCATCAGTGACGGCTGACAAAGTGATAACTGCCCTCCAGTTTATGGATTCCTTGCAGTTCACTGCTTCCCGTATCCAGGATGGACTCCGACGGATCTGCAGTTGTCCCGGGTAGGGCACATAATCCAATATAGGGCCCAACACCGCGCCTTGCCGTGGGACTCGAAGGCGTACAGTAACAAGATACCTGGGTTAAGCATCGAAGACGGTGTCATCCTGTGCGGAACACACGTGGTGGTTCCCGAGCACGGACGTGCGCCACTCTGGCTGGACTTCCACAATGGACACCCGGCGGTGTCAAAGATAAATATACTAGCCTTCAGCTACGTATGGTTGCCAAGCATTGAAGCAGATATAGAGAAGGTGGCCCAGCGTTGCAGTCAATGCAAGGAGCACAAAAAGCTGCTACCGGTGTGCCTCTCCACCTATTGGAATGGCCGGGCCATCCTTGGTCCTGCCTCAACATAGATTTTGCGGGACTGTTCCAGGGAGCAATGTTCCAAGGGAGCAATGTAACAATCTAGAGCTGATTACCTTAAGAGGTTCTGGGCTTTAATATGAACCATAACTCCTCAAACTCTCAGCAGAATAACATTCCATTTGTTCCCATGTGTACCATGAAAGCTGAATTTAACTCCTTCCTCTCCAGGTTCATTTCAGCCACGCAAATATGTTTTTAACCCTGGTACTGGGTAGGCAGCACAACCTTTGGAACTCCTGATTGTGGTCGCAGAGAATAATCCCGTTTACTATACTGTCCCTGATCTCAACCAAACCTTTTTTTACTCTCCAACTTGAATGCTTCCTCCACCACAATGCTATGGTCAGTTCGCCCAGCTACTCTTCAACCCTTGTTCTCATTCACACAGGTAGCAAATACCTCATTCCTGTTGGTCAAAATCATAGGCTGAGTCTCCACCATCATTGTGTTCTGGATCCCCATACCTGCCTGACTCTCAGTCACACTTCCTGTCTCTGACCAGTTCTAGTTAACCTCGGTGCGACTGACTCTTGGAATGAAATTTCCAGGTAACTCTCCCTGATGCCACCGAGTGCCTGCAGCTCGGACTCCAGGTCAACATCTCTGAACTGAAGTTTTTCAAAGCTGCAGACATTTACCGCAGTTGTGGTTTGTCAGACATGCTGCAGTTACTGCACACCATCCATCCTGCCATCTATATTGAGCTTATTTATTTATTTGATTTGTTAATTAGTTACACAAAATAGTAATATAGTAGCAAGTTAGTTTAGCAACAAAGCAAAAACACTTGCCAACACTGGAGGTAAATCAAAAGGAATGAAAAGGAGCACCTCCTTTCTCCCCTGCTTTGAATTCTCAATTACGGCAAGTTTCAAATTTTAACAGCATGTTTGTGAAACACACCTATTCAGGCCACAGTTCCCAGCTGATTGACAGTTATCTGTTACTGACAGGCAGTTTCTGTTAACCAGGTATCTTAACTCGCTTGCAGTTTCGTAAACCGTTTTAAAATTTGAGGTCAAATTATACACATTGAGAAAATTTCAGCTCGAGAAATATTTATCAGAACGATGTCACTTGCATCAAATTGCTGACTTCGGCAGTATTTAAAAAGCACTCCTTTCCTGACACTCTGTGCTCCATGCTTTCCACTTTATAGGTAGAATTAAGAAATAACATGTTTTTGAGGCTTAAGACTGAAGCGATTTGGGTGAAGGGGAGCAGAGTTAGACAGGAAGAGTTTAGTTTAAATGTTCAACAGTAATTGTGCATAAATGAATAGGGTCAAAATAGGGAAAATTGAGAAAATTAATATTAAAGACAGATTATCAGAATGCACAAAACATCTGTAACAAGATAGACAAAATAATGGCATAATTAGAGGTAAATTTGGAAGATGATTTGGTGCAGAGTATTGATTGAAAAGTAAGATCAGCTTATGTTATAAATGCTAGACTTTATGATATGTATTGGACTGTCTACTTTAATTCAAGGTAAAAAAAATAGAGGAGTTTGGGGAGGGGGATGTGATCATCTACACAATCTGCCTGGAAACAAACCCATGTGGCTCGCTACTATTGGGAATAGAAACTCAAACCATAACTTATTGAAGGTGAGGTGCATGTTTTAGCACCTCGACGCAAAGAAGAGGTAGCTGGCCTTGCTGTGTACAAACCCTCAGAGTTAATCGGACAGAGAGATTTGGAGAAGACGAACCACAAGAGGTACTGCTGTGGCAAGCAAAAGAAAATAACTCTTTTTGGGTTATCCTGCTTGAAGAAATGAGGCTTGTGGAGAGTTGACGAGCAAGGAGTCACAAGAGGGTGCCTGGAAGTCGATTTCATTATGCTCAAAAGATTGAGTGAAGGGACTTACCCTGGAAGATTCATCCTGGTGGGGCAGGGAGAAGAGATCCCAGTGAAGCCCGGAGGACCTTGGGACTTTATGCTCAAGACTATATTTCTGCGGAAAGTGTGGTGCAATGTATGTGCATGGGATTTCCGGTTAAAGAATTGAATGGGAATACCTTTTCTTTCGTGAAGTGTATTGGATGTCTACTAAGTAACGTTTAGTCAAGGTTGATTTTAGCTGTTTGTTACAGTAAAAGTATTTGAACATGAAATCTTGTGCGATTTTGTGTGTTGTTCACTGGGAAATCCATATCTCTCTTTTAAAATTGTTGGTCTCTGTAGGAATTGTAGCACTGGCAACAAAGACAATGGATTAATTGTGGGATCTTAATCTTCATATAGGTAGCGATGTCAAATCAGCAAAGTAGTTCATAGGATGAGTTTATGGAATGTATTTGAGTCAGTTTCTTTGACCAATACACTGTGGACCAACCAGGTAGGAGACTATTTTTGGTCCTGTTTTGTCGAATAATTTGTAATTAGTAATCTCATAGTAAATGATCCTCTGGTCATAGTGATCATAAGGTGATAGAATTTCATAAATAATTTGAGAGTGCATAATTAAATAAAGCCAATTACATTGGTATGTGATTTGTATTGGTGAAAATTGGAAAATTAATTGAAAGATATGACAGTAGATAAGCAATGGTAAATATTTGAGGACATTTTTCATAATTCTCAACAAATCTACATTCTATTGAGAAATAGAAACTCCGTGGGAAACGTCATCGATCCATGGGTAATCAAAGGATCGTATTAGACCAAAAAGAGAGACTTATAATGTTGCCAATAAGAGTTAGACCTGAGGATTGGGAGAATTGTAGGGACCAGGCCTGGAAATCTCCGTCCATTCACGCCGGCGGGTTTCTTTGATCCCGCTGCAATTAATAGAATTTGGGCTGAGCGCCAAATTCGCCGTTCGAGCTGGCAGTTGTGGTGGGACAAACTTGGATTGGAGAATCCCAACCCAGAAGAGGATGGCCAAAAAATTCATAAGAGGAAGAAAATAGACTGACAATAAAGTAGCCTGAAATGTAAAACCAGATTGTAAGAACTTTTTAAGAATAAAGACTTTCGTTAAAGTAAATGTGGGTCCCTTCCAGGCGACATGGGAGAAATCTTAATGGGGGGGTAAGGAAATGTCAAAGATATCAAAGATGCCCAATTACTCTGGGCTGAATTTGTGCCTTTGCCACTGAGCTTCAGGAGGATGAAATGACTGGAGGGCTACATTTTTATGTCTTCTGATTCCCGCTCCTTCTATTTTTGCCCAGTTGGGAAATGAGCGGGGTCATGATGCAACTTTCACTTAAAGTGACATCTGGTTTACTATTTAAAATGCCTGCAACAAATTCAGTTTCAACTGAAGTTGTTATCTTCATGGAAGCAGGTGGGTTCCTGAAGGCTGTAGGAACCACACTAGGTAAGTCAGTTTGTGAACCTTGTGGGAAGTCTGCTGTGAAATCGGGAATCTTTTGGTAGGTTTTGGTAAGTTTAAAAGCGTTTACCAACTTCAACTGTCATGATGTTAAGGTTCTTGATGATTTAAATATGTTTTCATTGCTGTGATTGGCCATAGTGCTCTGTCCTTAACAGGGTGCATTAAAATCACTTAGGGAGTCTGAGTTGCTGTGGTAACACACTTTTTGCATTCATGTTGTATTCTGGAGCTATGGATAGTGATGGTAAAGGCTCCAACTTTCTTTCCATCTCATGGCTGACCGGGAATCTCTCCTGCTATTGCTGCCTGCCATTGTAAAGTAAAAGGATTTGCAGCTTGATAAATCAACCCGTTTGGCTCTGTTGTGAATGTACCTTCTTGGACTCGATCCCCGAATTTGGGGGTCAGTTTAGGGACACTACCCACGCTCCACAAGACCTTTTCCTTAAAAGACAAGAGATCATTAAATTGACCAGTGGTGTGTAAGGATTCTTATGCATTTATATCCTTTCTCTGTGGACAAAGTTCCATTTTCCATTGTGCAGTATGGACAATCAGGTATGAATGTGTATAGGGGACCCTTTGGTTTGGTTTTATGTCCTGACATCTGCTGAGCTTTAAGGAACACTTCAAGAATGCACTTAGCATATAACCAATGAGCTGTCTAATCACTCTGACAAGTCTTTGAAATGCTCATAAAATTAAAATAAAATAACCATTCAAAAATCCTTTTAGAAAAGATTGCCCCATGTTACATTCTTAATTGTCAATCAAACACACTGAAAGTCCCATTGAAAAAACCTTTAATCCTCTAATACCTCTTAACCTTATCCAAAAAAGCAAACAAGGATTTAAAAACATTTCAGAGTAAGATAAATATTACAAACTCATATAATTGTCGAGAAACAAAGTTAGCTGTCCCCTTATAGCTGTTTGAACAACCCCTCATGGGGATGAATGCATTAGTCAGCCTTGGAACTTAGCTAAGCGTTCATAATTGGGCCATCTGGCAAAACAGATCTCTGTGTATTGGTTCAACTTGCTTCTTTGGATACAGGGTGAGAGAGGTGAGGGCTAATGTGCCTAGAAACCATGAATAGAACTGGGCCAATGTCCCACTAAATAGAGGTGGACCTTCTTACATGCCAACTTCACCATCAGCCACCTTGGTTGCTGCCTCAGGAAGCGGCGGCCCGACTTCCACTTGAGCCAGTGAATGTGCTGCCTTTTAGAAGTCATGATGTGGAGATGCCGGCGTTGGACTGGGGTGAGCACAGTAAGAAGTTTTACAACACCAGGTTAAAGTCCAACAGGTTTGTTTCGATGTCACTAGCTTTCGGAGCGCTGCTCATTCCTCAGGTGAATGAAGAGGTATGTTAGAAGTCAGAAATGTGATGTCAGGAAATGATCTGATCTATGGCTCTGAACCGAAGATGAAAATCCATCTGTTTGTGTCTGTTAAACCAAGTGCCAGAAATAATGGTGAAACAAGGGCCTGATGAGACTGAGGATCCAAAAGCATAAATAATACAGAAATGTTACTGGAAAATTTTGGGTGCTGAAAACCAACAAATTCCCTTGATGTGGTAAACTACATCTTCAGCTTGTTAAATAGGTGACTGCAGAGATAATTAGTGCACTAATAATAATAATCTTTGTCACAAGTAGGCTTACATTAACACTGCAATGAAATTACTGTGAAAAGCCCCTAGTCGCCGCCACCTCGCGCCTGTTCGGGTACACACGGAGAATTCAGAATGTCCAATTCACCCAATAGCACGTCTTTCGGGACTTGTGGGAGGAAACCGGAGCACCCGGAGGAAACCCACGCGGACACTGGGAGAATGTGCAGACTCAGAACAGACAGTGACCCAAGCCGGGAATTGAACCTGGGATCCTGGTGCTGTAAAGCAACCCATGATATCGCAAAATTTCCTAAATTTTGGCGTACTCCAAGTGTTTTGGAAGGTGGCAAATGTTAGACTGCTATTCAAGAAAGGAAGGAGAGAGAAAACTGGGAGGGACAGGCTAAGTTACCTGTTATCATTCATTGAGAAAATGCTGGAATCCATTAAAAAGCAAATTATAGTATGATTAGTCAGCATGGTTTTATACAGGTAAATTGTGAAAGAGAAATCTGTTCAATTTTTTGAGGTAACAAGGTGGATAAAGAGTAATTAGTAGATGTTGTATATTTAGACTTTCAAAAGGCATCCAATAATGTGCCACATGAAAGTATAACATTCACATTTATAGAGGATTGATTAAACAACAAAAAACAGAGTAGGCATTAATGGGTCACTTTCAGCCTGGCAAGCTGCTAGTAGCTGACTGCCACAGTGATTAGTGCTGGAGCCAAAGCTATTTACAGACGATATTAATAATTTTGACAAAGAGACTTAAGTTTGCTGACACTACATAGTTGGGTAAATTGTGAGGAGGGTTAAGGGAGTGCTTAAAAGTGAGTGGGAAAGAAAGTGGCACATGGAGTATAATGCGAGTAAATGAGAGTTTATTGATTTTGTTAGGAAGAATAGAAAAACAAAAGTGCAGAATTTTCTAATTTGTTTGCAAAGTGGCACAGAGACCAGGAAAAACAGTGTGGGAGTCGCTGGCCACAAGGTTGGCTTCCTCCACCGAAGTTAAGGGCCAGTGCCATGATGCAAGCAACTTAGGGCGCATCTATTTAAAAAAAGAGCCCCCCCCCAACAACTCCACGAAATCCCCATTGTGGAACTCTTTCCCCCTCCCCGATAGTGCTGGGACGGTACTGCCTGGGCTAGATCCCCTCTCCCTGGAGGAAATATCATCTGCATGTCTTTGGAGGGCTCTGCTCACCAGATTCAGGTAGACGTGCCCTTATGCTGATGTGAATGGACAATCCAATGGGGGTGGGGTCAATCATGTGTAAAGGCCTGATAATTAAAATGGAGATCCCAATATTGAACATCGGGACTCCCATTAAGTCATTCGTGATGGGTGGGGAAAATGAAATGGGAATTCCTGCCAATGTAGACTGCGTTTTGGGACTCCTGTGGGATTTCCTGCTCCTGATCTAGCCCCCAAATAAGAGCAGAAAACAGCCCCACAGAATGATTTTCTTTTTTAAATGGTGCAAAACTATTGCATGATGTTGTTCAGGGGAATTTGGGTGTCATAGAATTTACAGTGCACAAGAAGGCATTCGGCCCATCGAGTCTGCACCGGCCCTGGCATAAAATATAGAAAATGAACATGCAGGTACAGCAAGTAATTAGGAAGGCAAATGTTGGTCTTCATTACAAAAGGGTGGATCTGTAAGTGTGAGAAGTCTTGTTGCAATTGTGCAGGACATTGGTATTATCACATGTGGAAAACTGTGTTTTTTGTCACTGCATCTAAGGAAGGTTTTACTTGCCAACCATA
This sequence comes from Scyliorhinus torazame, assembly GCF_047496885.1. Classification (NCBI taxonomy): domain Eukaryota; kingdom Metazoa; phylum Chordata; class Chondrichthyes; order Carcharhiniformes; family Scyliorhinidae; genus Scyliorhinus; species Scyliorhinus torazame. The sequence goes on along the minus strand of NC_092707.1, from coordinate 230,723,749 downwards.
GTTCACTACACTGAGTTCTGATGAAAGGTCACCGACCTGAAATTTCCCTCTTCACAGACATTGCCTGACCTGCTCAGTATCTCCGACAATTTTCGTTTATTTTTCAGATTTCTAGATCGGTATTTGTTTCACTGGGTTGATTTCTGGAATAGGAAAATTGACCTCTTGAGAAGAGATTGCATAAAATGGGTTTGTACTTTTGAATTTAAGGGATGAGAGGTGATCTTTTAACAGAGGGCGCGATCTACCCGAATGGTAGTGTGTGCGATTAGCCAGGTTTTTCCCAGCGTTTGGAGCGCCGTACAACACCCTGCTATCCAATGCCCAGCCGGGTAGATCAGTGGCCTCAGCAGAAAACGTGTGGGCAAGGTCGTACTTAGCCCGTACCCTGCACTGAGGACTCAGGACTACCCTGCTTGCTGAAACTCCTCACTTCAGGGAGCGATCTGATGCCATTTTTAAATGGCATCCCAATCTCTGAAGCTCCCAACGCGACCACTGAACTCCCCCTCCCGAGGCCCAAACTGAGTATAAGGGGGTCCTTCAACACGTCATCGATGAAGATGAACATCTTGCCAAGGTCATCCCCACCCCCCGCACTACTTGCCTTCAAACAACCGCGCAACCTCAAACAAACCATTGTTTGCAGCAAACTACCCAGCCTTCAGAACAGCGACCACGACACCACACAACCCTGCCATGGTAATCTCTGCAAGACGTGCCAGATCATCGACATGGATACCACCATTACACCACCTACCAGGTACGCGGTACTTACTCGTGCGACTCGGCCAACGTTGCAGGAAAGGATGTCCCAAAGCGTGGTACATTGGCGAGACCATGCAGACGCTGCGACAACGAATGAACGGACATCGCGCGACAATCACCAGGCAGGAATGTTCCCTTCCAGTCGGGGAACACTTCAGCAGTCAAGGGCATTCAGCCTCTGATCTCCGGGTAAACGTTCTCCAAGGCGGCCTTCAGGTCGCGCAACAACGCAGAATCGCGAGCAGAAGCTTATAGCCAAGTTCCGCACACATGAGTGCGGCCTCAACCGGGACCTGGGATTCATGTCGCATTACATTCATCCCCCACCATCTGGCTTGCGAAATCCTACCACTGTCCTGGCTTGACACAATTCACACCTCTTTAATCTGGGGTTACCCCATCTCTGGATCTGTAACGATTTAATCACCTGCTAATGCTCGCATTCCAAGCATTGTCTGGCATCTTTGAATCTGTCTATATATATGTTTCTGGAGGATACCTCTTCATTCACCTGAGGAAGGAGCAGCGCTCCGAAAGCTAGTGACATCGAAACAAACCTGTTGGACTTTAACCTGGTGTTGTAAGACTTCTTACTGTGCAACGCCCAGTCCAACGCCGGCATCTCCACATCATGGGTATCATTCTCCGACCCCCCGCCGGGTTGGAGAATGGCCGTTGGCTGCCGTGAATCCCGCCCCCGCCCCCGCCGAAGTCTCCGGTACCGGAGATTGGGCGGGGGCGGGAATCTGGCCGCGCCGGTTGGCGGGACCCCCCCGCTCAATTCTCCGGCCCGGATGGGCCGAAGTCCCGCCCAGAAATTGCCTGTCCCGCCGGCGTAAATCAAAGCTGGTATTTACCGGCGGGACCAGGCGGCGTGGGCGGGCTCCGGGGACCTGAGGGGGTCGCGGGGCGATCTGACCCCGGGGGGGGGGGCCCACCGATCCGCGGGCGGGCCTGTGCCGTGGGGGCACACTTTCCCTTCCGCCTCCGCCACGGCCTCCACCATGGCGGAGGCGGAAGAGACTCTCCCCACTGCACATGCGTGGGAAACTGTCGGCGCCCGCTGACGCTCCCGCGCATGCGCCGCATTTCCGCGCCAGCTGGCGGGGCAACAAACGCCATTTCTGCCAGCTGGCGGGGCGGAAATCCCTCCGGCGCCGGCCTAGCCCCTCAATGTTGGGGTTCGGCCCCCAAAGATGCGGAGCATTCTGCACCTTTGGGCCGGCGCGATGCCTATCTGATTGGCACCGTTTTTGGCGCCAGTCGGCGGACATCGCGCCGTTGGGGGAGAATTTTGCCCCATATTTTCTTTAACACCCTTTTAGAGAATGGACATTGTGCCAGTGCGAATGGTGATATAGGATTCCAGAGGCACATTTTTCCCTGGTTTCATATAGGAGCGCCTTTAAAAATCTCGTTCAATTCAAACCCATAACTGTCTCTTCTACCAGTGCAAGGTTGTCCGCAGCGTAGGTGCTTTTAAATATTCTTATTTTCCTTGATTCCCATGCCAATGCATTCCTTCCCACTAAAAGTATAATTAATACTGCTATATCCGAATAACCATTGGAACGATTAGTGTGTGAGACATCACCATAAATAATTAATTTAATTCCTTTTGGGTCACCCAGGTCTAGAAATCTGAGTGTGCATTCTTTTAAACTTAATTTCTTCAGTGTTGTATTTGCTTTTAGCACTTCCCCCACTGCAGCATCCATCTGGCTTAATTTTTGTGCGTCACCAGTTTAATTGCCCAATTAAGCTTCTTAATTGACCTGTTTCTTCCTTGGTCTTCCTTTTAATGAGGTTCCGGCTCAATTTAATCAGGATCCTATTAACATTCTGTTGGTAAAACTGTTGAGTTGTGGATATTCCCGACTTAGTCTGACACTTAAAAGCTCCAGCAGCCTGACTTCCCAATTTTCAATTCCATTATAATTTTATCACAAATCTCTCTGATATCACAGATCTCCCCCTCAGAAAATCATCTACGTGCATTAAGATGATGCTTGCTAGTTTTCCTTCAACATACCAAGAAAATGTTGCTGCATCTGTTTTTAGTAGGTTGGACCCAATTGAAAAATGGCATAACCTGGCAGAATTGTTTAGCCCATAAAACACTTATTTAGAGGGGAAATTATGGAGGCTTTAAGAATACTTCTCTTCGAAATTTGCCCACTTGCAAAAGTGCTGCCTTGACATCTATGGATTTATCTTTCCCAGAGCATGTCGCTAAAGGTGCTGGACAAATCTTCAAACTTACTTTTTCAGCTGTTGAGGAACTTTAACTTCCTGGTCACCTAATGGTTCTTCAATTCCCCAAGCTACACACCTTGCTTTAGCTTTATGTGTACCATCGGAAGTACTTTCTCCATACATATCCACCTGTGGAACAACGCTGACTGACCTTTGTCTGGGACACACTCTAAGCTCCCTCCAACTGTCAAGTTATTTTTGTTTTACCTCCTTTGCATGGTACTGTAACACTGCTAAGGATATTGTATTGTGCTGGAATCCTGTAGGCAGGGAGTTTAAGCACATTTTAACAAGGAAGTTCAAATAAACAGCACAATGACTATATTTATAGTCACAAAGTCTGTTTCAAATAAGCGAGATGCTTCACAATTATAAAAAAAATCAAACCAAACAAAAACCCAGTGCTAAGTTGATTATCTTCCCTGTATTAACTGGATAGCTAAACTATTTTAGCTATAGAAAGAGAGTCTCTAAATCAGTGTCTCGAAAGTTGAGGTCCTACCAGGGTCGGGTTCTCAGAGTCCCAGTTTGTATTCCAAATTGAGCCGACGCACCAACCAAAGTTCAAAGGCAGGCAGTCTTAACAAATCTTCTCTCGGGTTGCTCATCAGACACCTTCTGCATCCATGTACCTCTGCAGATACTCAGAACAGGCCTCTGCAATCCCTCAGCCAGCTGACTGTACCACCCGCTGCTCACCCACTGTTTCTGTGTCAGTGTGATGCCTTCTGGGAAACGTAGTGCATGTGAACTGTGTAGTTCTGGCCGAGAGGAAATTAAACATGTGCAGGAAGTTAC